>NW_015175975.1:331928-375776 GCF_001447785.1 Gekko japonicus
CAAAGCATCCATTTTCTCCAGGGGAACTGATCTCTGTCATCTGGAGATCAATTGTAACAGTGGGAGATCTCCAGCTCCCACCTGGAGATTGGCAACCCTAGGGGGAAGTCAGCTGCACAGCAGGGGTTGTAGAGAATGGTTTGATGGCTGCTAGGCCAAGATTGGCAACAATAGTTCCCCAGGAGCCCCATCGTAAATGCACCATACAATTCCTAATGATTTTCCAAAACACTACTCTGTTGATAAATTGCAGCATTTTGAAGTAGCACCAAAGCTTTAAGATCTTTCCAGCTGTCACCTGGAGACTGGCAACAGCTTGTCTGGAGTGTGGGCAGTATGGCATTGTATCTGTCTGAGGTCCCCCTCTTCCTCCTCCTCCTCCTCAGATCCCACCCTCAGCAGGCTTCATCCCTAAAATATCCTGGAAGTTTCCAACCTGGAGTTGGCAACCCTATGTCCTTTATCTGCCTGTCTTAAGTTTTACAACCCCCCCCCACAGCCTCTGCCTAGGGAGCAGCTGACATCATTCTCCTTTCCCAACTGAAAATTCCAACTGCCTTGCGGGGGGGGTGAGTTTGAGGTGTGGAATGGAGTAAGGTCCAATCAGCTACCATATGCAAATGACCTTGGAACGCTGGGCGGGACTGCACAAAGCAGCCAGTCAACACAGCCAGTGTCTTCTGAGCGGCAGTTTTTCCGGCCTAACACTAAGGAGGTGAAATTTAGAATGTTCATATAGAACGTTCAAACTGAATTATATATTATTGTTGATTAGGGTTTTTTAGAAAGTCACTTATAGTCCGCCTTTCTCACTTGGAGTCAAGGCAGATTACACAGAGTGAGTCAGTACAAATGAGAGAATGGGGCATGCAATAAACAATGCATTAACATTGGTGGTGTAGAACTAATCAATCTTAAAACAGAATTGAAGCAGAACATAAGTCTTAACATGGCACATTAAATGATACAAAAATTACATAGCAGGATCTTAGTTTCAGTAAGCTAAACGCAGTAGCATAGACTGCAGTCCTTAATAATTTAAGTCACTTTGTGAATCATTTAATACAGTGCAACTCTATTGACTGCATAGAAAAAGCTCTCCTGAATAATTCAGTGTTGCATATTTTGTGGGAAGCCAGGAGAGTGGGAGTCTTTCTGACCTCCTCAGCCAGGACATTCCATAAGGTGGGGGCCACAACAGAGAAGGCACGTGCATGGGCAGTTGCTGATTTTGCCCCTCTGCAGGTTGCCTGCATTCAGACAATCACATTAAGCATAGTTAATTAAACCATTGTTTTGTGCAGTGTCTGAACTAAGCCATCATGCTCAAGAAGCTACTTGGAGCCAAGTGAAGTAACATCACAAAGCCACTTACATCTTTCAACACTAGAGTTGTTACATGACTGGACTGGGAAATCACATTTAATCATCATCATAGCATGAATAAGCAGTGTTCCCAAAATTGTTCAGGAAAGCACAAGCTGAGTACAAAGGAAGGAAAAAGAAACTCTGGGAATCTTTCAGTATGTGCTGTGATGTATAAAAGTGGCATATGAAACCTTTAGTTCTATCCAAGTTCCATCATTTCAGATGTTTACTAAATTACTGCACAATGCAGACAGGTTAATACAAAAATGATGCAAAAATGATAATATATTAACAGTTCCTTGCAAGAGTGACTATATCTATGCTAAAGCTGGCGGAAAGCAATCTACTTCTTGTGCTTGTGAAACAAATTGCTTTGCCTTTAGGGTATTGTTTTATTCCTTTTAAATCTGTCATGGAAGTCTCCTTACAGCATTGTAGCAAATTATTTGGACAGAGTGAAGTTTTTCAGTGGCGAGGAGGGATGTACCATCTCCTTTCTCTCCTTTCTCCTCCCTCCTCAAATCTCATAGGGGGTAGGAATTAGAGTTGAAACAAATCTGTGGGGAGATGTTTTGATTTTTTTAAATGCACAATCAAAGCCTGCAACAGATTCATTTTCAAAGTTGGCATTGTGAAATGGATAATGTGCTGAACTTATGCTTTTGGAAAGAATAATTTTAGCAGTAATGCAGTACTAGATCCAGAGTCACTGGGTTTGTGTGTGGAGATTTTCTGTGCCTCTCCTTGCTTTGTTCAGTAGACAGTCTCTGATATCAGGCCATGCTATCAAAAGTTAGAACTTCTTAATAGCTGTGAGTCCTTTCTCTGATATTTTATCCTTCTCCTTAGTAGCCACCCCCAGGGATTGCTAGTAAACTGGATTTACTTGGGTAGTTTATCTTGGAAAAACTGGATATTAACACGGCAAAACAACAACAACAACTGATTGATAATCCCCCTTACAAGCATGTGGTTAGTTAGCCAAGGGACTAGGCTTGCTCTTTAAAATATACACAATGCACTAAACTGCACTCAAAGAAATACAAAATGAAATAATACTTGTGTTTGAATAATGTAGACTGGCATTTAAGATCTGTATCAAAGAGCTGTATTTCATGATTTGGGAACCAAAATGCTCTCTGAGCCAGAATCTCTTCCTAGTGACTGTGGACATGTACAAAGTGAGAACCCCATTCTATATTATAAACACATCATGAAAAACTAGGATGGGGAATGGCTCTCTCTCTCTCTCTTTTTATGCTGGGTAAAACAGGCATGTGTGCCCTTCCGAAGGCCTCAGGCATGGGGGAGAAGTTATCCTCACCCTAAAGTGGAACAGTTTTCAAAATTAATATCTTGTCTACTCCTTTGGTAGTCAAGCCATGTTCAGATTGACTTGATTAGCAGAAAGAGGTACATTTGGAATGATTTGCTGTTATCTGTGGTTGCTAGACTCAATCTGCGAACAGCAGATAGTGGCTGTGTGCCAGATGGCCACTTGTTAATAAGAATTCAGGCCCAAGCAGGCACAGACTTAAGAGAGGATTAGATTTAATTCTGAGTATTTAATGCAATATATTCCTGATTCTATGTAACATGATAATGATGATCACAAATAAGATTGCCTTGTATTTTTCTTCTGATTGAGCACACTTTCAACCTGTTTTCTAGCTATCAGGATTTTTTCTGTTGGGTAGAAGAGTACATGGCTGAGACTAACAGTTCTCAGAGAACAACCATGCAAGTTGGCTTCTTTAGCGTGATGGCTTAGTTCAGACACTGCACAAAACAGTGGTTTAATTAACTGTGGTTAATGTGATTGTCTGAATGCAGGCTGTTCCATTGTCTGTGGTTAGCTGGATTCCATCGAGCCAGTATCTAGTTTATTAACTACAGTCGTGTGGTTTCACATGATGTATGAACATAGACATCCTGCCCTTTTCGCCTTCGATGCCCTCCCAAACTACAGAGAAGGCAAGAAAAGCAGCATTTGTCCAGGCAAACCAGGACAGGAGTCATCATCTGTAAAGTGATTCCTAGTCTCAGAAACTTACCATAGTTAGCAATAAATATTTGGTTTTGTATTATGCGTGGACTGAGCTTATGGTGGTGGTGGTGGTGATGATGGTAGGATTTTAGGCGCAAGATGTAGAAGCTGCTGAAGCCAACACATGAGGTTAAGAGGTATTTCAACAATTTGAGAAGAACCTTTCTTAGGACAGTTTTGGGGGGTAGCTGCGTTGGTCTGCAGTAGGACAGTCAGATTTGAGTTTAGTAGCACCTTAGAGGCTGACAATATTTTGGGGGTATGAGCTTGATGAAGGAAGCATTGCCTCTGAAAGCTGAGACCCCAAAAATCTTGTTGATCTCTAAGGTGCTACTGAACTCGAATCTAGCTGTTCTTAGGAAAGCTGCATAAGGTTACTTCAAGAAGTTGCTGTTTCCCAGGATTTATTAAAATTGCTTTATGGAAGCGGACAGCATTACAGTTTTATGCAGTGACTGGGCAGATTCACAATATGCAGATAGGCCTATTGTGGGTTTACAGGTAGGAAAGCAAGAAGCAGAAGAATGAAGAACTGCAGGTTATTTTCAGTAAGATAACAGGTGGACTCTCATATTTAAGTCCTGGAATAAGTGACTGTAGCAATCACAAAAGCTATCCTAGATTCCCTGTTTATCTTCTAGGGCATGTTTATCCAGAGAGCCCACCACAGAGAGCACTTTCTTTCTCTGCCCTATAATTTGCAATGAGACTGGATCCCCCACAGTGGAGATGTCAGATAGTTGCTTGGTGTTTTTAAAAAGCTGCTCTTACACAAAACAAAAGGAACAAGACGGCTGAACACTTTCAATAATTAACAGGGAAAGTAGCTGTTAACTGCCAAGGTTCACTGCCTTGATCGAATGGAATATTCACAGGGAAAATTGTCCTGACTAGAAAAGATTTGGTGGTGGAAAGTGCCATCAAGTTGCAGGCGACTTATAGTCACCCCGTGTGGTTTTCAATGAATGGTTTGCCATTGCCTCCCTCCCCGGACTTCCTTGGTGGCCTCCCATCCAAGTACTAATCAGAGCGGTCCCTGCTTGGCTTCTGAGATCTGATGAGGTTAGGCTAGCCTGGGCCATCTGGGTTAGGGCCAGGAAAGATTTAGTCCTGATGAAATGAAGTGTTTACTTTGTCATTAAAAAGGAGTTTGGACTGCAGATCAAAGTTTTTAGGTAACTGGCAGTTTTGGAGCCATGGGAGTGCTGCTTTATACCACCAGGTAAGGTCAGAAGCTTAGGGTCATGTTATAGGTGCCTGCCAGGCAGACAGGAATTGAAGCATCATTTGAATGTGGCTCCCATATCATTACTGGGCCTCACAAACCAAGAGAGAACTTAGTTGCACAATGGGAATATTTCGTATATAGGCCTTTTTTGTGTTAGAAATGTTTTCCACATCCTCTATCCTGTCATATTGGGAAAAGATAGTAAATGTTTCCTGCAGGTAAATTTATGTGGTAGGAGAAGTAAACACACAAACCCAGCTTTTTTTGAACACGTGAAGAATGCTGTGCAACCCTTCTTTCTCATCTGTCAAGTGATACTAAAAGAATAATATTGAGGCAAGAGGGAAAAGAATTCTACACTCTCTGTGTTGGGATTGGGGTTAAAGTATCAGTGTCAATGATTTTGAAATCCCTAACATGTAACAGACTCATGCAGCACTCGGAGAGGTGGTTTGATCATGTCAGATATACAGTTTGTAATAGAATATGTAAAAGGTGTGCCTTGGATCTAGGGTTTGGATCCTCTAATACGGACCAGACAGAATCACTCCTCTTGAGTGACAATTAAAACTCCAGATTCCAGTGCTTAGCTTGGAGTGTGTCTAGTTTACAGTAAATAATCAGTTTCTTGGATTCATCAGTGGATGTTCTAAAGAAGGCAGCAAACACTTAAAATACTAAAAATAACATTTCAAATTAAAAAACCCCTTTGTTAAAATATTTTAAACACACACAGACCAAAGTGATACAGCTTCTACAACCCACTCCAGTTAGCATTCTGGCTGCAGCATTCTGTACCAATTATAGCTTCTAGACAGTCTTCAAGGGCATCCCCACACAGAGCGCATTGCAGTAATCTAATCTGGATGTCACCAGGCATACAACTACAGTGGCAAGATCTTTTCTGACTTCCGGTCGGGGGAAAATGGCGAGTTGACGCACCCTGTACGAGCTCAGGGTGGACGGTGGCTCTTTCTGACAGTTTGGGCAAGTTTTTGTCCAACGCGACTGTAATGTATTCATAGCTGCCATGAGTACAGGTGGTTTATGTGAATCATCACATAGGGAAGCAATGTTAAGCTTCGTCTTGGACAGAGCATCCTAGTCCAAGACTCACGACCCAATCACATTCAAGCAAGCTGCAAGCGGGAACGTTTGTGATTGGTCCTTATGCGCTCAACCTGATAGGTTGTTATGTGTATAGTGGGAGTGGCTATGTTAGCCGGGAATGTTTAAATACCAGGCAGTTTCAATGGGCAAACTGTTCGGGCTATCAGATGTTGTACCGTGTCGAAGAAGTGAACAAAGAGCTGAATAAACTTGAGTCTTTGCTGAAATCACTCTCCGACTCATTGTTAAGCGCCGGACTTAACAATTGGCGACGAGGATGGGATGCTAGTGCGGGTAGGCAGCCCCGCTACATCCAGACCCACGACGGACAACGAAGAGCAGCAGCTCGCCGTGGCCAGTCAGCAACGGGCACCACCAGAGCCGGTGGCAGCGATTGCAACGATGGCCAATAGCCCGAAGTTCGAGGCCTTCGAACCAGCGACCGAGGACTGGGACTCCTACCTGTCAAGGTTCGGGTTCCACCTCGAAGCCTCCGACATCACGACGGAGGAGAAGAAGCGGGCGACGCTCCTGAGCTCTTGCGGAAAGAGCGTGTTCGACATCGCCCGGTCCCTGGTGGCACCAGCGGACATCTCGACCGTCTCGTACAAGGACCTGACCGAGAAGCTGCAGGCACATTTCTCCCCGAAGCCGGCGGAGATTGCGTGCCGGCATGCCTTCTACAAGAGGGGTCAGGCGGCCAGCGAGTCGGTGGCGGAGTTTGTGGCTGCCCTACGAAAGGCGGCAAGGCCCTGCAACTTCGCGAATGTGGAAGAGGCCCTCCGAGACCGGCTCGTGTGCGGTATGAGGGACGACCGGCTGCAGCAGAGCCTGTTCGCTAGAAAGGAGCTGACCTGGGCAACGGCCTACGACGAGGCCATCGCCGCGGAAGCAGCCGACAAGTCGACCCGAGAGGTGCGTCAGCGTTTGGCAGCGACGGAGCTGCGCGTTCACCACCAGGGGGCCGACAGTGACAGCGAGGGTAAGCTGAGTGACGTCTGCATCGTCAAAAAGAAAGCAGACCAGCGGACCCCAGTGAAGACTTCGACCAGCCCAGCCTGCGCAGGCTGTGGCGGGAAGCACCCACGTGAGCAGTGTTGGACGAAAGACGTCCCCTGCCGTAAGTGTGGCAAAATGGGCCACATCGCTCGAGCCTGCAGAGCAATTAGGAGGTCCACGCCAGAAGCATCACCCCGGAATCAACGCTCACGAGCAGCACATCGTGAGGACGACCGTCAGACGACATCGAGCCTGTCAACCAAGCCTGCGGTTCATCGAGTCGGAGAAACGGGGAAGATCCACGTCACAGTCAACCTCAACGGAGTGCCCTGCAGCATGGAGGTCGACTCCGGATCGTCCGTGACCGTCCTGTCCTCCCACACCTGGCAGCGCATGTTCCCGACCAGGAGCCGGCGGCGTTTGAAAGCCGCTGAAACGCAGGTGTCCGATTTCCAGGGGAGGCGCATTCCTCTGGCGGGGAGGGACACCTTCATGGTCGAGTTTAAAGGGAAATGTGTTGAATTGTCTTGTTTGATTGCCGAAGGTAACCGGGTGAATTTACTTGGGTTGGAGTGGTTTGAACCACTCGGTATAGCACTTACTGGAGTGAATGCAGTATCGGAAAATAAATGGGCTGTACTATATAAGGAATTTCCTGATGTGTTCGGGGGCGGTCTGGGAAAGTACAAAGGGCCCCCTGTGTCTTTTGAGCTCGATCCATCTGTGACACCTATACGGTTGAAGTATAGGAAGGTGCCAATCCCGCTTAAACCACGGATCGAAGCCGAGCTGGACAAGCTCATAGCCCAAGGAGTATTGGAGCCAGTCCCATTTAGCAAATGGGAGACGCCTATAGTCACGCCAGTAAAATCGGATGGCTCCATCCGAATATGCGCTGACTATAAGTGCACGATCAACCGTGCCTTGCAGCAGCATTCCTACCCTGTCCCGGTAATCAGCCACGTCCTGGCGTCACTGGGAGGGGGGAAAGTGTTTGCAAAGTTCGACCTCGCCCAAGCCTACCAACAGCTGCCTGTGACCAGGGAGGCGGCTGAGGCGCAGACAATCGTCACCCACAGAGGGGCTTTTCGAGTGAACCGGCTCCAGTTTGGGGTAAACGTGGCTCCAGGAGTGTTCCAAGGCCTCATGGAAGGGTTACTGAGGGGAGTTCAGGGGACTGTCCCTTATTTTGACGATGTGTTGGTGGCTGGGAGGTCCGATGAGGAACTCATGAGCAGAGTTCGAGAGGTACTGAAACGGTTCTCTCAAGCGGGACTTAAGGTGAAACAGTCCAAATGTATAGTGGGTGTTCCCAGTGTGGAATTTTTGGGGTTCAGGATCGACGAACATGGTGTCCACCCCACAGAGGACAAGGTGAGGGCAATTAAGGATGCCCCATGTCCAGGGAACAAAAAGGAGCTCCAAGCATTCCTTGGACTCCTCAATTTTTACCACGCCTTCCTCCCCCACAAGGCGTCGGTAGCGGCCCCACTACATGCCCTCCTGCACAAAGAGGCAAAATGGCGGTGGGGGTCAGAGCAGGAACGGGCGTTCAAAGGAGTCAAGGCATTACTGGTGTCCAATGCAGTGTTGACTCACTACGATGATAATAAAATGTTGGTGTTGGCTGCGGATGCATCTCCTTATGGGGTGGGGGCGGTGCTCAGCCACTTGATGCCAAACGGCGAGGAAGCTCCCGTAGCATTTTATTCCCGCTCACTGTCAAGCGCGGAGAAGGGGTACGCCCAGATCGACAAGGAGGGACTGGCGCTTGTTGCAGCAGTTAAAAAGTTTCATGACTTTTTGTATGGTCGGAAGTTTCTCCTTGTCACCGACCACAAGCCCCTGTTGGGAATCTTTGCCCCGGACCGGCAACTTCCCAACATCATGTCAGCGCGGATGCTGAGGTGGGCTCTGTTCCTGTCCGCCTACGATTACGACCTGGAACATCGGCCGGGTAAGGCGATTGGTCACGCGGACGCTTTGAGTCGCTGCCCTCTGCCCGGCCTGGACTCAGACCCAGCTCCAGCTAGCGAGGTGTTAGCGATTGATGAACTGTTCCAGGCTCCGATCACCTCTAAGGACATTGCGGCTGCGTCCGCTAAAGACATTGTGATCTCCAGGGTCTTGAACTGGGTTTGGAGGGGGTGGCCTGTGGGCTCCGTGGAGCCAGCATTTGCGTGTTACAAAATGCGTCAAAACGAGCTGTCTGTGTCAAAGGGATGTCTTTTGTGGGGAAGCCGGGTGGTGGTCCCTCACAAACTCAGGGAAAAAGTGCTGAAATCACTTCACGAGGGCCATCCCGGCATGGTCCATATGAAGGCGCTAGCTCGCGGGTACGTGTGGTGGCCCAGGCTAGACGCCGACATTGAAGAGTGGGTTCGGGTGTGTGAGCCTTGTCAGCAGGCTAGGCCTGAACCACCAACCGCCACTCCTCAGAGATGGGAGTCGGCGGGAAAGCCCTGGTCGAGATTGCACCTCGACTTCGCAGGGCCAGTACAAGGGCAAATGTTTTTGGTAATTGTAGATGCTTATACCAAATGGTTAGAAGTGGCTCACATGCGATCGACCACTTCTAGCGCTGTCGTCACAGTGCTGCGACAGTTGTTTGCCACTCACGGGTTGCCTGACGTACTCGTGAGTGACAACGGCGCACAATTTACTTCCGAGGAGTTCAGGAGGTTCTTGTCTGATAACGGGATCAGGCAAATGACGGCCGCGCCGTTTCACCCGGCCTCAAACGGGCAGGCCGAGAGAATGGTGAGAACAACTAAAGAAGCCCTTGCAAAGCTGGTATGTGGTGATTGGGGGGTGAAACTAGCTTCGTTTCTCCTGAGACAACATGTTACCCCTTGTTCGGCGACAGGCCGCAGCCCGGCCGAGATGTTAATGGGTCGCCGTTTAGCAACGCTGTTAGATAGGTTGCATCCAGATCTGAACGATCTGAAACCACAACCACAGACCGAGAGTCCGAAGGTCCGGACATACGAAAAGGGTGAGCAAGTGTATGCTCGTAACTATGCCAGTGGTCACTCGTGGCTTCCAGCCACTGTCACCGATGTTATCGGTACTAGAATGTATGTGGTACGGCTTGCAGATGGACGCAAGTGGCGTAGGCACATAGACCCGCTGAGGCAGCGGTGGGCAACTGACCGTCCGACCGTGCAGCCGGCTGAGTCTGCGGAGGAACCCCCATGGCCTTTAGAAGAGGCAGGTACTGTAGAGCCTGAGGGCTACAGTAGCGGTCAAGAGACAGGGCAGACCCCTAATTTTGAACCGCATGCAACGGACGGGGATGTTCCTGACTCTGAGGTCCCAGAGTCAAACGGAGTACCACTGAGGGACAGATGCCCTGAGACGAGTTCACCTCGTAGGTCTCAGAGAACGAGACGTGCACCCACCTACCTAAGTGATTACGACTGTTCATGAGGTATTTTTGCTTAGGGGGGAGGGAATTGTAATGTATTCATAGCTGCCATGAGTACAGGTGGTTTATGTGAATCATCACATAGGGAAGCAATGTTAAGCTTCGTCTTGGACAGAGCATCCTAGTCCAAGACTCACGACCCAATCACATTCAAGCAAGCTGCAAGCGGGAACGTTTGTGATTGGTCCTTATGCGCTCAACCTGATAGGTTGTTATGTGTATAGTGGGAGTGGCTATGTTAGCCGGGAATGTTTAAATACCGGGCAGTTTCAATGGGCAAACTGTTCGGGCTATCAGATGTTGTACCGTGTCGAAGAAGTGAACAAAGAGCTGAATAAACTTGAGTCTTTGCTGAAATCACTCTCCGACTCATTGTTAAGCGCCGGACTTAACAGCGACATCCCCCAGTCGGGGGGGATTGACTAGCAAGCAATAAGGTCCAAGGGAAGGTTGAGATTGGTGTGATCAAGGCTCGGAGGAGGCTTGTGTCACACTTTGATCCCCCCTCCCGGAGCGGGAGTGGCAAGATCTTTTCTGACCAGGAAGGGCAGCAGCTGGCTCATAAACCAAAGCTTGTAAAAGGTGCTACTGGCCACTGAAGCCTCTTGCTAATCCATCAGGAGGCCTTGCTCCTTTGTGTGTGTGTGTGGGGGGGGGAGTGCAATCCTATTCAGAAAATGAGACATTTCAGTTCCTGGGTCAAATGCCTCACTAGTAGCATCTCTGTTTTGCTGGGATTAAGGTTCATTTTGTTAGCCCTCTTCCATTCCGCAACTGCCTCCAGGCACCTGTTCAGTTTCTGCAGCCTCCCTGGGAAGACTTCTAATATCAATTTATAGCTGCTATACAGGTATTTCACTAGCAAGTCACTTATCCTGCACCTACACTGCAAACTTGTACTTTTACAGTGATAACATACATTAGCAGGGAAGCACCTGCATGTTAGGTAAAGGTTTCCCTTGCTCGAAAGCCAGTTGAATCCGACTCTAGGGTTGCGGTGCTCATCTCCGTTTCCAAGCTGAAGAGCCAGCACTGTCCAAAGACATTTCTGTGGTCATGTGGCTGGCATGACTAGACGCCAAGGTGCACGGAACACTGTTACCTTCCCACTGAAGTGGTACCTATTTATCTACTTGCAATTTCTTGCTTTCAAACTGCTAGGTTGGCAGGAGCTGGGGCCAGAGATGGGAGCTCACTCCATCATGCAGCACTCGGGTCTCGAACTGCTGAACTACTGACCTTCCGGTCTGCAGTTCAGCGTCTTAACCACTTGAGCCACCACATGTTAGAGCCAAGCTTTCAACCTCTATTCTCCCTCCTTGGAATTCAACATGGCACAGTTCTCTGCTCCTCCATTTTATCCATATAACAGGCCTTTGAGGTAATTTAGACAGAGTGACTGTCTCCAGGTTGTCCAATGAGCATTTATGGCTGAGTAGAGAAGAACCAGGGGCTTCCTACTTGTAGCCTGACACTCTGTCTACCACACCACACTGCTTCTCTTTCTTTGGAAGACTGTAAAATAACATGGATAGGTGCCCATTAGGTCTAGTGCTCTCCTCTTCTCTTGCTCCCACAAACGTCTTTCTCCTATTTTATGAGCTTTTCTGGGAGGTGATGGACGTGTCAAGACTAGCAAGGTGGTTTTTGAACACTTCCGTATTTTCCGGTGTATAAGACGACTGGGTGTATAAGACGACCCCCCACTTTTCCAGTTAAAATATAGAGTTTGGGATATACTCGCTGTGCAAGACTACCCCTCTTCCAATGCACACAAATAAAGATTGAAAAAACGGCAACCCTGTGAATTAATGACCTCCAAGGCGTCCTGTCATTAATAGCCTTGCTCTTTTCCTGCTGCCTCAATGTTAGATAGGAACTCTGCAGCAAGTGATGCTCTATATTCACGGTGCTTGGGGGGGAGCAGTCGGAGGGCTTCTAGTGTCCTGGCCCCACTGCTGGACCTCCTGATGGCTCCTGGTATTTTTGGCCACTGTGTGACACAGTGTTGGACTGGATGGGCCATTGGCCTGATCCAACACTGGCTTCTCTTATGTTCTTAATGTTCCCTGGCATTACTGTCTCTTCCAGTAATGTCTTCTCATAATGTGACCAAAGTACAATAGCCTTAGAGACCCAGGTTCAAATCTCTGATCCGCTATGGAAGCTTGCTGTGTGATTTTGGGTGCCACACACTCTCACCTAACCTACTTCACAGATCCCTGGTGATGATACACTGGAGTAGGGGAGAATGATCATTCTGAACCACTTTGGGTCCCCAATGATACCTGCCTGGTGTAAATCAAGCACTGCTGCTTCCCCTATTTCTAATAGGAGCCTCAGAGATTAGCAAGAGCAGCATAGGAGGAGGAGCCAAAGCAATGCAATCTCCCCCCTTCCTGGAGTTTTGCAAACACCCAGATGCCTTTGTACTGCTGGGGATGGGGGGAGGGGGAGAGAATGCTTCTGTCTAGCACTAAAGTGTGCAAGCACTTCAGGCAGGGATGCACCTTCTGGGTAGATGGCATTTCACTTCCCTACTGCCTGCCTCCAATCTCCTGCTAAACAAAGCAGGGCTGTTGGACTCTGATTGTGTCTCTCAGTTGCAAACAGCAGTGAAAGCGGCCACGGACAGAGGCTACAACAGACCAGGACTAACCCTGTCTACTTGCATCCAGTCCCCTTGCTATTCTGCCAAAGAGGATCTGATCAACAGCTCTCCAGAAAGGAGTGGGGGGGGGGAATTACTTGCCATTGATCTTTTACATTGGGGACCGCTTGGAAGCCCAGCGCCTGCGGCTGGCTCCCTTCCCAGCTAGCTAGCGCGCGCTCTAGCAGGAACCGACCCATGAATACCGTATTTACCGGAGTATAAGACCACCACCCCATTTCTGAGACGATTTCCCTGGGTTTAAAAAGTCACCTTATACACCAGAAAATACGGTATAATCATATATGGGCAGATGGCCTTGACCTGGATAGCCCAGGCTAGCCTAATCTTATCAGATCTTGGAAGCTAAGCAGGGTCAACCATGTAATAGTGTTAGTGTCAGTGTTTGTATTTGAATGGGAGACCACTAAGGAAGGTCCAGGGTTACTACACAGGCAACCGCAAACCACCAGTGAATGTCTCTTGACTTGAGAACCCTATGCCAGGAGTGTTGAACTCATTTCTTATGAGGGCCGGATTTGACATAAATGGGGCTTTGTCAGGCCGGGCCTTGTGTGTCATAAAATGTAATGCCAGGTAGCAGAGATATCAACTTTATAAAGGACACAGAAAAACACAATTAAAGATATTATAGCAGCTATTTCATTAGGGCCCAACATTAAGGGTTAATATTTCTCTGCAAAACTGAAGTTTCTTGAGTTTGTTGAACTCTACATTTTAACCCTGCCTGGTCCCAACCCCCCCCCCCAATATAAACTATAAATGGTCTGAGCCTAGGACCCAGGGGAAGAACATGAAATGGCTGAGCATTGCAAGCTCCCCCCCCCCCATCTACTCAGAGTGGCAGTGGTTCTTCAGGGTCTCAGGCATTTTTTTTACAGGATGGTGTGAGACAATTATTTTAGGTGTCCTCTTCAGCACTTGCTCTGCTATTATTCTGTTGGAGCTCCACATTAGGAGGGTGTGTGTGTGTGTGTGAAAACTAGTATTTCTCTGCAAAACTGGAATCCCTTGAGTTTGTGGAACTCTATATTTTAACCTTGGCTGGTCCCAAACCTCCCCCACCCCACACACCCTTAGAACATGCCTGCCTAAACCGTCAAGGTGGGTGAATGATGAGATTTTGCAAAACCAGTTTTAAAACAAAAAAGAAGCACAAGGATACCAGCAGACGGACCCGCACCCGAGCTCCTACCTGGAGCAGTGGCTGGGAAGTTTGGCAGCTCTGCCCTCTGCTTCCTGCTCTGAGGCAGCCCCACCCTCTGCTCTTTATACTCTCATGCAGCTCAGGCTGAGAACAGTGAAGATGGACAGGAGAGGGGGGGAAAGAAGAGAGCCCCACTCCTGGGCTGGATTAAAGGCCTGGGCAGGTTGGTTCCAGTCCGTGGGCAGCAGGTTTGACACTCCTGCCCTATGCGATCACCATAAGTCTGCTGCAGCTTTATTTATTTATTTTATTTATTATTTAGATTTCTATCCCGCCCTCCCCGAAGGCTCAGGGCGGCTAACAGGGCATAATGCCAAATAAAACCATAAAACAGTATATTAAATTACATAACAATCAATAACAGTTAATAACATCATAAAACATTTTTGGTGCTCCTCTATTCCGGTTCCGATGTTAAGATTTTTAAAGCAAAATGGTGTCCTCAATGTCCTAGCTAGGCAGCTGCAGCAGTGCATATCCCACTGCCTTGCCGTCCCCTTAAAAAAACCCAAAAAACCGTCCTGTTCCCACCAAAGATGCCCGCATCAGGTGGCCATATATGGAAGTCATAGGGCGTTGATGGCATAGTGGTGGTGGCGGCTCCTATTTGAAAGCCTGGCAGAAGAGCTCCGTCTTACAGGCCCTGTGGAACTGTACTAGGTCCCGCAGAGCCCGGATCTCCTCTGGGAGCTCATTCCACCAGATAGGAGCCGCGACCGAAAATGCCCTAGCCCTGGTCATGACAAGTTTGGTAGTCCTGGGGCCTGGAACATCCAGTAGATTTTGATTCCCCGGCCGTAGTTGATGGCACTTTCCATCGCCACCACATGGGCAGATGAAAAACCACTTTGCATAATCATACTGATGTGTAAAAGAAAAAAATTAATCACTAATAATGTTGTATCTTTTTTTTTTAAGTCAGACATTCAAACAAATGAGCAGCAATGTTCAGGGTTTTCCATGGGGTTTTGTGGGGGGTTGACACCTGTGGGTGCAGTCTGTATATAATGAGTTTCCTGTCCTTGGGACACATAAGGTCTTTTGTTTGTCACCCTTGACTACATTTATCTATAATAAGGGATTTAAAAGCAGGTAAATTAGAAAGGCTTTTCAGATTATTATGTCTGATCTAATAATTGCATCTAATGGAGTAGGCAAATCCATTTTGAGGGGGAAATCAATAGTGATGGTTCTAATATTTCTAATAAGTCTGTCAGATTTTATGAATCAAGAAAATCTAATTAGATTTGTGACCCTCCTTGGAAGAGTTATTACTACTAATATTTTCTCTAAAGGATTGGGTATGGTAATATTATCAAATGCTGCTTCATTAGGACTCTGGACTGGTTTATGTTTTCAAGAGGAGATGGGGTAAATATAGCATGAATTTGTGTGGTGATATAGCCTTATATTTGAACTAAGGCTGAATTTATGTGTGAAAAACAGGCAGTTTACAATGGACTTGTGCCAAGTTTCTGAATCAACTTGATAGCAGTGTGGAAGGGTGCTGATAGAGTTTGCAAGAAATGCACTCAGCATTCAAACTTACTGTGATCAAACTGTGTTATTTGTGTGCAAGCCAACCGTCCTTAGATTGTATCACTGTTTGTTTGGAACAAACAATGTTTTGCACCTGCAGAGGTTATGGAAGTCAGCCTAGTAGTTGTCCATGTAGCTGCTTCTGCAGTCTTTCATACACTGCATGATCACGAGGGGGTGTGCTATGACTGTTGTAGATGTTGCCGGCAATAAGAGGAGGACCTCATCATGGTGCAGGATGAGAGTAATGTGGTTGCCTGTGGAGCATTAGGTCTCTCCCAGAAAATTATGTGCAGTTCCCATGGTGAAGGTGGTCGCGGCAGTAGACGGGGAAAGCCAGAGAAAAGCAGTATGAGAATACATTTGCACAGGTGATTTTTTTCCTTAATACTATTGAACTTATGTAAATAGCTTGAACACAAGCAAAAAGTTTGTCAAATGTTTGGTGCTGATCACAACTCATGGACAGGTTGTAAACTGAGCCTGTGGTTGATTGAAAACCGCAGTTTCAGCAGTCTTGCACTTCACTATAGATGAGAGACCTTGGTTTACAAAAACCATTTAACAGTGCAATCCTAAGCATAAGAACATAAGAGAAGCCAATGTTGGATCAGGCCAATGACCCATCCAGTCCAACACTCTGTCACACCGTGGCCAAAAATACCAGGTGCCATCAGGAGGTCCATCAGTGAGGCCAGGACACTAGAAGCCCTTCCACTGTTGCCCCCCCCTGGCACCAAGAATACAGAGCATCACTTGCCCCAGACCAAGAGTTCCTATCTATAGTAAAGGTAAAGGTTTCCCTTGCTCGAAAGCCAGTCAAATCTGACTCTAGGGGGTGGGACTCATCTCTGTTTCCAAGCCGAAGAGCCAGCGTTGTCCAAAGACGTTTCCGTGGTCATGTGGCCAGCATGACTAAAAGCTGAGGTGCACAGAACGCTGTTACCTTCCCATTGAAGTGTTACCTATTTATCTACTTGCAATTTCTTGCTTTTGAACTTCTAGGTTGGCAGGAGCTGGGGCCAGAGACAGGAGCTCACTCTGTCATGCGGCACTAGGGTCATGAACTGCCGCCCTACAGACCTTCTGGTCTGCAGCTCAGCATCTTAACCTCTGAGCCACCACGGCACCTATACTTGGTGGCTAATAGCCACTGATGGACCTCTGCTCCATATGTTTATCCAGTTCCCACTTGAAGCCCTCCATGTTTGTAGCCACTGCCACCTCCTGTGGTAGTGTATTCCATGTGTTAATCACTCTTTGGGTGAAGAAGTACTTCTTTTTATCCATTCTAACCCAACTGCTCAGCAATTTCATTGAGTGCCTACGAGTTCTTGTATGGTGAGAAAGGGAGAAAAGTACTTCTTTATCTGCTCTATCCCATACATAATCTCATAAACCTCTATCGTGTCACCCCTCAGTCATTGTTTCTCCAAGCTAAAGAGCTCCAAGTGCTTTAACCTTTCTTCATAGTGAAAGTGTTCCAACCCTTTGATCATTCTTGTTGCCCTTTTCTGCACTTTTCCCAGTGCTATAATATCCTTTCTGTGGTGTGGTGACCAGAACTGCACATAGTATTCCAAATTATAACCTTTGAAGCCAGTTTATTTCAAGAAATGTAGAAAAGCATACCTCTGTTTAGGATTGCGGTGTCCAGTTCTTAGTGTGTTAATGAGGGGCCACAAGAAGTATATTGTACTTGTATTTAGTATTCAGTTATAAAAATGATGATTTAATGTAATGGCTCATGCTTTCATTTCAGACTGGTGAGCTAATTTGGTGTAGTGGTTAAGTGCGCGGACTCTAATCTGGGAGAACTGGGTTTGATTCCCCACTCCTCCACTTGCAGCTGCTGGGTGACCTTGGGCAAGCCATAGTTCTGGCACAGCTGTTCTTGAAAAAGAGCAGTTTCTCTCAGAGCTCTCTAAGCCCCACCTACCTCACAGGGTGTCTGTTGTGGGGAGGGGAAGGGAAAGGAGTTTGTAAGGCGCTCTGAGACTCCCTTGGGTAGTGAAGGGTGGGGTATAAATCCAATCTCCTCCTCCTCTTCCTCATCCTCCTCCTCTTCATTAGGCCTCATAATGTTAAAGAAGCAAAGGAGACTTACATTTATTGATCCATAACTGGAAAAAAGTCTGTCTAAAATGTATGCATTTATGATAAGGATGAAACTTGTTTGTTATCCTAGAGAGGGTGAAATATTTGTATTTGTCTTTTCTGTTGAAGATTATCTACTGTAATTAATGTGCTTTTAGATCACAGCAACATTTCTCTTTGCTTCAATATTTGTTCAGATGTCAGTGTCTATGTATTTCTAAGATACACCACTCACTGCTTTGGCAGACCAGTGAAGTGACAAAAGGGAGATCATTTGTGGACCTGGGACCATCACTTTGCTGCTAGCTGGAATAACAGGTCATGTCATCTTGAACATATGCATTTTTAGGAATACATCATGTAGAGTATCTCCTCTTTCCCATTATTTTATTTCCTAAATCTCTTTTTAGTCCTTGCTGGCCTACTTTACTGCTCTACCTAATATCAAAATGCCTCAGGGGAGTTGGGCAGTGTTCAACAGAGTAAAAAAAAAGAATCCTGAACACCCTAAAAAAGTGTCAATGCAAGCGCCTGCAGGGCAAGAAAAGCTCTAGAACTGTGTTCCGTGGCAACCAAAGAGGGGTTCCTTTAACTCTTTCAGTTCAGGAACTGAACAATCACAGAATTCTGCTCGGGGATATGGTAGCATTAGGGTTGCCATCCCCCAGGTGGGGCCTGGAGTTCTCAGAGTTAGAACTGATCTTCAGGCTACAGAGATCAGTTCTCTTGGGGGGAATGGCAGCTTCGGAGCATAGACTCAGTGGAATTGTATCCCCACTGAACTCTGCCCTCTCTCCAAACTCTTCCTTACCCAGGCCCCACCCCCAGATCTCCAGGAATTTCACAAGCTGGAGCAAGATGTGCCAGAGCATTTTCTTATCGGCTTTCCAAAGCAGGAACAGCCCCTCTCCCCATCTTAGCTGGTCTTATGCAGATTTGCTCTGTATCTGAGTTTGTTGCATGATTCTTGGACAATGAACTGGTTCATGGTGTTAAGCAAGGTGGTGTGGCAGAGGGGATGATAGTGGAGTATGTGCAGGAGAAAGGGACAGGTTTGGTCTTCTGAAAAAAGGCTCCTGCTTCACCATTGTCCCTCCCCTCTTAGTCACATGGCAAGTGTAGTACTTAACTGATCTATTGTCTCAGGAGGGACTAGAACAGCTAGCATAATAGGATGCTCCTGGCTGGGTGTATAAGCTTCCCTGGGTTTCTGTGAGCTGGAGGGAAGACAGGCTCCCGGCTGACAGCATAGCTCTCCCACCCACTGTAATTAGTAAGATAAAAGCATACAGAGCAAAAGTTTAATTGGAGCAGCCATGAGAAGAAAGTTTATGCTGCAGCTGCTTTCAATGGTTTTCCATTCCAGACATGTCTGCTTTCTAAATCTCTGGAAAAAAGCTGCAAATGCCAGAAATATCGGTCCACAGGAACTGGTTAGATTATTTTATTGTAATTTATTGGTTTTAAATCATATGATATTGTTTTAAACCTGGCACTTGTGCCCTGTAAGCCGCCCTGAGCCTTCGGGGTAGGGCGGGGTATAAATTTAAATATAAATAAATAAATAAATAAATAAAGGTTTCTGTCATGTTTTTGAATTCTCTCCATTGGGATACCTCTTGGGGGTTATCAAACAAATTGGTGGATGGTCTCAGTTCTGTATTAGATAAACTTCTTCTGTTCAACTGGCTGTTGAAGGTCTTGCAGACTAATCCTTGCTGTTCAAGTTCAAGGTAAGCCTAACAGGAAATGCCCCTTTCCTTCTCCTTTGAGAAGAGACTTATGATGAAGGCCGGGTGCCAGAGCCTCAGCTGGGTGGTTTCTGCATATTCTAGAATCAGAGACCTTTCACTTGTGCTCAAGGTGGGAGAAGGTGTTTCATTTTGAGCTGAACTAGACTTAGTATAACCTGTGTTTCATTCAACATCTTTACCTATATAACTGTTGTGTAAACAATTTACTTGAATAATGTCTTCACTTAGAAATCATTATAGCTGATATCCTTGTTGTGTTACCTGTGCGCACTTCCTCATTGCAGGGGCAGGGCAGGCCCAGCAAGATCTATCGTGATTATCTAGCCTTGGCCAGGGCAGAGCTATTGTGGCGCTGAGAGATGCAGTTAGATGCTGCAAAGTAGGACAGCTACTGCTTCCTTCAACAAATCAAGCTCCCAGAAGTAATCTCCAAGGGCCTTCCTCCGCACTGCCTGTCCAGCCCAGTTCAGAAACAGTTTTGGCCTAGCCAAACCTATTCTCACTTTGTCCTGCTCAAAGACCGCTCCAACAGCTAAGCGTGTGCATGATGCATTTTCTTAATGACTATTCAAAACACTGATGAAACTTGAGAAGGTTTCCATCCATAGGAAAAGTGTGGTATGGTTTTAGGTCTGCCTGAAAAAAGTCAACTGGTATCCCATTTGGTCCTAGACAATTTACAGTGAAATTGCTGCAGCCATTTTAAGTTTGCACATTGTTTTGGAAGGCTTTAGGTCTATCTACAGGTCACGAGGTGGTAAGAATTGTCTAGCTCAATGTGAGCTGAGAGAAGATTTCTTCTAGATGTGCCTCAATCCTTATGTATTTGTCAACAAATAGATGTTTACTCTGTGTCCAAAGAACTGATTTCAGGTTTCTCTCTCTCTCTCTTTTGGATTAGACCCTTTTGAAGAAATATTCCATGCTATATTACATCTGACCTATAGATACATCTAACCTTTGTCTCATTTAGCTTCTGTACGAGCCAGTGACTACCCGTGAGTCACCATGACAACCAAACAGCCTCCCCCTCTGATGAAGAAGCACAGCCAGACAGACCTCGTGAGCCGTTTGAAGACAAGGAAGATCCTGGGGGTTGGGGGGGAGGACGATGATGGAGAAGTTCACAGATCAAAGGTAAGAACTGCTGTCTTGGACTGCTTTGCAGAGTTCGGTGTTAAGAGACATGGTTGGGGCTACCATTCTAATTACTGCCCAGTAACATGAGCTTTATGCAAATACTTCGACCACAAGTGTTGGTGTTCCCACACAAGCAGGTGACTGGGCTGCACGTATTGAGGCTCAGTTCCAAGCTAAGGCAGCGTACTCCTTATATAAGTAGCTTCACAGAGTGTGGTGTGTTGCCAGCAAGAACACGCAACAATTACCATTCCAAAGGTAATTGATATCCTACAGGCATAGGGTGTCCTATAAGCATAGGATATCATAACTTAGTTTGGAAGGTTCTGAGGAAGAATGAAAAATATCTTAGTGCACAGCATCACTAGCTGATTTTAATGGGTGAAGAAAGGAATTATTTATCCCTAACATGTTGATCAGTTAATTATTGTGAAAATAAATAATGTTTGGAATTCATGTTCAGTTCAGGGGATCAGTAAACTTGGCAACTGAGCAAAGGTTGCCTGTTGATTAAGGAAAGGCCAGAGAGATTAGGGTGGGTGTGAAGAAAGAACTGAAGGGTTAAGGTGGTCGAATTTGGAGCCAGTATGAAACTCACACTTAGGAAATGTCGGCCCTGCAGGAAAAGTTCCTCAAGTTTCACCAGACATAGGAAGATCTGTGTTTAAAAACTGAGGTGCTCCGATGCCTCACCAAAAAGCTCTGAGCTGACCAAAGCAGCCTTTCAGTGCTGATTGCAACACATGGAACTGAATGGATAAAAGACTGGAAGGCCAAAAAATTAATGCTACTTTGCTTAAGGCTGGAGAAAACTACAGATAAACAAGAGCAGAAGAGCGTATGACAGCGCACTGCAGAGAAGACTCGGCAACACAAATACATTGGAATTACAAATTTATTTCTGTCTTACTCATTATTTAGGCCACCCTAATTTATTATCCTGGTTGAACTCTACCTGCTTTCCAGTCCATTGCACCAGCTTCTCCACCTCCTCACACACAGAGCTGTTGTGTGTCTGAATTAATTACAAAACTGAGTGAGTGAGATGATAGATTCACAGTCGTGGGAGGAATTACTAGGCCTATGGGGGTGGCTGGTTGAAGCTGCTGTTCTCACCTCATCAGAGAAATGTCTTGGTAAGTGTAGGAATATCCATAAATCTGTAAACTGTTTCAGTTCCCTGTAAGAACTGACAGGCTTGTTTCTTGTATAACTTGCATACTGTCCTCTTCAATGATGTGACAATGTGTACTGTCTTTCTTTACTGTACTCTGTCCCCTGATTAAACCAAAATCAAACATATGTTCAAAGATCTAGAATTTGCTGATATGGTTTGGAGGGGAAAAAACAGTTCGAGACAGCAGCTTAATGCATTCCCCTGACTTTTTTTTTTTAATTCTGCATGTTGGGATATAGGGCTTGTGTCCTTCTATTCTCTCACACAGGGCATAATACACAGGGTACAAGTTAACCTGGTTTAATAATCATTCAGTTTGCCGTGGGAACTGTTATTCTGTGAGTGGTGCCATCCTAATCTACTAGGTTTGCTTTCAGTGTGGGTAGTGTGTGGAAGGGAAACCATGTATCCTTCCTGAGTTCAGTGAGGAAAGCTGGAATAAAGATGTACTAGACAGTGTGTACAAGTATGTTGGACCTTCCTTATGCTGTCCAGTTCTATTGGATTAACATCCCTCCCCCAACATGAAGTCATCGGGGGCTGAATGAATCACCTTTGCATAAGCTAGTTTGAAGAAAGAAAACAAGGTGGGATTGGATGTGCAAAGGTCGCAAAGAGCAGTGGTGGAACTGGCCAGCTCTCCCCCACCCATCTGTGCAGGGAATCCCCTGTTCTCTGAAGGAAAATAGAGGTGAGAAGGGAAAGCTCATCCGTTTCACCTCTGCTCTTTGCTGCCTTTACCCATGGGCTGAATAATGAGACATTAGCTCTAAAAATGGCAGTGAGGTTCTA
This sequence comes from Gekko japonicus, assembly GCF_001447785.1. Taxonomy (NCBI): domain Eukaryota; kingdom Metazoa; phylum Chordata; class Lepidosauria; order Squamata; family Gekkonidae; genus Gekko; species Gekko japonicus. Next base: position 354,485 of record NW_015175975.1, read on the forward strand.
TACATGTCGGTATTTTACACAGACAGCTGTACATCTGCTGCTGCTTAGCCTAGCCATTGGTGCACTTCTCTTTCTAGTCTGATTCTGAGGTATTCTAAGTAACGTCAGATTTGCTAATTAATTCCAACTCTGGGATGTCAAGCTGGATTCTCCCTTTGAAACTCCTTTAATAAAGTATGGTGGTCTTCATATGTACCACATAATGTGCTGAGAGATTGAGCCGCCGCCCCTCTGACAGACAGCCAGACAGACAGACAGACACACCCACCCACACACATGCATTCTGGACATTACCTTTTCCTTGAAGGAAGGAAAGGAACTGGAAGAGCCATGTCTGGGCTGGCCAGCTACAGAAAGGAAAGGGATTAATTAGCCCCTTTCCCACCCAGCTCACCACTCCTGATTTTAGCCTCCCACAAGACAGACAGAAGAATCTTAGCACTACAAAGTATATGCAGCTTGGCTCTAAATCATTGGGCTTTTGTAGAGAAGCTGTAAACTAAAAGGATGAAAAACAGAAGGAAACACCATGTTTTCAGAACACGAAGAGAAACTGCTGGTGTTGATTCCTAATCCAATGGATGTGCTTCAGTAGGGCCCAAAGGGAAGCTTTTAAGAACAACGTCACTAGGTATTTTTGCTTGGTCTGCTTACCAAAATGTAGAATAAAACATTGTCAGCAACGTATTTCTCTGTTCCACAGAAACTCTTTATCTTCCCTAAGAGACTGTTTTGAAGAAAATAAATCTCAGGTGCCATGTCACTGCACCTCATGTCGAAGAACCACTTTGATTCTGGTTCATCTCCAGTTCTGATCTCTTTTTGTGCCACTCCAGGCAATACAGTGCTCCCACATCTTCTGCTAAATGTGGTGTCTGAACTTTTGGACCATTATGACATCTAAGGAAACGATGGATATGAAGGGAGTGCTCAACCCTTCTCCTTCCAGTCACTCCCCCCCCCACCTGAAGTCCCCCAAAGTGGGTTCAAAGTGGGTTTACAAGGTGAACATGGGTCCAGAATACCACTTGGTGTGAAAACATCTTGGGGGAGTGTTAGATTAAGGAGAAAAGAAAAAGACTGAGCATCCTCATTCTCTAATGCAATTCTGTCCCTTCTGAGGGCACTTTGTAGGTGAGGAGGGCCTGCTTGGGCCTGACAAACTCTACAGTAGAGATGGTTCCTTGCCGCAATGTTATGTTAAATAGTTAATAAAGTGGCCCTTGTTTACTTCCAAACTGTTGTCTGTCTCGTTATTCCGACTGGGGAGGCAATGAGTATAGTCTTGACCAGCCTATGCCCCCCATACATAGTATTTACGTTTGTGCAAATTATCCTCTTGTAGCATGATAGCAGCCACTCGTATGATTTTGGAAAACCTTAAAACGCTGGTCACCTGCCCAAAGTGGGAGAAAAGGTTGTCATAGGTCTCCTTATACTAGCAAATAACACAACTGGGTCTAAGAGAATAATAAAAGAATATCTGGAGAAGGCATGAGGTACTGGTAAGATTGCCAACTTTAGCCTGGAAAATTCCTGGAGATTTGGAGGTGGTTCCTGTGGAGGGGGGAATCTGGGGAGATATTTCAGCTAAAATATGTTTATCTGCTGTAAGGTCTGCCCTCTGAAACTTATTTTCTCCAGGGGAAGTGATTTCTGCAGGTTGAAGATCAGTTGTAATTCCAAATGATATGCAGGCCTCACCTTGAGGTTGGTAGCCTTAGGTACTCAGCCTCCATAATGGGAATTCTCTGGATCACCCTTTTAATTCTGTGCTGTTCACAACTTCATATCGGGCTCCAATAGCATGCAGTTCTGTGCTTTTGCTATATCCTCGAGTCATCTTTGGTCAGTAAGTGGATGTTGACTACTTGGGGCTTTGTAAAACAGGCGGGTAGTGCTGTTGGGTCTGCATGAGTCTGGAATGTCCTACATGCTTTATGAATGTCATTTGTAACAAACTGCTTTTAGTATTCATGGATTTGACCTGGTGTCATTCACCTCCAGCAATTGCCTAGCAACTGATTTTGCCATGGCACCCATGGGATAACTTTTTGAACTGTTAGCTTTCATTCATGGGATTTTCAGTTCTCCTGTTGGTACATATGATATACCTGTTTTAAAATTAGTTCTGCCAAGTTAACACAAACCATTTTTTAAGGTGTGAGTCAGCCCTGGAGAGGGGGTTGGTGATGGAAAATCCTGATTATGTAGATGGAAACATGATGACTGAAGACAACAGACTTGGTGCATTCCTTATTTTATGCACATCCTATTTTTGCTGCTGTACTTCCAGATGCCGTTTTGTAAAACCACAAGGGCTAGGAACTTTAAAACAAGACTTGAAAGGGCTGCAGATTTCTCAGCACTTCAATGACAGCTGTAGACATTTTCATTTGAATTAAAATGGGCAGAACCCCGGAACAGGGGAAAGGAGTGCTTCAGTTGACCCCTTGAGGGTCATGAGTGCTGACCTACATTGAAATCAACAATGTCTGCAAGAACAGGGAGAATTATTAAAAAATTGTGCAGAGTAAGCCACACTAAGATCGTCTTGTCTAACTGTGAGACAAAGTCAATTGGGGTGGATTTCTTCTCCCACCTCATCAAAACTGCTTGACCGCTTTGGCCCAAAAAGGAACTTGTCACCTTGCCAGGATGAGCTTTTGTTTGTTTTGAGGGAAACTGCTTGTTCTTAATTGCCCTCAGATTATTAATCCTTCTTTATATCCACCTTGATCAAAACAAGCTAGCTAGTTTGGGCCCGTTCTTCTCTGCAGCAAGCTCCTCTCTGAGGTTTAAGGCTGCCTTTGTCTCATTTTCAGAACACAGGAAATAATACAGAATGGCATGTGCAAATTGTTTTCTTTCCTCAGCTAACAACGTGACACTGAGATAGGCAGGAAGCATCCCAAGACTCCTTTGTTGTTCTCACTTCCTTGCTAAAGAGCTCTTTCCTGAGACTTAGATGTGTTTTGGGCTGATAGATCTAGAGATTCTGTTTGTTGTGATCCTCTTTGAGGATCTTACTCAGTCATTTGCAGGGACACCAGTTCCCTCTGCAACAAGATGCAAAAGTTTCCCCTCTAGTTGTGGTTCTCTCTTTATTGTAGTTTGAATACTGCCTTGAGCTGTAGAAAGGCAGGGCATACATTTTTAAAATAATGTGATGTTGGAGAGAGTTTCACAGATCAACTTTCCCCCCCATCAAGTCACAGCCAACTTTAAGGCAAGAGGTGTTCAGAGGTGGTCTGCCACTCTCTGCTTCTGTGTAGTGACCCTGGTTTTCCTTGGTGGTCTTCTATCCAAATACTAACCAGGGCTAACCTTGCTTGGATTCTGAGATCTGATGAGATGGGGCTATCCTGAGCTATCCAGGTCAGGGCCACAGATACCATGGACCACCAAAAAACAACAACAAATCATAGATTCTAGATCAAATCAAGCCTGAATTCTTCTTGGAAGCTAAAATGGCCTTCAGTTTGCAAGACCTGAGCAAATCTCTCAATGATAGGCCATTTTGGAGGTCATTAATTCACAGAGTCACCATAAGTCAGAAGCAAATCGATAGCACATAACACACAGATTCCTTTACCACTTTTTTCTCCTTTCTTTTAAAGTGGAAAAAAGTTTCTCTTCCTTTGTCTATAGTTAGGGAGAGAAGGGTCAGTTTCAGAGATACATAATTGCTGCAGTTCCTTGTGAAGTGATCAATTCTTAGCTGCCTTGTGAATGTTGTATGAGAAAGAATCCATAACTCATTCACAGGATCGAGTAACATATTAATGCAGTTCTCCCCCCACCTCCAGGCTTCACAGTCTCCCAAAATGACAGTCATTTGAATTTCCTTTGTTTTGTGTTTCAAGCAACAATGAGTAGCTGTGGGTTGTTATATTAAGAAGCATTTTACACAAACCAAATTATTTTACAATCTAGTAACACCTCGAACTCTTAACTATTTCAGCATGAGCTTTGATGAGTCAGAGCTCAGTTCATCAGGTACTGATCTCAATTGTAACTTCATCTGACCTAGCAGTCATTTCTTTACTTCTGGAATTATAACATGGAGGAGGGATTTGACCCTTGTTGTTGTTGTTCATAGCGTCTGTTCTCTAAAAGTGGAATTATGTGCCCACTGGCTATATTAAAACATTGTGTGGTGATTCTAACCATTCTTTTGTAGGTTAGAGAGGTTACAAAGACATGGTAGTACTCCTTCATTGTTGCGGTTATTCACAACTTACTCTCACAGATTTAGAACCACAATATAATAAGGCTGCAAACAAACCACCATTTGTTGCTGTAGATTTTCTGGGATGTCTGGCCGTGGTCTTGGCACTGTAGAACCTGATGTTTAGCCAGTAACTGTGACTGGCATCCTCAGAGGTATAAACACAGAAAGATGGACTACTCTCTGTATCAAGGTGAGAAGAAAATGGTAAGCAGTAAATTTATATCTACTCCAGAAGGTGGGAAGGGTCACAGAGAGTATTCCATCCTCTGAGGATGCCAGTCACAGTTACTGGCGAAACGTCAGGTTCTACAATGCCAAGACCACGGCCACACATCCCGGAAAATCTACAGCAATTAGTGAACTCCGGCCGTGAAAGCCTTCGACAACAAATCACCATTTGTTCATGATACATGATGAGACTTAGATCCTCAGGTTTGTGTGTGTGTACACAGAGAGAGAGTCACAATAAATCAGAAAGGGCTCTGCATAAGGGAGGAGGGAGTGCAGCATCTCAGAGCTTGATGTGTGCTTGATGTCAGAACAGAATCTGAGAATTTAAATGGCCACAATTTCATCCAGGGAGACTTCTCTAAGTGTATGGTCACTCGCTTTTGTCTTGCAAATTAGGGTTGCCATCCCCCTGGTGGGGCAAGGGGATCCCCCAATTTCGGGGGGCCCAATCCACTGCAGGCCAGCTGGCCAGTGGGGGAAGCCCCACCGCCAAACAGCAGTGTCCCATGCTGAAGACTCTATGGTTACCATAGAGTTTTTGCCCCAGATGCTAGAGTGTCATTGTGCAACAGACCTAGCATAATGATGTCACTACTGGTGACATCATTGAACTGCACATGCTTTGCGCATGCAGCAGAAGACTCCCAAAAAGGAGCCGAGAACCCCTCACTGCAGCAAAGGTGAGACCTGGCGACCGTACTGCAAATAGAGGAGGAATATGCTGCACCTGTTCTTGTATGGTAGGAGATGGGGCTTGTCATAGGTCTAGAAAACATTTTCCTCTTCTCAGATGGTATATTTTGCTGACTGTCTCCAGGGGACCTGACATCCATCTTTCTCTTTCAAATTTCAGATCAGTCAAGTTTTGGGCAATGAAATAAAGTTTGCTGTGAGAGAACCTCTGGGGCTCAGGTAAGTTTCCAGACTGCTGAGGTCAAGGAAAGAAAGGGATAAGTGTTAGGCTACCTTGGTGCCTCTCCTTCCCTACTGTTTCATGCTTAATCTTTACTTCCTTAGTGTTTGGTGTAGCCAGTTTGTTGTAGTGGTTAGGAGCATAGACTCTAATCTGGGAGAACCTGGTTTGATTCCCCAGTTCTCCACATGCAGCTGCTGGTGTGACCTTAGGTCAGTTGCAAGTTCATTCAGAGCTGTTCTCTCATGAGCAGTTCTTGAAAGGGCTCTCTCAGCCCCACCTACCTCACGGGGGTGTCTGTTGTGGAGAGGGGAAGGGAAAGGAGATAGTGCTCTGAGATTCCTTTGGGTAGTGAAGGGTGGGGTATAAATCCAGTCCTCCTCCTCCTCTTCTTCCTCTTCCTCTTAATTATGACTTGGCAGAACAGGCATACTTGTGCAGAATAATTCCTCTGGGTGCTGCGGCTGGCCAGCCTTTAAGCAGTATGCCTGTATATTTGCCTTCTGTGTTTCCTATGCTGGATGAATGAAAGACTCAGAGATTAGACGGATTCCTTTTTTGTGCCTTTAGCAATTGTGCTTCAGAGGGATGAGTAGCAAGTGTGGCTGTTCCAGTTACTGGATATTTGAAGAAAAAGAAGCTGCATTCGGGGGGGGGGGTATCTATAGTTTTTAAAGGTAAAATCCAGTTGGGAAGTGCACTGAAAGTGGATTGAAAGTGGATTATTTAGTTTGTGTGACTGCAGCCATAGTGTTCCATCGATACCTTGTGGCTAATAGCCGCTGATGGACCACTGCCCCATATGTTTATCTAATCCCCTCTTGAAGCTGTCTATGTTTATAGACACCCCATTTCAGGTGGCAGTGAATTCCATGAGTTAATTACTCTTTGAGTAAAGAAGTACTTAAGAAAATTCAGTCTAGTCTCTGAAGCTATAACTATCCTCAGCCAGGTTTGTCCACCTGGAGACCTGTGCTGCTTATCTGTTCTTTGAAACCTACTTTGTAAATAAACAAATCTTTGTTGTTTAAATACAATTCCTGCCTCATTGACCTCCGTATTCTTCTTGTGCACCACAAAACTTACCTCACAGCAGCAAACCCAAAGCCTATACACTCGCTTCCTTTAGAATACCTGGTAACTGAGGGAAAGGTTTATGGTTTAAAATAAACCTGGTTCCCCCCAAAATTATAGGAGGCTGTGTAGATCCCCTCAGTTGATGGAAACAACCTGTCACCATGTGTGGTCCACCAGTATATTGCTCCACTTTGATGCAGATCCTAGTGAAGTCTTGGTGGCCCCGGTCACACTGGGGGAAAAGGTGTGGCTGAAGTGCGGCTTTTTTGAGCTGCGTCAAAAGAGAAGTGCGGCGGCGGGATCACACAGATCCCCCGAGCCACCGCGCAGTTGCTCCCCGGCATGATCAGATGCCGGGGGGAAGCCACAGATCAGTGAGCGAGCCAGCCCGCTGCGCATGTGTGTGCCTGCGCAGTTTGGCTGGGGGCCTCGCATGCTGCCAGAGATGGGTGCGCCGGCGATCACACGGCCACCCCTGCTGCAGATTTTCAGGTAAGTAGTAGTGTTTTGTAGGGTTGTTTTTTTTTAAATCCGCGTCTTCGGCCAAAAGAGACGGATTAGGGACGGGTGCGCGCCGCTTCCCAGATGTTGAGGTGTGATCGCGCCCGCTTGATGCGCCCCCGATCCATCCCTTTCGTGGATCAAAGCCTCCCGTGTGACCGGGGCCGGTACTGCTTAAAGACTGAAGCAAAGCTTGTCTGTCCTTTTATTGAGAGTGTGTGGAACTGCAGGGGGTGGGGAGGAGAGCAGGTCTTGTTGCATTTGTTTGCTCACCTTAGACTCCTGCCACGCTAAGTTCTGGCTGAGCTTAAAAAACTGTATGGTAAACCAAAACACTACATTTTTACCAAGAGCAGGGTGCAATTTCATTTACAGATCATATATACAGCTATTCAATGTTGATATACGGTGTGTCTACTATAAACATCGTTCTAGAAGAAAAGTAAGCAACCTTGGATGCAGAGTGGTCTGTGAAACACTGGAACAGAGTCTGGGTCCAGTGGCACCTTTAAGACCAACAATGTTTTATTCAAGGTGTGAGCTTTCGTGTGCATGCACACTTCCCCGGATACCATGAATAAAATGTTGTTGGTCTTAAAGGTGCCACTTCGTTCTACTGCTTTGTTCTACTACTTCAGACCAACACAGTTGCCTACCTGGATCGGTGAAATACTGGCAAGACCAAACTGTGATGTCAGAAGAAAGGCAAAAGTGGTTATGTGTGTGCCTGATACCAGGTGTTTTGTTGTTAAGTTAGGAGAGGCCTGCTGAGAATTGATCCATTAATGACTTTACAATGGCATTGCCATGGGTGCTTTCTCTGGCAGTCAATCAATCTTTTGTATAACAGACCTAGAAGTAAAGCTGTAAGGCTGAATGCTTTTTTAAAGAAAACTAATCTTTCTGTAATAACTGGCACATGACTGCCTTCAATAAAGATGGCCAGTCAGCTCTTGTACAACCAATAGATAAATACTTCCTTTTTATGGGAGAACCTTTGCTTCTCAATGCTGTTCTTCCTCAAGCTGTTAACTTTAAATCTAGATTTTTTATTTTATTTTTTGCAAAATGTTAGTTGCTTTCAGAAAAGACAGGTCATCATCTTGTCCCTTCCTTCTTCTTCCTTTTGCATTCTTCTTTATCCTAATTTAAGGCAACAGGAATTGCTGTGATGCCATTCTTTCAAAACAAAACTATTGTATGGAAGCAGTCTACAAAACTTACCAAACCAAACATTTTGACAATGAAAAGATTATATTGTCTTCGATCTCTCCTACAGGGTTTGGCAATTTGTGTCGGCCATCATATTTTCTGGGGTTGCCATTATGGTAAGTGACAAAAATATTCATGGAAAGACAGGTGTGGGAGGAGGAGGCAATAAAGAAATTACAGGGCAGGGTGTAATTAACACTCAACATTTGCAGCCCTCCCCCCATGATGTTTTCCCTACATTGTATTCCTAAGCAAAGGTTCAACTATTCAGAACTGCTCAGGAAAAGTGTGGCTGGCATGGCACAAGTTGGAGTGGAGCCATGGCAGTTAGACAGAAATTAATTCCTGCTTCTTCTGCATTCTGAATTGCCTCACACCAAAGTAGCTATTACTTGGTTTAAAAAATAACTGTTATGAGATTTGTATGTTGCCTTTCTATTCTAAGAATAGTCAAAGCAACTTATGGTACTGAACAGGCAGTACTTATATTATTTCAGAATTGGTTTCTTGAGGCATTACTCTATCAGCATTTTAAAAAGTAATAAAGAAGAGCAAATAAAAGCAGAAGCATTTTTTGATCTGTGGTGTTAAGAAATCTCATATTTTATTGTATAACAGATCTCACAGTCTGATCTTGGAGAAATCAGTTAATTCCACATGCCACATTTAACATGCATACTTGTTAACCCCCACCTTTGTAGGGCAGTGTTCCACAGCTGAATAGGCACTTCAGAGGGCCATAGTTTATGACAGTCCAGATTCTCAGCAGGGCCTAATCTGGTTGTCCCTGAGTTCAGGCAGGTTTGTATGGAGCTTTTGGGTGTTAGGGTTCAGTTCTCAGGGCCAAGGTCCTATTTCTTGCCACAGTTGCACATCCTCTTCGCTCTGCTCGCTGAACCAGACTGAAGCACAGGTGCTGATATTTCTTTCTTCTTGTTTTTCTTCCTGTTAGGCTCTCACATTTCCTGATCAGCTCTACGATGCTGTCTTTGACGAAGAGTCTGTCAACAGCAAGACACCCATCCGTCTGTATGGAGGAGCCTTGCTTAGTGAGTATTGTCTGGAGCCAGGAGAGATGGCCATTAGCCACAAGGTATAGATAGGAACTCTCAGGCTGGGGCAAGTGATGCTCTGTATTCTTGGAGCTGGGGGGGGGGCAACAGTGTCCTGGCCCCACTGCTGGACCTCCTGATGGCACCTGGTATCTTTGGCCACTGTGTGACTGAGTGTTGGACTGGATGGGCCATTGGCCTGATCCAACATTGGCTTCTCTTATGTTCTTATGACAGAGTCTGTTGCAAATAGCCTAGGAGATGCTGTGAGAGGAGAACTGGGTTCATTAGGTGGTGCAATGTCATTCCCCTCAGAGATAGGCAGTGATTTCTATTCTGCAGCACTCTGTCGTGTGGGGGCAGGTGAAACAAGATACAGCCAAAAGCTGCCCAAGTCACTCAAACACTTGGCAAGTTTGGAAAAGATGGTAAAGGTGTCCAGGCATGATATGCTTTAAGGGCAGTTCAGATGAACGGTTGCCTTGCCATGTTGGCTGAAGTCACTATGGTGTGACCCTTCCCCCCCCCCCTTTTGGCTATCTTCATTTGAATTCCGTCATAAAGATAGTGGCTGAAGTTAAAGTATTTTTAGTCGTGTCTTCTTGCCCAAGGTTTGTGATGCTGCTCCCTCCATCAGTTCAAACCAAAACATCAAAATGAACCCATAACATATTACAATGCAAACATACACACACACAAACAAAAGAAAACCAAAAACCCTGTTGCATAATTTACATTGCTGAGAAGGGCAAATTTGGTCTGACATCTCATGAGAAGCACCATAGATCAGGTTCCAATCCAGTGAGCAGTCCAGGCCGGGAGTCCCAGGCATGGTCATGAGATCCAGTCTAATATCATTTTGATTGCTTCTCCTAAGGGAGACTACAGCCATACAACCGCTGCTGCTGCCCACCTTCCATTTTAACTGGGAAGAAATCTGATTTGCTGACTGAGTGGTATCTGTTTTAGGGTCAGGTTTACCTTCCAGTAGTCACAGGCCAATTAGGGTCGCCAGGTCCAATCTCCCCCCCCCCCCGACGGGGGGATTAGGAGGCATTCCAGGAGGAGGTGTGGCCACCCCCAGTACGATGACATCACTCTGTGTGATGTGATCACACCCCCACTTTCCCCCTATCATTTAAAAGGAAACCTCCCTTTAAATGGTGTGTGGGGGGGAGTGAGGGCCAAGTGCTCCAGCTTTGCAAGAGGCAAAATTGCCTCTTGCAAGGCAGGAGCCGATGGTCCCCACTTGGGAAGATTGGGCGTGCAGGCCTGGTCCCTGCCAATGTGAGCACTCAAAGACGCTCACAGCTGGTGAGCCCCATGTGTCTGTTCTCCAAGTGGCATTGTTGCTTGGAGATTAGGCACATGGGGCCCTGTCCATGCCAGGTGCGAGCACCCTTTAAGTGCTTGTAGCTGGCAGGCCCCACGGGCCCGATCTCCAAGTGGCAATGCCGTTTGGAATTCAGGCATGCTGCCAGCAGCCGCCCCCTCCACCCCCTCTCTCAAGAGAGAAGGAAGAGGGGTGGCTGTGGGTGTTCGGGCTTGGAGGCGGGGCTTCCCCCACTGGCCAGCTGGTTGGTGGTGCGTTGAACCTAAACACCACCAGACCGGGAGGTCTGGCAGCCCTAAGGCCAGTAGCATTTGCCAGCTACATTCTTCTGTTTCCAGAACACTCCTGTTGCTTTTTTAAAAGGGATTTTGGGGGAAGCCAAAGAGAGGAGTCCATGCAGGCTAAAGGTGGGAGAGCTATGGCAAGGCATTCTTTGTGTAATGAGTCTTGAAACAACAGTTAACACAAGTGAAGCTGGGAGTTTCTCAGCCTATACTGGCAGACTTTTTTTAAAGTTACATAATGGCACGTTATTTTAACACTTGTGGTTATTTTCTGTGGTCCTAATATAAAGCATTACAGGACATTTCCCTCCTTTTATAATCTGCTCAAACTGTAAACCTGCAGTGGCATCTGATGGCTCCAAGTGGAAATGCAGCAATTTAAGATGAGGGTTTTGAAACAGGCTTGCTTGGGAGCAGTTTTCTGTTTTGCCTTTTCATGCTGCGGTATGATATTTGCGTCTCTGCAGTTCTGTCTCAGGCTGCTGATCAGCACTGTTTTCTGAGCTCTGCAGATAGCTTATAATAATAATAATAATAATATACTTTATTGTCATTGTACACAGTACAACGAAATTAAAGGTGCAATCATTTCAGTGATCTACAGCCATACACATATACACTCAAACAACCATTCACAACCATCCCATAACTCCCTTAAGGTTCACATTGCAACCTAAACCACCAAGTATTCCCTACTTGACCTCTTGCCTGATTGAATTATTTCTTAATGCATAGAACTAAACATGTAAATCCTTCTGCACCTGGGGGAATGCTGTTGTTTTTATGAACAAATACTGCAGCATGGATAAAGTAACAACCCCCCCCCCCCGCTTTTTCGAAGAAGTTCTATGGGAACACCTGGCTTTGTCTTGAGCCTCCTCTGTCTCAAATGCAGGAACAGTCTGCTGCTGTTGTAAATAGTTTGAATAGATGGAATTTCATCTTTTCTTGACCTTTTTTAAGACTGCCTTTTGTAGCTTTGTTAATTCCACTGCTCACCTATTGTAGAAAACAGAGGGACTGTCAAGAAAGAAAGGATTGGGGTCAGTGTATTATATTTGCAGGGAAGTCTTGGATCTCAAAAGAAGGGGGGGGCATCTGTACTAGGTGGGAGACAGCTGTAAAATGTTTTAGGGTGGGAATGGATGGAAGATAGCTGTAGAATGTATTAATTAGAGGAAAGATGCTCTTGTACCTCATTTGTTAATGCTCAAGTGAATACGGCAGATTTAACGGTAACCATGATAGTACAGGTGACTTTTTGACAATTCTGGAGACCCAATCTCAGACCCCCACAAACACCACCAGCCTTCTTCCTCTCATCTGAAGGTGGGGCAATGGAAGAAGATTAATTCCCAGACAGGCTCCTCTAAAGTGTTCCTTGAGGAACCCTGTGTGATGGACAGTTTTAACTGTTGGCCAACTATGCAGTTGGGAAGGAGAGGGTTTAGGAGCTGTCCTGGTTAGGCAATAAGCCCAGTAGGGACTTTAGTGAATTAATATGTAGGCAAGATTTGGGTGTGTTCCTCTCAAAAACAATTTAAAAGGCAAGAGTCTATTATGTATTTAAAAGTCTGAAATTTCAAAGATACTGAACTATAAGTGTGTATACTCTAAAGGCCCAGCTATCTGTTACTTTGTGAAATTAGGCTCTGAAGAGATTTGGAGAAAATTCGGTCACTCTTATCAATTAAATAAAGTTGTTATTTTGTGTGTGTTTTTCTGACTCCAGTATGTTACATTTAGTATTATAACCTGACTGGGGACCATATAAACACGGGGGAAATTGTCCTGATGAAAATAGGTTCTGTTCCTGTGATTATCAGGTAGTCAAAATAATATATCTTGATTATACATCTGAGAGTCTGGAAAATTATAAACGGTGGAAGTGGTGGTTGATGAAGTAGGACATCTTGGTTTAGCCTGAGGGATGTGGTGGGAAAGTTATTAAAAACATGTGAAGGGCTTGGATTAAGTGTAGTTCATGAGACCCTGGTCCCAGGTAGTTTAGGATCAACACCAGAATTTCATATTTATTCTGGAAACTGGCAGCTAGTGAGGATCCTTGACTACTGGAGTGAAGAATTTCTGTGGTATGCTGTGGTCAACAATCTGTCCACTGTATTCTTAAACAGTTGAAATTTCTAAATAATACTCCAGTGCAATCCAACATACACTGCATCACAGCAGGTAAAGCCTGGATGTAAGTAGCACATGCATAAGTGTGGCCTGATCATCATCTTCTCAGAAGAAGCACTTCTAGCAAGGTTCCATCTTGTCTCCTATGCGCTTTAATATATGCATGAAGCTGCTGGGTGAGGTCATCCAGAGATTTGGGCTGGGATACTGCCAGTATGTAGATGACACTCAGCTCTATTTTGCACTTCCAGCTGATCCCAGGGAAGCTGTAGGAACCCTGAAGTGGTACGTGGAGGCAGTTTTGGGGTCAATTAAGGCTAATTATAAGACACCTGCTCCTTGGGAGGAAAGCGATGGCAAACCTAGGCAGCATAATAAAAGTAGAGAAATCACCCTGCCAACAGAAGTCCATATGGTCAAAGCAATGGTATTCCCAGTAGTAATGCATGGCTGTGAGAGTTGGACTATAAGGAAGGCCAAGCGCCGAAGAATAGATTCTTTTGAATTATGGTGCTGGAGAAGACTCTTGAGAGTCTCTTGGACTACAAGCAGGTTAAATCAGTCAATCCTAAAAGAAATCAACCCTGACTGTTCCCTGGAAGGCCAGATACTGAAGCTGAAGCTCAAATACTTTGGCCACCAAATGAGAAGGGAGCATTCACTGGAGAAGACCCTGATGCTGGGAAAGATTGAAGGTCAAAGAAAAGGGGGATGGCAAAGGATGAGATGGTTAGACAGTGTTATCGATGCAATGAACATGAAATTAAGCAAACTCCAGAGCACGATGGAAGACTGGAGGGCCTGGTGTGATGTGGTCCATGGGGTCCCGAAGAGTCAGACTCGACTGTGCGACTGAACAACAACAAAGGCTAATAAAGTGAAGCTTAATCCTGACAAGATGAAAGCGCTACAGGTGGCCGGAAGGTCTATCTCAGAATTTAAAATGTCACTTATTCTAGATAAGGATGCTCTGCTCTTAAAGGAACAGGTCTGTAGTTTGGGGGTGCTCGTGGACCAGTGTTCCCTCTCAGCTGAGTTAGTGTGAGCTAGCTCACAGTTTTTTAGCCTCCAGATCACAGATTTTTGTCTCAGCTCAGGAAGGATGGCTCCAGAGCAAACTAATTTATGCAATAGCCAAATCACTTGCTCACAACTTTAATGCCAGTAGCTCACAAAGTAGAATTTTTGCTCACAAGACTCCACAGCTTAGAGGGAGCATTGTCTTGGACCCAGGCTTATTGTTGTGTAAGTAGGTGGCAGCTGTGGTCAGGAGTACCTTTTTCCAACTTTGACTGGTTAGCCAGCTGTGGCTTTTCCTGGGCAGAAAAGATTTGGCTGCTGTGGTGCTTGCCCTGGTTACACTGAGATTAGATTACAGCAGTGCTCTCTGTGTGGGGCTGCCCTTGAAGAGTTTGGAAACTTCAAGTGGTACAAAATGCTGCAACCAGGATGTCAACTGGAGTGGGTTGTAGGGACCATATCCCTCCCATCTTGGCCCATTTGCACAGACTCCCAGTTTATTTCTGGGTACAATCTAAGGTCTTGATCTTCAAAGCACTGTGTACTCTGGGACCAGCGTATCTGAAGAACTGCCTACTCCTTCAATGAACCTGCCCAACAACTGTGGTCATCTTCAGAGGCCTGTGTCTTCTGAGATTAGGTGGGTAATAGGCTGGGAGAGGGCCTTCTGGGTCATGGCTCTGGAACTCTCCCTCCAGGGAGATTTGTCTGTCCCCTTCTGATGCCATCTTATGCCAGTGGGTGAAGACTTCTTTGTTTTGTTCAGCATTCCCTTAGTGATTCCTCCTTATTGACCTCCTTGTTTTGTATGGATTTCTAATGGTGTGTGCTTAGGGGGGGGGGGTGATTTTAATGGCTTTAAAATGTGGATTTTATTATGTTATCTGTCTTGGTGGCCCAAGAAAGGCAGCAAATGAAGTTTTGTAAATCAAATAGATGTAGCTTGTGGACGATGGTTCATGCAATGGATACCTCTTCCACATCACACAGCTGAGCCAAGGGCCTGTTGCTTGAGACTGCCTGCTTCAACCGAAGCTGCTTTATCATTGAGGCGCTCTTCAGTGGCCTGGCTTCCTGTGCAACCGTTGCCTAATATAGGCAGTGGGTGGCCATGAGAGGCAGAGCCGCCTCTGTAGTGATGCCTTGGTTGTGATGCCCTTCCTACCACGCCTTCTAAGTTCTGCTTACCTCTTCTAATTTTGCTGCAGTGTGGCTTTTAGCTTGCTGTTTTAACTGCTGCTAGTGTGTTTGTGTATATGGCATTTGACTGTTTAATACTCTTTTATCTTCCTCTTCCTCCAAGGAGCTCAGTTTCTCCCCTCCTCTATATCAAAACAAGCCTGTGAGACAGGTTTGGCTTGTGGTCACTCTGTAAGTTTCATGGCAAGCAGGGGTTTGAGCCTGGGTCCCCTAGGTCCAGACATTTCAGTTGTGTTAAATTATTTTGAAAGATGTTTCAGTCAGTGGCCTTATGGCTTGGCTTATTGAAACATGCAGGGCTTTTTTTGTAGAAAAAGCCCAGCAGGAACTCATTAGCATAATAGGCCACACCCAACAGCAGAAACTCATTAGCATATTAGGCCACACCCCTGACAGCACAACTCATTGGCATATTAGGCCACACCCCCATGTTACCAGAAGTGTGCTCATCCAGCCACACCCACCTTTTGCTTCTTATTCTGTTTACCTTGTTTGTTGTCAAAACCCAAGGCTTTTTTGTAGCAAGAACTCCTTTGCATGTTAGGCCACACACCCCTAATGTAGCCTAATGAGTTTCTGCTGTTGGGTGTGGCCTATTACGCTAATGAGTTCCTGCTGGGTGCGGCCAACTTGGAAGCCAGCCGGAACTCCGTTCCTGTGCGTTCCTGCCCAAAAATAGCCCTGGAAACATGTATGTCTAAGCCTCTCTCTCTTTGCCTCTTACACCCCTTAGGTATCTCCCTCATCATGTGGAATGCCTTGTACACATCTGAGAAGGTCATCATACGTTGGACCCTACTGACAGAAGCATGCTATTTTGGAATACAGTTCTTGGGTAAGTAGGCCTCTTTGGGGAGACACAGCAAAAGGAAACACCTGCTTCTACTCCAGCAACTTCATTTTGGATCTTGAGTTTCTGACAATGCAGTGTATTGACTATATTTGGACCACAGATTTGATCCTACAAACAATGAGCATAAGCTTGAAAACAGCTTTGATCCTGCTTCATATGGTGGGAAATTGGGTAAAATGTTTCCCTCTTGTGTCAGTTGAAAATGTTTTCCTATCCCAGTAGAAGAGAGAAGGAAATGTAGTTTTGCCCCATTTCCCTCTACGGCCCCAGTCACATGACAAAGTTGCCGCGGGAGAGGCATGGAAGGTGGGCGGATTATCCAGGCACGATCACACCCCAACATCTGGGAAGTGGAGAGCACCCATGGCTTACCGCCGACAATGCACGTTAAAAAACTAGTACCTCCAAGGTACTAGTAAACGTTTGCCATGGGCTGCCTCCAGACACCCATGGTGTGATCGCGTCGGCGTGCGGCATTCCCCTCCGGTCCCTCGTTTACCCGCTGGCGCCGAGGGAAGGACCCGTGGTGTGCCACCGGCGCGTCTGATCGTGTAATTGTGAATCAAACTGTGCCGGGACAATTAGCCACGCCTCCCCCCCCCCCCCGCGATATCCGGCCCGTATGACCGGGGCCTACATACAGCATCCATCATGTGTTGTGTGGCATTTTGTCCAGAAGGTTCCCTTGGCCTCCCAGCATTGCCCTTTTTAGGGGTGGGGGTGGGGAGATAACGATGCAAGCTACTTGAGCAGGGTTCTCACCCCAAGATTGGAGCTGTTGGATGCAATGTGCAGAGAAGAGGGACTACCAAGAATTGTAATAAAAGAGGAAACCCCACTCTGGTGTTTTCCTAGTGAACATCACTCTGCTGTGTTTTAAGCATGCACCTGTAAGCACAGTTTTTGAGAAATACTGCTTCTGAACTATGGTGTGTGTGGCCTCTGAAGCTGCCTACCTCTGAGCACTTTTCAGCATTTAAGTCTCACCTTGGTCAATTGTCATGCTTTTCCATAAGGAATTATGGTGTGTATATGATGTACACCTATGATGAGACTTGGGTGACTAGAAAGGCTTGCCAACATTCCTGGGAAGGAAATTTTTGGATTTGGGGGGGGGGAGGGGAGACTACAGAGTGTACTTCCTGCCGAGGTGTCTTTCCCAGAATTTCTTTGTAGAACAATGTTATCATGGCAGGAACAAGCGAGAACCATATTCTTCTTCTCAGTGGGGTAGCTGCAGATGAAGCAAACATGGGCTGCATTTGAAAAACATTTGCTTTGGTTCTGTTTTCTAGGCTTAATTTGTGGCAACAAGTATATCAGTGAGCTGACACTGCCTTTCTTTTGGTTTAGTCTCAAAAAGCACCATGATTTTTCAATGTGCTTTTGGCTACCCCCTTGACATTTTATCTGTTTGCTCGAGACACTAGAAGATGACCTTCCTTTGGTCATATTAGTTTAGTAGTCCACACAGGCATGGCTTAGAAGTTCCCAAACAAGTGCATTCTCAGATTTTGTCCTGTATAGCTTGAAAAAGCTGATCCAACAGGTCTAAAGCACTGGCGGAGCTACTTTAACTTATTCTGTATGCACACGCTCTACCACCACTCTTGGCTCTACCTACAGCCACATGGATGGTGTAATGACTTCCAGGTGATACGGAAAACGATGCTGGCCATGTGCCATTGGTTTAACTATTTGAAAGGGTCTCCCTTCTTATTTCTTTTTTAAATTTAGATATTCCTCTTTTCTGACCAGTGGGTCCTAGGCATCTTACAACATTGTTTTCTTCTCCTCCATTTTTCCTCACAGCAACAACCCTGTGAGGTAAGTTAGGCTGACAGAGTGTGCAAGGCCCAAAGTTACCCAGCAAGCTTCCATGGCAGAGTAAGGATTTGAACCAGAGTCTCCTAGATCCTAATCTAACACTTTAACTGCTACACCACACTGGTTATCATACCTCAGCCTCACTGTCAAAGTTCAGCTCAGCTGTCACCTAGAACTTTTTTAAAAAATGGAAACAAACACTTTAGTGACTGCCAAGCATGCCAAGCATAATATTTTAGCTGCTTGGAATAAACCTTTTGGTTGCACTAGATCAGCAGTTCCAGCCTCTGAACCTTTTCAGTATGGTGAGCCACAAGTCCAAATTTACTTGGTGTGGTGACCCATCCAAGGATGACCTAAGGGGTTTTTTTTTGTGCCCTTGGCAAACTATGGCCTTGGCATCCATCAAGTTCAGCATTCTATTTTCTACAGTGGCCAACCAGATGTTTTTGAGAAACCAATAATCAGAAAGGGCAGAGCTGTCTCCACTATGAATTCCAAGAAAGTGGCATTCCAACATACACAGCCTTTGCATTTGGAGGTTACTTTCCAGCTTTTGACCACCTTCGCCTTCTCCATTACTTCCTCTGTTCCCTCATAAGGTTCTAAGAAACTCACTCGAGTAACCACCAGGACATGTTTTACTTGGATCAGCATGTGTATGCTGTGAAGAAAAAATGCTGACTGATGTATTAAATGGCAGATGTTGTTTCCAGGATCAGATCTTGGTTTTCAAACTACAAAAGAGAGTAGTGGAAAGGGCAGGGGTGGCCGTTAGGGAGGGCTGACCTGTGGCCCACTTCCAGAGGCTTCGCAAAACCACCTTTGGTTCTGGATGCACAGGTTGGGAAACACTGCACTAAATATTTGCAGGTCTGATCTAAAGAGGCAAAGAGAAGGTGAAAGACTTCAAATGTTATTCTGAGACTTCTGTGGGTTTTGGCTGTGACTGAGAGTCCAGATTTCACAGATACCTCTCTGGGTAGCCAGTGGCTTGCATGTGAGGGTACCTGTGTCAATTTGCCTGATCATAACCACTCCAGGGGCGCCTTCCTCTTAATGAGAAGTTTCTCTATGATGTGATACAAACTGTGTGAATGCTGCATCATTGGAGTAGAGAACCATATGGATGGATTACCGGCCAGATAATGCACAAAAGAAAGTCTTGCTCTGTTTCCAATGAGAGTCCTGAGGCAGAGAACCCTCTTTGATTCTAGCTTCCTTGCTTGTCTTCCAGTGACCACCATCACCCTGGTCGAGACTGGCCAGGCATCCCTGGGAGCTGCACTCCTACTCTTCAGCAGAGTCCTCTTTGTCTGCATCAGCATTTATTATTATTACCAAGTTGGACGCCGACCCAAGAAACTGTGATTTCTAAGGCTTCCCAAGGGTGGGGGCCAGGGTGGGGGGCTTGTGTCATAAACTTTGCATTCCTTTTGTTCACTTTGTGGGTTTTTTTCCAGAGCAGACATTCTTCTTAATTATGGCATGCATCATTGTATAAATCCAGTGTTGGTACCCATGCCAGATGAAGGGAGATATCAGAGCTTGACTGGCTCCATGAAGCCTGTTTGGAGAGGATGAGAAAAAAGAGAGCAAAGCCAAGAAGGGGGCTAGACAGATTCAGAGTGGGGGGCAGGGAGGAGAATTTGTTTTACAGAAAAAGGATGGCAAATAAAGAAGACTGTAGCATATGGTCAACAATGCCTATATAACACATTGAAGCTGAATTCAAAAGTCGAAACAGTGGAGTAAGCCCTATGCAGGGGTAGGCCTTTAAGGAGCATCTCCTGCCATGGGATCATCTGGTCTTGGAGCTTGGGACACCCAGTCTACATACTGGAACCTGAGCTGTGAATGGGCAGTGTTTACTCAATATAAGGCACAGCATTAAGCCTTACCATTGCACTGCTAGGTAGGAGGTCTTGAAACCTTTAGGAAATGCTGTAGGAACTGGTATTGTTGTCCCCCTCCCAGTTGCCCTTCTAATAAGCATTAACTACAGTAATCTATATATTGATGCTGACTGAGTTTTCTACCAGACCACCTTTTTAAAAAAAATGTGGTTCTGTGTTTTGAGGTCCCCCCCCCCCCTTCTTATTAGACTTGTTCGCTGCTCATGCCTTCTGGTGGTCTTTGAGCACTAGAAATACTTTCAGACAATTCTGGATAGAGCTTTTTGAAAAGGGAACTTTTATTGTTCAACCCCCACAAAGTTGCACGAGCCATTTGTTGTTTAAGGGAATGTAACTTCAGCATAATATGCCATATTATGCATTTTTACAAATGGGCTACCAGGCTGTAACCGTCTGAAATTTAAATATCATACTTTATATATGGATACAGATAATTAAGGCATAGGAAAACACCCCCATAATACAGATGCATTGGCTACTTTCATAGAATGGAGATTTGTGATTTTTATACACACCCACCCACAAATACACACTGGGGTAAACTGGCAAATACTTTGGTGGTCCTTCAAGTCCTTTTTGATATGAACACACATGAAGCTGCCTTGTATTGAATCAGGCCATATTTCTAGGATCAGTACTGTCTACTCAGACTGGCAATGGCTCTTCAGGGTTTGAGGCAGAGGTCTTTCACATTTCCTACTGCCTGTTCCTTTTAACTGTAGATGCTGAAGATTGAACCTGGGACCTTCTGCCTGCAAACCAGAGGCTCTTCCAGTGATTCACAGCCCCTCCCTTTGGAGGGATATGGAAGGATCATGGGCACTGATATATACACCCCCAATTCCTGTGCCACTCTCTATAAGGCAGCCAGAGCCTAAGCAGGCCTGCACTCCACTGAACCTTTTGAATTGCCAGTTTTATCAATATGTGAATCAACCCCATTGCCCTAAATCTGTGCCCAGAAAGGTATTTCAATTTAATTTGTATATTGAAAAGGTTCCCTTAAAACCCCAGGAAGCCTTGCATTCAACATCTTCAGGTGAGGGGAGCCTCAAGCCATATGTTGTTCCCTACCCCATTATGCATGATCAGTCCTACCACCTTTGTCACCCCATTATATTAATGAGGACATACAATCCATGAGTAACTCAGGATGTAGTCCAGTACAGAATGTCTCACATCTGGATGATGCAATTCACAAAAGGTAGGTAAAATCTTTAGTGAGCATTGAGACACTTCCCCATGCCACAGTTGTTGCACAGATTTAAAGATAGATGCTGCATCCGTTGGCTTAATCTCCTTTCCAGTGCGAGTTGCAGCAGAAACTTATTATTTTCTAAATAATACATATGTAGGAGTTCAAGTTATTGGCATTTATATTTAATCAAAATTGATCAGACTGACCACTAAGTAAGTGTTTTGTCAATCTCCATTTCCTTAAAGTTGGTGGTATTGATGTGTGTGTTTTTCTCAAAAGGCTAGAGTAAATAAAAGTAGAAT
>NW_015175975.1:375820-376698 GCF_001447785.1 Gekko japonicus
CCTAGGTACTAAGCTCTCATTATCTTCAATAGGCCAACAGACCAAAGTTTGAGATTCCCCATCCCTGCCTTTGGGGGTTCCCGTAGATGGATTCCAGGGTGATTGTTTTGGCTGAGGAGTCCACAAATATAGTAGGACCTTCTTTGGTAGAAGCTGGGGACACTGTTCTAGCTTTCTTCTTTTAGCTTTTTGTAAACCCAGCAAGGAGTTCAATGTCTCTTTCAACTTCCCTTCATGAATACCTCACAATAGTTTAATTTTGTGTGCCCTCCACTGCAATGAAACCAGAGAGAATATAGTTGGTGTGACCTTCAAGACCACATGATAGCACACAGACTTGCTGAGATGTGATGAACCATTCAGGAGTGGATACTACGACCTTCAAGTAAGCATGTGTGAACTGTCCTGTGCTTGGATGCAGAACCCATCTGGAAACAATGGTTCTATTCATCTAACAGTGATCACCCTTGATACTAAGGCAACACCTTCAATAAGAAGTATCTTTGGAAAGTCAGAGGAATACTCAGATGTCTGATACTGTGGCACTTCAAACATTTGCATGAACCTGTTTCCTGCACTGGCCACACAAAGACCACACACGTCCAGTGTGTGTCCTCAGTTTCGTTGAACTGAAATGTGATTATGAGAAATGTAGAATTGAATAGAATCCAAGGTTTGTGTCTAGTAGTCCATATGAGGTTAAATTCTTTGGAGGAGCAATTTTATTAATGCTGCATTCTAATGTCACTTGAAGTCCTTGGACTATGAAAAAGATGGTCCTTGCACTTGTAAAATAAGCATGATTTTCAGCAGTTACTATCTGGCTTTGAGCATTTTCTTCCACAGAGAGTTGGGTTTTAACTAGTGCAGACTGGGTG
>NW_015175975.1:376757-384842 GCF_001447785.1 Gekko japonicus
ATGTGAGTGGATGCAGGGGTTGGGTGGGGAATTGATACTTGCTCATATTGTGACTTTTGGATCTTTTTATCCCACCTTTTTGATCTCTGTTGGTCCCAATATTTCTATGATGAGGCAAGCTTTTAAAGAAAATCATTGTGAATGATACCATAACATCTGCCTTGGCTTGTTTCTTGCATTTCTCATACTAAAGATGAATCCCATACACATCCTTATGCCCTAGATCTGGCTGATAGCCGAAGAACCATCTCCCTGAAGAAACAAATTTCAGTATTCGACTTCCTCACTTATCTTTGCAAAGCAAACAAAAAAACTTGCATGAATTTTACATCTGGAGAAGGCAAAGGTCTGATTTTAAAATGCTCTCTGGTGCTATGGTTGAAAACTGGAGGTTGGTACTCCACTCCTGTCTCTCAAGAATTTTACCACAAATTAAGCATTCTCTACTAAACTACAGCGCTTCTGTTCAAGAATTGCACCTTGCCTGTAGTAGCAGGCCATCTCAACCATCAAGGGCTTCTGTACTGAATGAAGACAGCTGTGGCTTTCTCCAGTAGGCTGAGAAGTTGGCAAATAATGCTAAGGGCATGGTACCAAGAGAGCAGTCGTTTGTGCCAAATCTGACTGGGCTATTAAAGTTTACTACAGAGAGTTCAAGTCATTCAAATCATTGTGACTTGTACTACTCCATAAGGGCAAAGACCCACAGGTTGACAGAAACATGCCTGACAACAATATTGGGCTGGTGTTCAAAAGGCAACACTGGAAAGTTGCTGCTGGCACTGCTTTTTGCATGATCCTGGAAAAACTGCATTTCACCTGCTCTCTCTTGCATACATGTAGCTAAGAGGTTAAGTACGTTTATAGCTAAACAAACCAGGAGACCAGTGGCACCTTAAGGCCTCACAGCGCTTATTCCAGAATGATTTTTTATGAGTCAGAGCTCACTTCATGAGCTACAGTAGAAATAGAAATAACTTCCTTCATTTTTATGCATAAAATCACAGTGGGAGGATGAAAAGGGAGGAGTTCAGCAAAGAGAGGCCTGAATAAAAATGAGTAAAGTGATTTTCATTGCATCTAAGGAAGTGAGCTCTGTGAACTCTGACTCATGAAAACTCAATTAATGCTGTTAGCTTTTAAGGTGCCACTGGACTTCTGTTTTGTTTTGCTATAGCAGACTAACATGGCTATTCAGAACTGACTTCACAGTGTGCTCTTTGTGGCATTAACTTTATAGTTTGAAGGAGGCACCGCTTTGCCCTGTTTAATTTCATAGCTTCTATGATGAATGTGATAGCTGAAGGTCCAGCTATGCATGAGGGCAACCTAGCCAACGATCTTATCTGCATCACACTTTTTACCTGTTCAGCCAGTTTGAAGACATGGATCTTTATTGACCTGCATAAATCTATCACTTGCTCACCAGGAGGCTGCTTAATCATTATTAACACTATAGTTGAATGGGTAAAACAGGACTATATTACCAATCCAAGGAGGACAATAGTTTCAAACTGGTGTAAGGACACATGACAGGCATATCTTCAAGTTATGCTGATATTGGGGTTTCAGCTCTGGTCTCATGGAAAATGTTTGGGGTTTTGGACTGCCTTACAGAACTTTATTAAAAATGCAGTTGCTTTGTGTGTCTAAACTTTAGCCGGTTCATATATGGGCCACTTCAGGAAATTGATGCTTAAAATAGAAACCGGTTCTTGCCCTTCTAGTTCATTTGCCAATCCAAAGAAGAATGAAAATAGTAACTAGGGTAGGCCAACTTTCTGTCCTGTTGCCAATTCCAAGCATGTGGTCCACGTTCCCAGCTTTTAAGTAAAGCTTGCTGTTGCTGTGTGAACACACTTTTCCTTGCAGGGAAAAATAAAGACTTGCCATGCATCATTCTTTAAAAATGAAACCAGAAACCAAGAAAAGAAAAACCACTTCATTGTCACAATATCTTTATTTTTTTGTTTTTTATGTTTTTTAAGGAAATGCACACCGAAACTGTGCAGAATGTTTCAGGGTAGTGTTCTGTTTTATATTACAAAAAGACCCTTTCAGTATAAAAAAGCATTACAGTAGGGAATACAAGATAAATTAGCTCTAGCTTTCTAACAAAAAAAAATTTTAAAATTTTAAAATAGATTTCAACATTTACTTCACAAGTGGCCTGTTTTCTCAGGCACTTGTAACAGTGACAACAGCAGACAGTGGAAGGGACTGAGTGGGTCCCTAGGCTCACAGAATCAGTTAGGATTTAATCACAAGTCCAATGTTAAGCTCTCTGCTGCAAGTTCCTTGAGATTCCAGCATCCCTCATTCATTTTAATGGACCTCGTCCAGCATGCTGGATTATGCCTCCCCTCTCATATGATTATAACAAAAAAGTGCCTCAGCTATTACAACACTGGAAACTCACTCCGGCAGGCACCAGATTTGACTTACTTGGAAGCAAATTCCATTTGATTAAATAGAATTTAACTCCTCCCAGGCCAATGCTTTCAAGACTACTGCCTAAAACTTCAGTCCTAAACTTGTTATATGGAGGCCCTGGTCACACGGGCCAGATAACACGGGGGGGGGGGGGGGAGGCATGGCTTTTTGTGCTGGTGCAAATTAACGTGTCAGAATGTGATCAGATGCAGCAGCGGCAAATCGGGGTTTTGTTTGTCGCCGCGTTTCCGGCACGTGTCAACAGGTATGGTGTGATAGATGATGTGCATTTTCTTGTTTAAGCATCTTCATTTTAGAATCTCACAGGCAAGATGCTGTCCTGCAAGAATTCTTCACCTTTCTCTCCCTGTGATGATTTATTTTCATTAGTAGAAGGGATGGCTGGATTCTGCAATTGATGTGTGTGTTACTTCCTCCTCTGAGACACCAGCTATTTAGTCACAGGAAGTGGTAGCTTCAGCGAAGACCCCCCCCCCCCCAAATTCTGTGAAGCTGTTTACCCCCTCTAGGCCATTAAAGATGAAGGTGTCCTGTCATTAGGATTATTACATACAAGTATGCTAAGGGAAATGACAGGTCAATGGGAGGGTGGAGACTTGGGGGGGGGAAATTGAGAGACTAGGTGAGACACATCTGCAATGATTGTCTCTTAAAGAGGCGTTCGGCTTAATTTTGAGAGGACATTCAAAGCAGTGCATGTAAGTTGCATGTAGAAGGTCCTGGGTTCAGTACCCCATATTACCTGTAAAAAGGATCTCGGGTAGTGTAGCCAGGGGGAAAAACCTTTCCTGAGACCACTGTTCCCTCTAAGCTGAGTTAGTGTGAGCTAGCTCACAGTTTTTTAGCCTCTGGCTCACACATTTTTGAAGGAGGGCTCCAGAGCAAACTAATGTATGCAGCAGCCAAATCGCTCGCTCACAACTTTAATGCCAGTAGCTCACAGAGTAGAATTTTCACTCACAAGACTCCACAGCTTAGAGGGAACATTGCTTGAGACATTGGAGAGCTGCTGCCAGCCAGCCTTGATGGTACTGGCATGTATGAACCGATCGGGTGCTTTGGGAAAAGTGGCTTCAGATGTCCCTCTGTGTCTATGTGAGGACTAGTTTCAATATAGAATCTGAAATTACCAACAGGATAATGGGATAACTGCTTTTGCCAGTCCTGTTGCCTTCCTTGCTCTACAGCTGTGTAACCCTGAGCCCTACATGCACCCTAACTGCACCTTTTCATAGGGAATATTGTCAAGGAACATACAAACATTTAGCTCAACATTTGAAATTCTTCACTAGGTTTGTGATGCTGATATTTTAATCCTTTCCTTATTGCTTGCATCATCTGCAGCAGGGGCTTAATATCTGTTCATAACCTTGTTTCTGTGAGGAATACTCATTAGTGTCCTTGCAAGCTCACCTCGAGGCTTTCACGAAACCTTAGGGCATACGTTGCCATGTTTTTCTCTTGTCTTCTTGCAGTAGCCTATTAGTTCTCCTTGGTGCAGCTTGCACCCCCACCTAGCTGTGTTTACAAACCCTTTGGGATTTCTGGCCACAAAGATTTTTTAAAGACTTGTTTGGGAACTTCAGTTCTGCCCCTTCTCCCTTTTAAGCAAGGGCCCGTTTTCTAAAGTTGGCTTCTAGCAACTGAACATAGCTGAAACCACAATTTGGCACCATTAGAGGGGGGAAAGATTCTGGACAGAATGTATTATTACATTTGCTTCCACTTAGTAATTCCCACAATCCACGAAGCACCTAAATGGGAATTTCTCTGAACAAAAGCAGTGGCAGGGACACCACAGATGGAACTCTGCAGAGTAGGGCTGTAAAAGCTTCTCACTGCTCTTGACTGCCATTGGGGAGATTTTTCCACACAGCTGAAAGGCACACTGAAACATGGAGACGAGCTAATCAATGGCCACCAAAGACCAAGATATGCAATGTATCTTGCACATAAGGGTGTGGTGACAACACATCAGAAGCTTAAAAAGAAAATAAAATCTCTCCCCCGCCCTGGGAAGCAGCACCAGCTATTCTAAAGGAGAATACTTTTTGTTGTAAAGTTAAGGGAGTCAACCATCAGTCTGCTGTGGTCTTTCCCCGTCTCACAGAACACTAAACAGAAAACCCATCGTCACACAAAAAAAGAGAAGGTATGTACTAAACTCCTGATTTTGCCTCGTCCTCACCTATCCCCCCTCCCATTTCCCAACACAGTCTCCTTAGTTTCTCCTGTAGGACTCCAGACAAAGGCATTTTCCATTCCCAGTGATCCAAGAAACTCCTGGATGTTGAAAGGGATGGTTTCATGCTCATCTTTGTTGACTGGGCTCCTTGCTCAATGTCAAAGCTACTTTTCCCCCTTGTTTAAAACTGGCCTTCTTACAATGCTTTGGCTGAGCAGTTTGCTAGGAGGCTGAATTCCGATTTAGTGTACATAAGGGGGTCCTCTTCCTCTCCAGTTGGTGGTTCATTATCATGAAAGACACAGGAATCCCACACAACATCCTTCTTCAGTGGGGACCATCAGAATTTGCTTCCTCCCTGCCTTGGAGGCTCTAGTGCAACCCATTCTATGCGACTTCAGACAAATGACTGCCCTGGGAGAAGGCGATGCAGTGCACAGCACCTCAAAGTTCCAGCCCCTGAAGTACAATCCTTTTGGTCATTCATATATTACAAACCTTTTTCATTTTGTTAACCAAAAAATAAAGTTTATCTTGCATTTTTCCTTTTTTCAAAATGTGGTCAGAAAAAATTCTCAGCTCATCGTGGAATGCTTTTTACTGGATTCCCCGAAAGAGGCACATGGCAAAGATCATTGCAAACAGCTGTGAAGGAATCAGAAACAAGGCAAACCTAATTAAAATAGAAGGAGTTGGCAAGTCTTAATTATGGTCAGCAGAAATTAAATCCCCTAAAATGAGTTCCAAACAAAGGTGGTAGGAAGGTGCAGGAACAAATTGCTCCAACAAGTTTCGGGATAAAAATAGCCATTATCAGCAGAATTCTGTATGAATCACAACATATTCTATTACCACGACTGTTATAAATTATGTGCTTCCAAATACAAAACAGAATTCCACTAATGATGAGCTACTTTTTGGATTAAAATGTATTGGCGCCTTTGTTGAATGAGTATGTTTCTTTATGGATCTTCTTGTATTGTGCTACTCTTAACTATGGGACGTATACCCAATAGTAACTTGTAATACCAACTGTCACATTACCCAATAGTAATTCTGAACTTCTCCAGAAAAGGGGTTTTTCTACAATTTCACTAAGGGTTTTCGCCCATCGCAAGTAACTAACCATCTCCACAGTGAATCTAAAGCTGGAGCCACCATGTCAGTCTGATGTGGCAAAAATAAACAGAAGATCAGTGGCACTAAGCATGGACAAGATTTTATTCCAGCCTAAGCTTTTGTGGACTAGATCCCAGTTCCTCAGAGCCAATGCAACAGATCCTAATTTTACTAAATTATATCTAACCCTGTACTGGTTGCATTTTATGGCCCCCTAGATTCTGCCAGTTATTATTCATATGTTGTCCTTAAATATTTGCCTAGTGCAGATGGAACCTCACAGGGAGGTTCCATCCTATGAAAGCTAATGTTGGAATAAAATCATCCCGCCTGTTTTCTTGTTGGACCAGTCAAGGCTTCTAGTGCTTCAGAGGTGAAACTCCAGACGTTTCTCCCCTGACTTCACCACTTCCACCCCTTTCAGTCTGTCTACTCGGCATGAGCTTTACATCTTCTGTGTGACTAGGAACTCCCATCTTCCACTTGAGCCCTTGCATCTTCTGTCTGGTGACTAAAACAAGCTAATAGGAAATAGAATAAATTAGTGATCTGTATGTGGCTATGCTAATCTTCAGGATCATGCTTCAGTCAATACATTCAAGTAATCTGTGTGTGCTAGTTTCCTCTTTTACAACACTCCTACTTTGCATAGTTTTGCTATTTGGACATTTAGAACACTGTCCCAATATTTCAAGTTTGCACAGACTTTTGAAACCTTCTGCATAGTCAAATACTGAACAACTCTGAACAACTTCCAAAATAAACAGTGGCTTTGTTTGCATAACTTATTCTCATTTCATTCCAGATAGCCATTCACATAGTGTGTGTGTTCCAGAGCTATTGCTAAAGCCACACCAAACACCAGAGGGCAGTGCAGAATCGTTTTCCTCTGCTGCCTGTGTAAAATGCTTTCACTTTGCAAGGGCTATAGATAATATACAAAAATTCATCATGTGGTGAGAGTCTACAGAGTGAAATTCATTATACAGCAGTTAGCATACCTCTATGGCTAAAACACCAATGGCAAGTGCTCCTGCAAGGTATACATATGTCTCAAAAGAGTTCAGAATCACAGTGTAGCAGCCCTAGAAGGAAAGAAAATACCCCATAAAGCAAGACAGGCCTTGTTTAGTACAATCTAGTAGTGGATCCTTCCAAGATATATGAATGGAGAATCCATTTAAAAGTCCAGTTTTGACGACACAGTCTTTAGGAACAATGTTGTCTAGCTATGACAAGGCTGACAGCAATAGCATCAGAAAATTTTCTGTTCAGGACAGGAAAGATGAATAAGTAGACAGGTAATTAAAGCTGTAAGTTATTTGTAAAGAAAGATAGTCCAGAAAGGTTCCAGGTCAAGAGGTGTAAGTCCCAGTTCTGGAGTTCGACACCACATTTAGGCTGTATGGTTTGCAGTGTTCCCTCTAAGCTGAGTTAGTGTGAGCTAGCTAGGGCTGCCGTGGGGGGGCGGGGAATCCCCGCTTTGGAGGCCCGATTTCCGCCGCGGCGGAATCAGGCCCCGGGGGGAACTCCGCCCCCGAAGCTGCGTCACCAGAGGTGACCCAGCCACATCGCTCACATTGGGGGCATGGCCCAGATATGGTTTCCCCCCACGATCTGGGCCACGCCCCCAACGTGAGCACGTAGCACGTCACTTCCTGAGAGCTCCCGGAGCCCGGCGAGGCTCCCCCGCTCGAAGGGGTGAGTAGACTTGGCAACCCTAGAGCTAGCTCAGTTTTTTAGCCTCCGGCTCATAAATTTTTGGTTTTAGCTCAGGAAGGATGGCTCCAGAGCCAACTAATTTATGCAGCAGCCAAGTCACTTGCTCACAACTTTAATTCCAGTAGCTCACAAAGAATTTTTGTCACAAGACTCCACAGCTTAGAGGGAGCATTGATGGCTTGCAATCTGGAACTAAAAAGGGGCCAGTCCCTACATGAGACTGTACATAACAATGTAACAGAAGCATTTTTATTTATTTATATTTAAATGTATATCCCGCACATCCCTGCTGTAGCGGGCTCAGGGCAGCTAACAGCATGTTTATAAGTAAAGGTAAAGGTAAAGGTTCCCTTGCTTGAAAGCCAGTCGAGTCCGACTCTAGGGTTGCGGTGCTCATCTCCGTTTCAAAGCCAAAGAGCCAGCGCTGTCCGAAGACGTTTCCATGGTCATGTGGCCGGCATGACTAAACACCAAGGCGCACGGAACGCTGTTACCTTCCCACCGAAGTGGTACCTATTTATCTACTTGCAATTTCTTGCTTTCGAACTGCTAGGTTGGCAGGAGCTGGAACTAGAGACGGGAGCTCACTCCGTCATGCGTCACCC
>NW_015175975.1:385303-386643 GCF_001447785.1 Gekko japonicus
GATCCCGTTGTATTTATTTCCGCAACGGGCATTATTTCTAGTATATATATAATAAAATAATATTAAAATTAAGATTACAATATAAAACCCATAACCACAGTACAAGCACAAGATGCCGTCATTCTATTATCGTTTGAGTGGCCGCCTCTAGGCTCCTGCCAGGCTGTTAATCATCCGGCTGGTGGTGACGTTGCTGTTAAGGCCAGGTTGGTGGTGATGTCGATGTTAGGGCCAAGGCCATGATGTCAAGGCGGCCCCTACTTGAAAGCCTGGCGGAAGAGCTCCATTTTACAGGCCCTGTGGAACTGCAAAAGGTCCCGCAGGGCCCTGATGTTGTCTGGGAGCTCATTCCACCAGTACGGGGCTGCCACTGAAAAGGACCTGGCCCTTGATGTAGCCAACCTGGTCTCTTTCAGGCCCAGAAGGGCCAGGTGACTTTAGGATCCAGATCTTAATGCTCTCTGAGGCACATGTGGGGAAAGGTGGTTCCTTAGATAAGTAGGTCCCCAACCATATTGGGCTTTAAAGGTAAGAACCAGCACCTTGAACTGTATCCAGTATGCTATAGGCAGCCAGTGCAGTGCTTTTAGGGCGGGCTGGATGTGTTCCCGCACAGGAAGACACAGCAACAGCCTTGCCACTGCATTCTGCACCAGCTGCAGCTTCCAGATTTGGGACAAGGGCAGCCCCATGTAGAGAGCATCACACTAATCCAAACTCGAGGTGACACTGCATGTGAAACTGATGGAACTTACCCCATTTGAAGGATGAATTCATCTTCCAATTTCCTCCCTAGCTTGACAGTTTTCAAATGTTTTTCAAAACATACCCCTTTAAATCCATAATCCTGTGTGTATCTGTATCAAGTATTTAATATTAGGGTCAGTCTTAAACATCTTGCCACTTTCAGTAGAACACTGAAATGACAAACATTATGGAATCCTGAAATCATTGGCCACTCCCCAAGTACTGACCCTCATTCTGTGACTTGCCCAACTTTATCAGCTTCTCTTGTTGCAGTCACCAGCTAACTTCCATTCAAAACTTGGCTCCTTGCTCTAAAAGGGGTTTTGTTCACATATTCACACATCACACCTCCCTACAGGATCATTCATCTACATTCTGTATGTTTCCCAGACTAGTCAGTCCCTCTGCTCTCCCTTTGCTTCTGGTAGTCCTGTAAAATGGAAGTATGCAAAAGATGGTACTAGAAAGGAAAATTCCCTGCTGCAGGAGCTAAATGTTGCTCTAGAAAGCTACCTGGGATCATAATAAAGTGAGACTGGCCCTACCTCCAGTTGACTATTATGAGAAATACAAGAGGGGGACCCGCGATACTC
>NW_015175975.1:386722-392441 GCF_001447785.1 Gekko japonicus
TGGTCCCCCCCCCCGCCCGGCTTCGAGGCGGAGGCGGAGAGGCCGGTCCTCCCCCCCTTTGCCGGGCTCGGCGGCGGCGAGGTCGGTCCTCCCCCCCTGCCCGCCCGGCTCCGAGGTGGCGGCGGCGCGGCGGTGAAGCCAGCTACAGAGCGTTCCCTGCGCATGCGCAGGGGACGCTCTGTCACTTTCGGGGGGATTTAAACATCCCCCTGAATTTTTTTCAACATTTTTTTTCAACTTTTTGGATTTTTGTGCACACGTGGGGAGCGCCCCACGTGTGCACAAACCTTTCCCTCCCCCCCAAGTGCCCCCAGAGCGCGGATTTAGCGATCCGCACTCACGGGGGTAACTTCGCTATTAGTATATAGATAAAAGGACATTTATTCTGCATGGTGCTCAAGGTGCACTTATGTATGGTTTGCACTTGTGGGAGCCACTGTGGGCAGACTTGAGCCTGAAAGTCTGCCTTTGTGCTCACCATCATGTGACATGGATGTATTATGTGGCCTTGGGCAAGTCACTACTTCTTACATCAACAAAATAGAGATAATAGTGGACCGCCTTACAAGACTGGTGAAGGAAAAATACGATAAAACATTTTTGACCAATGCAGTGTAATACAGAGAGAGAGGGAGAGAGAGAGATTCTGCATCAGTGATAGAGAAGTATTTTTATCAGTTAAGAACCGTCAACACAGAAACCTGAAAATGCTATATTTCCCCTCAGATAAACTAAACAATAGTCCCATTTAGATTGATGGGTCCCCATTACCTGCCGGTTTTGGTATATTTCCTTTCCCATGAGACAATTTTCCTTGCTGACAAACACTCCATCTCGGGACTGGATCTCCCGTCGGCAGCAAGCTTCAGGGAATGCATCGTGTGAATACAGAAGTTGAAAACGTGGAGCAGATTTAAAATCTTCTGGACCATTGACACCACAGCAGCCAAACTTATTACACATGAAAGGAAATCAAATAGTTAACATTGTTCTGCAGCCCGATGGGAAGCATTAGAGAGTGCTTGAAAGTGGCATGTGATTTGAGAAGGAAGAGAGGCAGGAAGGCTGTGTAGGAACCAATGAGGGAAGTCTTTTGACTACAGCAGGGTGTGTGCATTCTGCAAGCATACAAAAAGGACACCGTTTTGTAATTAGTGAAAAATTCTGCACACTGAGAAACTCAGCTTTCATTTAAAAAAAAATGAAAGCATGTTTCTAGCCCTTATGGGTGCTGTGGAAGGACAGCCCCACTGACCTGCAGGCCCTGTTCTGTCTTACCCTCCGAGGCATCTGGGCACCAGTGGCCATCCAAGGTCTCTGCCTGGCATGTGCCTCTCACATGGCTTTCCCAACCCTTGGAGGGGCTTTTCTCTCCCTCTTTCGGCCACCACCTAGCCTTTGTAGGAACTACCCACTGAGAAGAAAAGGGATCTCAGCTTTCCTTCCCTGAGTTGCCATTCTAAGACCTCACCTCATGCCTGAGTCTCCTGCTACCCAGTGTCTGGTTACCATGGGGACAGCTTAGTGTACACCACTGGAGAAGTAGCAATGTGCCTACTGACTGCCCTCCCTTTCTCATGGTGCTCATTTTAAAACAGTGTATCCAAAACAATGAAAGTCTATGTGACACAGAAAACAGCCACCAGCATGGAAAATTATAAAACATATATTAAAAAGAAAATGCCCACATCCATATTCTCAGCACAGCAACAGATTGAGCAAGGGATCCAAAAGAAAAGTATAAACACACAATTCATTTGTCTCTCCCCCTGTACATGCCCTAGTTATTGTTAACCTAGGGCAAGTGCCTTAGACTTAAAGTTACAGTGTCTTTAAAGGGTTCCTATTACCTTGGAGCCTCTGCTCAGGCCTTGCAGTCCTCCTTCAGCAGGCCCTAGGCCTCAATGAAATCAGCACAAAAGAGTTTCTCCTCCATGTGCCAAGGAGGCAAATCCCTTTCTGTGGGGGCAATTGCTCCTTCTTTGCCCACCAAAAAAGCCCTTCCTGAAATTCCCAGGAAAACCTCCAAACTCTTTCTTCCCTCCTAGCTGTCACCTTTTTAGCTGCATCTGGCCATTTACATTTACATGACTGCATCTGGCCATTTACATGCCGAGCTAGGCTGGCAAGCAACTGACTGCCCTCACTTGTTCTCTGATGAGGGAGAAAACCTTTTTAAAACTCAAGGTGAAGGTTTTCTACAGTCCAAACCTCCAAAGTAAAACACATTTCTGTACAGATGCAAAGATAAGCATGAAAATGTGGCAGTCATGTCTACCAAAATGTTCAAAGGGCTCAGAAGAGTCTCTAGTGCTCAGTGTCCTGCATAATTTCTGGGTCTGCCATTTCAATAACTATGCAAAATAGGAACACATATGCAAATATATGCTAATTAATTTAATATGCATTATTTATACATGTAACCTAATTCAGCCTTTCTTGATAATGAATTCTGGGTGCCTTGGCAAAGTATATACAGCCCTGAAGGTGAGTATCTATTTTAAAGACTGTTTCAATATAAATAACTTCAATGAAAAGGAAAATCAAAATTTGTCTGTGTAGCTTTCCCTGTAGCCAGGCTGGCCTGATCAGCTCTACGTACCCATTCCACAACTATTTAGAGATCAAAAATATTTAAAAATAAATCTCATCCCCAAAGTACTAAATATGAATGCGTTAAAGCCATCCCTCATGTTCTTAATAATATAACTAAAATGAAAGCCCTGGAAATCAATTGTCACATGCAACCTAGAGAGATATGAGAAAAGCCTTTCACATGCAGGGACTGTGAACACAATCCGTCTAGGGTGAGTCTCCTGACAGGAGGAACAGAAAAGTTGTATGTAAGCTGCGTTTTAGATGCTGGTACTCACTGTGATCATGACGGAGTTCCAGGTGGAAGAGAAGATATCCGACTCATTGTTCCCCTGATAGTGCTTCTTTAGCTCCTTGGTAAAGAACTCTCGGGTCAGCTATAGCACGCAGAATTAGACAAAATGAGAACGAACTGTTGGTAAATTTTCTTGCACAAAGTGCTACAGCATGGTGGCAAGCAGTGTTTGTATGCTGTTACTAGTACTTACAGATAAATCTTTCAATACTCTGACATTTGTTGAATGAAGGGCCAACTCATTAAATTAATGTAGGATAGGAAAGAAAAGGCTTGAGCTATGACACACTAGTACATCTCTTTGAATGTTTCAAACCCACTCCTTGTCCTAAGTTAGATGTGGGGAAAATGTTCCCCAAAATCATAATACCTTGCTGGATTCAATTTTATTTATTTATTTAGGTTATTTATACAACCCATCAAGTAACAAAAATGAGTACGATACAAAAATAACCATCTATTAAAAGAATAATTAATCAGATAACCCAGAACCCCCATCTTGTTGAAGCTGCCCCTTAGGCCTTCTTAAGTAGCTCTGTTTTACAGCCTCACTGCAAGACTCCAAAGGCAGGCACCTGCCTCACCCTTCCAGGAGGCTGTTCTCCAGAGGTTCATATTGGTAAACAATACTTCAAGCACACAATAGCAACTTTGCTATTCAATTACTTGAGGTAAACATAGTTCTCTTCTCCATTTTATTCTCACAACAACCCTATGAGGTAAGTTAGCCTGAGAATGTGCTTAGGGTTGCCAGGTCCTTTTGATTCACTGGCGGGGGGATGGGCAGATGTTCCAGGGGCTGGAAGTGTTGCTCCTGTCATGACCAGAAGTGACATCATGTGTCTGCCTAGGTCACTTCCGGGTGACATAGGCAAGTTGGAGGCAATGCTCTGGGTTTTGGGCAAACTTCAATTTCAACTTCAAACCATAGAGTTTTCCTCCCAAAACAAAGCATCATCCTGCCTGACGTCACCAATGTGCCTACATCACTTCCAGGTAACATAGGCACATTGCTCCACATGCACTTGGGGGGGGGGATTTCCTCCTGCCAGCCAGCTGGCCAGTGGCAGAGAGGAGCCCACAAAAGCAGGGGATCCCCCACTACCAACTGGGGACTGGCAACCCTATGTGTGACTGACCCAAGGCCCCCCAGAGACCTTTCATGGTGGAGTGAAGATTTGAATCCAGGTTTCCCAGACTGTAGTCCTCCTGTACTCTAACCACCACATAACACTGACTATGGACCTCTACAGATCTATTTAACTCAATGATAGATTTCAACAGCTTACCATCTGAAAGTAGGTCTTTATAGATAAGACAACTTCCCCCTATGAGCCTTTGAAATTCTTCCAAAAAATCTTGACTTTTTGCCAAATCCCAGATATGTAGTAATAAAAGTATGAGAGGTAGATCCAGTAAAATATGCTTCTTCTAGTTAATTTTAATAGCGGGGATAAGATTCTAAAGAAGTTAATATTTCCATACATTTTACAATGCATGAATGACATTCAAAGAGTTCTAATTCTATCCTGTTCAAAAAGGTGTTTACTTAGATCAAGCACATGGGAAAGGCATAGGACTGCAGCTTCAGAACTGTATTATGAGATTTTTGTGCCTGACCTTCTCCCCACATTGTTTAAATAAGAGCAAAGAAACCCCCACATGGCCATGAAAACTGTATCGACTGTCATATCTTCATTTCACCGCCTCACCAGTTTTAAGGTCAGCAGTGAGATTTTTTTTTACAAAGCACATGTGCTATGCTGACATCTTAAACCTATTATTAACTGCATCTTCATGATCTATTATGAATGACAGGTGCTAATAAAAAGACTGAACTTCTTGAAAATAAGTGCACATTATATATAAATTCAGGATTTATCCATATTTCCATAGTTAAATGAATGTATGTCAAAAGCTACACAGTACAGGGCTGAGAAGGAAGTTTTAAATATCTGAAAATCCATAAAACCTGTCATTACATCTGTCAGCGGAGCAGCGCAGTTCCCTCTTCAAAACAGATCTAACCTGCTCACTAAAAAGACAAGGAGCAATTCCCCCCTCCACACTGCAGCCTCCTGACCCGCATGGGAAAATTCCTGCTGGGGGCAGGAGGGGGAATGCTGGGAAAACTGGCAACTGTCAGCACATTCTGCTGATAAATTGTGATAGACAACCCAGGAGGTTTTATTACACGACAATCACATGATATCTAGTAGTCATGTTAAGACAATATTTTTTTAAAAAAATTGGTGCATGGGCTATTATATAATGTGGGGGATTAATGCAGAGTAGTAATGCTGCCCAACAATAATGGTTGTGTGAAAAATTATTGCATGAAAAAGAGCAGCCCAGTATCTGCCCATGGATTACCACCTCGTGTGTTATGGTTGAGACTGATGATGTTGCCAAAATCAGTAATTACCTGATTTACTTTAATGAATTTGTCCAGCTCATAAACAGCTGTATTATAAACAATTACTATTGCCTTAGTAAGTTTTCTTCCCACATGGAACATTTAATGAAATTCTGAGAATGCTTTGTCATTGTTCAGCACACCAGGTGCCGAAAGCCAGATATTTCATAGGAATATGCATAGAAATCTATAATATTGGCTTAGATCCACTGGAACATTTCGATGGGTGGAGTTAAAGCTATTATTGCTTTAAATGCTGTATGAATTGGAATTTGGGTGACATTGGTGGTTAAGTTGCAATGTGAACCCTAATGGTTGTGTGAGTGTATATGAGTATGCTTGTAGATCACCGAATGATTGCACCTTAATTTCGTTGTACTATGTACAATGACAATAAAGTATATTATTATTAT
>NW_015175975.1:392897-431363 GCF_001447785.1 Gekko japonicus
TTTATGTGGCCCTAGGTTAGGATTGGCATGTGTTGTATAATGTAATGTGACCCGCTCAGAGCCCTCAGGAGGTGAGCGGTATACAAATGGAATGTAATTGTAATAATAATAATAATAATAATAATAATAATAATAATAATAATAATAATGAAGTGCAATTTTCTCACCTTCTCTCTCCTACTGTAACCCAAAATACCACCCAAAATGCTGCTCCTAGAGGGTCCCTTGTCCTTGAGGAGCAGCATTGGGGGTAATTTTGGGTTACAACTGAAGCAAAAGGGGAGAGTCATTTTGGTGGGCAGAAATCTGTCTGTGGAAATCAGCAGCACAGCCTTGTACATGGTGAACATCTCTAAATACAACAACATATTATTTGTTGCTAATGTTCTATGTGGTTGTTGTCTGTCTGCCACATCTTAGACCTACTCTTGTTTCTGGGGGCGTATGCTGGGGAGATGGACTGAATTTCCAGAAACAATTTTCTGTTTCTGTGCTCTGGCTGGTACTGTATGCATGCACATGCACTAGTATTATGAACCAGAAAGGAACTCTTGGCAAGAAACACTTGCCAAGAAAGCTGGGAGATATCAAGGGACGTTCACTCATCACTAGGTGCCTCTACATAAAGGTGTCCTCTACATCACTGTTTCCAGATTGCTCTCGCTCCTGGCAGAAGCATAGTGGAATATGTGATATAGTGGTCAGAGCATTAGTACTCTCGCTCCTGGCAGAAGCATAGTGGAATATGTGATATAGTGGTCAGAGCATTAGTACTCTCGCTCCTGGCAGAAGCAGAGTGGAATATGTGATATAGTGGTCAGAGCATTAGACTAGGTTCAAATCTGCACTCACAGAACAACCTTAACCAGTCACTGTCTCTCAGTCTAACCTACCCCGCAGGATTGTTATGAGAATAAAATGTAAGAGGTAAGAGAGCGATATATGCTACCCTGAGCTCAGTTGAGGAAGGACAGGGTAACAATTTAATACCTATTTTCATAAAGGAAAAACACAGCAGAAAATTTCCACTTCTATACCACACATGTAACCAAATAACGATACATAGAATGAACACTAAACAAATAGTAATTCTATGTTGCTGGAAACACACAGGGGATTAATATAACTTTTATACTCCTCACATGGCAACTTCATTACTAACATTAATGGGAATGTTTTGGACCTCACAGGTTTTCTGGAAAGCTGTACCTTAAAATGACTTCAATTTAAAAAGGCCACATTATCTTAATATGTAAATGTTTGTTATTCAGACAGGACAGGGATGCTCCCTTGGGAAATAAGCCAGCACCCTCAGAGACCTCTGGGTTAGG
Organism: Gekko japonicus; assembly: GCF_001447785.1. Lineage (NCBI taxonomy): Eukaryota > Metazoa > Chordata > Lepidosauria > Squamata > Gekkonidae > Gekko > Gekko japonicus. The sequence goes on from NW_015175975.1 coordinate 394,229, forward strand.
CGGTGCCCCCACATATACTTGAGCATTGTGTTTCCCTTCACTTCTTTTGCATAATTTAACCGCCTCGGCTCTCATCCTGTGGAGACAGCCGCCCAGACTTTTTATTGATGCTTGTCTGTTTCCTAAGTGCAGACTTTGAAACTAATGTTACAGTTGGTAATAGTCCCAATTGGCTCCCTTTGACCTGTTCTGGAACAAAAGAGTCATTTGAATATAAAGTGAAACCTTTATTTTGACAGGCAGGATCCCAACGGAAATGTTTGAGGTTTGTGTTTGTGATTTTTATGAGATTTGACCTAAAACAAAGCCCAGAGCTGGGCCTGTTCTGATTTGCCAGAAAAATAATCCATTCCCTTTCATTAGTGTACATTTTCAGTTTGTTCCAAATATCAGGACTTTGGGTAGGAAGGGTAAGAGGGAGAGGTAAAAAAAATCACAGCCCTCTGTCAGCCTGAAAAGAACTTTTTTAAAAAACAAGGATAAATTAAGTCACTTGTGGCCAAGCACTGATTCTCTGCTTTATTAGAGGCTAGTATTAGGATAATGCAGAGTCTCTCCATGCAGCAGCCTCAATGCAGAAGCTACTCGGATCCACATATTTTACCTTTCATTAATCACAGTTTCAAACCAAAGAAGTGAACTTTACCAAATATGCTTTTATCGTCTTTGACATTTAGGGAAACTGGGGGACCTGGGGCTGAAGGGAGTTCAGCAGTGCCAAAACTCAGATCAGAGATTCCAACCTCAAGCTAATTACATGATCACAGAAGGGAAACTACAATCATCTGTGGATGATTTGCCTGCAGGCATCCAGGTTTTCTTCCTGCCACCCCCTTCTTTCTTTCTGTTGTACAAGAGAGCTGCAGACATTCAGACTGCCAGCCTTGTCCAGCAGTCATCCAACGTCTTAGTTCAACCTCCTCACCTATACACAAGGCACATAACTTATACCTGGGACTCATACTTATATCTGCACTTATACCTGGGACATGGCAATGAGCAGCACAGGAGGCACGGCTTCCTTCATTTGTACAACATTGCTATGGTAGAAGGTGCATCTCACAAATTCCTATGTGATGTCACTTGTAAATTTCCTTGACAACAGGAGTTGGCAATTTGAGAGAGGTGGGGTTTCAGCGCAGCACTTTTGATCTCTCCTTGGAGCTGCTCCTGAAGGAGAGTTGAACCGCTTGGTTTGTAGGTCCCAGGGGAACCCAGGATCTTAGGAAACCCTAGGAGAAGGGTCCCCAGAGCAGAGGACATGACGTGGAAGCTCTCCCTAGGCAGCAGCTGTGGGGATTGACCTTACAGCGTCTGCCCTGAAGCACAGACCAAATCAGGAGACATCATGGCATGCAGCTGTGAATGCCCCAGAATGAGAGGAGCAAGCAGATGAAGCGATACTGCTTTAGAGAACTTTCCAAATGAGTAAGTTTATTTCCTGATTAAAGAAGATCTGAACTGAGAGATTTATTTGAGAATCTAAACCTGAGCAGCTGGACTGTGGGAGGAAGGGGGGTGGGAGGTTTATAGTCCCCCCCCCGGAAGAAAGCAGCTTTCACTCTTATTGGAGAGGGAGAGACAGCATCTAGGAATGAGAGTCTTGTTGGAATGAGAGTCCTTGCCAACACTACGGCTCTCCTGAGGAGTGCAGTCTGATATACAAGCAAAAGATATAAAGTGGATTAAATACCTAGAGTCATTGTGTTCAAAAAGGATTACAATAATATGTTTTATTTTGTCTGACTTTGAGAACTATGGATTATTGGTGGGGTGGAAGCGATGTGGATCTCATTTTTTATGGTTTCACTTTCGGCGTGATGTGGCATGAAGCTTGCCCATATTTGGATTAGCTCTAAAATGCCAGAGTGAAGAGAAACACCAGGCATTTTAAAACTGAGGCACGTTTAGAAGACTGGGAGGGAGAAAGAAGCTCTGTTCATATTTGGAATAGCTCTGGCATGTCAGAGTGAAGAAACATCCTTATCTGTGGAAGTGATTTACGGACTGTGAGTTAGAGAATGCTTGCTGTGATATTAAAGTTGCTTATTTGCTAAATATTGGCTTGAGACCAATTTGACTATTAAATTTGGATTATAAAAATTTTGCTGCTATCTTAGCATCACGCTTGAAGAAGGTACTGCTAGATATAATACATCAAGATCAAGCGGGCTTTCTGCCAAAGAGACAACTGAGAAATAATGTAAGAATAATTATAAATATTTTGGAATATTATGAAGCACACCTAAAAAAACAAATGGCATTAATATTTTTGAAAGCAGAGAAAGCTTTTGATAATGTTAGTTGGAATTTTATTATGGAGCAGTTATGTGAAATTGATGCTGGAGAAGATTTCATCAAGATGACTCAAGCAATTTACATTCAACAGAGCGCCAAAGTGAGAATTAATGGAGATTTAATGAAAGAGATACCGAATGAGAAGGGAACAAGACAAGGATGTCCATTATCCCTGTTATTATTTATCTCACTCTGGAAGTACTAAATAATGTGATTAGAAAAAAGTATTAGAGGAACAACAATACAAGGAGAAGAATACAAAGTACAGGCCTTTGTGGACGATTAGCTTTTATTTTAGAAGATCCCACTACTTCTATAGACAGTTTGATGAAGAACTCAATGGAATTTGGTGAGATGGCAGGAATGAGAGTGAACAGACAAAAGACAAAGATTATTACAAAAAATATAACACTATCCAGGCCTTTTTTGTAGAAAAAGCCCAGCAGGAACTCATTAGCATAATAGGCCACACCCAACAGCAGGAACTTATTAGCATATTGGGCTACATCCCTGACAGCACAGCTCATTAGCACATTAGTCGGCACCCCCATGTTACCAGAAGTGTGGTTATCCAGCCACACCCACCTTTTGCTTGTTATTCTGTTTACCTTGTTTGTTGTCAAAACCCAGGGCTTTTTTGTAGCAGGAACTCCTTTGCATGTTAGGCCACACACCCCTAATGTAGCCAATCCTAATGAGTTTTTGCTGTTGGGTGTGGCCTATTACGCTAATGAGTTCCTGCTGGGCGTGGCCAACTTGGGAGCCAGCCGGAACTCCGTTCCTGTGCGTTCCTGCCCAAAAATAGCCCTGACACTACCTATGATAAAAGAGCTAGTTGAGAAGACAGGATTTCAATCAGAGTAAAGAGTAAAATACTTAGGTATTACCTTGACAAATAAATGTAGCTCTTTGATGGACGATAATTATATGAAACTATTTAAAGAAATCCAAAAAGATTTAGATAAATGGAACAACTTGCAGTTATCATTTACGGGAAGAATAGCTGCAATTAAAATGAATATCCTTCCTAGGCTTATTTTTCTTCTTCAAACTATCCCAATTTTACAGAAGCAATCATACTTCCAGGAACTGAACAAAATAACAATGACATTTATATGGCAAGGGAAGAAACTGGGAATAAAATTGAAGGCACTTGCAGGACTCTAAACAGAATCCAGGCTTTGGACTTCCAGACTGGGGAACATATTATAAAGCCTTTGCATTGACATAGATTAAAGGATGGATAAGAATAGACTGCTAAAATTGGAGGGACATGATTTAAAGGTAGGATGGCATGCCTATCTTTGGTATCAAAAAGTGGACAATGACAAATATTTTAAAGTCATTTGGTGAGGAAAGCACTGCTCTTGATATTGGAAATAATCAGACATAAAATATTTGCGAAGATCCCGAAATGGGTCTCTCCGGTGGAAGCATTTACTGAACCTATATTATTGGAGAAGAAAAAAGTAGCTAGATATGAAGATTTATTAGGAAAGGAAGATAGGTTGAAGTCCAAAGAAGAATCAGAGGAACAAGAAATACATTTGAATTGGTGGACAAGAGTACAGTTAGAATTTAGATATGCTAAAGATAAACCTCAGGGATTTGATGCAGAACAATCGGCATTTGATACACTTTTATATGAAACAAATGATAAATTAATTAAGAAATTTTATGTGTATTTGTTACAGATAGTTGGAGGATGAAGTGATTAAAGAATGCATGATAAAATGGGACCAAAATTTTGGCTATAATATTGATCTTGATCATTGGTTGCAAATATAGAAAGCAAATGTTAAAATAACAAAATCAGTTGCTTTTAAAGAGAATTTATATAAAATGTTCTATAGGTGGCATATAATGCCAGAGAAATTAGCTAAAATGTACCGTGGAATGTCTGACACATGCTGCTGTCCTTCCCAATGAGAGATGCCAATGATTTATTAGATCTTATTGGCAGTTCTGATGCAAAGTGGCCTCCAGCAGCTACAGAATAAGTCTGACAACTAGAACCCAATACAAATATGGAACTGCCACCGCTCAGATCCTCCTTACGCCTAGGCTTGCCAAACCGCGGCGGGGGATCCATGCGTCGTCGCAGAATCGCTGCCGCGGGGGGACAGCAATCCGCGCTGCACCAGCGTCGCAAGGATGTGACGCTATGCGTTGCCCTGGCAACGGGACTGTTTGGACGACGCATGGATCCCCCGCCACAGTTTGGCAAGCCTACAAGTTACGCCTGAACTTGCAATCATCCCCAATCCTGTTCTCGTCTTAAAAAAAAATTAGCACACTCTTGTTGGAGAGAAGCTGAACACACACACTTCTTCTGCCTCAACATTCAGTTCATTTTATCCAGATTCAGGTTGTCATAATCTAGTACTGCTTTTCTTTTTCTTTTTGAAAACCTCTCTGTTTGTAACCTGGTGTTACACTGCTGATTTTTTTCTAGCTGGATTCGAGGGAAGCAGTTTCCCCTCTACAGGTTCAGTCATCTGAAACAGTCTCCTTTGCCTGGTCTGCTTCACTGATTATTTGTCTTATTTCAAATCTCAGCAGAAAACATCTTCCTTATCCCTAGCTCCTAACTTCTTCCTTCCCTTCTGCTATTAATTATTGAGCTGTAGCTATATTATTTAACCCCATATAAGGCTTTGATGTTGTACAAGATCAAGCTGGGCTGCACATAAGGCAGGCAGTAAAGTGTCTATCAATTACTTCTGCCTCAGAGGGAGACAGCTGACACAGAGCAGAGCATTAACCATAACACCACCTCACAAGCCAAAAGCTATTAAGCAAATGCAAGAGAAGGACACATCTACACAGAACAGTGCAGTAGTCAAAGAAGGCATTTCCGCCACTTATCAGGATACTCTTTTAACATTGTACTATTTCAGCAAGACTAATTATCTTCACCTTTTCAGCTCCACCACAGGAGTTTGGTCTGGCTGCCACTTGCCTCAGTAATGGTGGAGAAAAACGTATTTCATTACTGTCTCACATCCACTCTAATCCTTCTAATTAATCCTCCTAATTAATTTTGCAACAGTATATACTTGATGATTCCCCCCCCCCAAACAGCTCACCTTGTTTAATCAGGTATTGTGCCCCAAGAAATCCACCACTAGTTACAACCAATCACTGACCCAGCTCACTGCGGGTACCTCCTATGTAATAATTCTACAAGATGGCCATGGGGCACACTACATTGTTCATTAGTCTGAGCTGAAAATGAAAAGGAAAAAAAAAGCCAAGGTCTGTAAATGCCTTTAATGATTCAGAGGGTCTGTTCTTTGTGCTAAAATAAGCTTCAGCCTTCCATTTACTGCTCACTTGAAACAACACATTGAAAGAGTGCTAGTAGGGGATATCTCAGCATACAGAAAACCCTCAGGCTCATGTTTTAGAGAATTCAAATATATTCATTGGTAGACATTCAGAAGACAGGTCAGTTGCTACCAAAAAGTGCATGAAGTCAGGCGGTTGCCTGGGTTGCATGTATTCCTCCCCTTGTCTCATAGAGAATCACAGTTAGAAATTAGCTCTGGCTACCCTGGCACTGACTTGGTGGAACTCTCTGCCAGCTACAAACAAAGGGCCCTGTGGGAATTAATGCAATGCAGGGCCTGTAAGGTAGAGATGTTCCACCAGGCTTTTGGTTGAGGACAGCAACGGTTTTTCCACCAGAGCTGGCATCCTCCTCTTTTCTTCCATCTTACCTGCTTCAGCCTCCCCCTTAAACTGCCTGCGAGAGAGAAGAACAGTCCAGAGTGGGTTTTAGATTAATTATGGATGCCATCTGGAGACTATAAAATTGGGATTGACTGACTGATGAATTTAAGGTCTTAATGTTCTTTTTAATAACGTTATGATGATGTTTTTAAACTGTTGTAAATCACCCAAAGCCCTGTGCACTCAGGGATTGGGCGATCCAGAGATTTAAAAAATAAATAGATAAATAAATTTTTAAAATGCAGGGGTTGGGTCCAGCCAGGTTTTCATTCCGTTTCACTCAATTCCTTTCCTTAGCACAGCCCCCATTCCACATGACTTTTGTCCATATAGCTCCCATGATGCCCAACACAGCACTTTGGGGTCATTGAAGAGGATGTTTCCTTCACCATTCACCAGCAGAAAAGCTGTAGGGATCCAACCATAGGTGCACAGTTTAATATGCTAGCTTTAGTTGAGTTAACCCTTGTGTCAGCATTCATACATCTGATTCTAGCAACAATCTTTTGGCTCTGGTAAACAGAAAATCATGATATGAATCTTATTACTGAAATTTAGTTATTACTCAGAAGATGCCCAGAAAGGCCCTTACAAGTCAAACTAACACTGTCTGTGCTGCTTCTGCATTCACTGATAATCTCTCTATATAATAATTCTATTTTGGTGTGAACGCTCCACACGCTCCCACAGCCTTTGGCTCCCTCAGCTGCCACTCTGAAGGTCTGCCAATCCCCTGGTTGCATTGCCTTGCTGCATTGCCTCGGCTCCACCCACAGAGCCGGCAGCCAGCGTCTCGCTCTCAGTCTAGAGGGAGCTGGTGAAGGGGATGGATGCTCCACCGAGAGAGCGGCAACCTCTCCACGGGGGAGAAAGAGGCAGACCTAGCAAGTGGCGGCAAGCAGGGGAAGCACTCAACTTTGCTGCCCCTTGTGGCTTCTCTCCTTCGGCCGCAAGGCCGGCGCTTCATCAGGGTGATAGCTCAGCGGGCTGCACCGTAGAAAAGGCTGCCCAGCACCTTTCAAAGGCTCCCCCAACTTCCTTCAGCAGTGGCGGCAGTGCCAGGGAGGGTCTGGCCTAGAGAAAATGAGTTGCGGCTCCTGGAAAGCCGGACTCTCTCCTGAGGAAGACACTTCTCTTGGGTCCTGTGTGGGGCTAACTGTGACTAACTGTTCCCTCAGTAGCTGTTGGTAGGCAACCAAGCTTGCTTCTGTCAGTAAAAAAACAAGGGACTTTCAGCACAACCCCCTCCCCCGCCCACTGCCAGCTTGGCCACTTTCCTATCAGAATAATCTTCAAACGGCTCTCTCTCCTTTTTGGCTCCACCATGGCTGGCTGGCTAATGAGGTAGGTCAGCAACCATCAAACCATTCTCTTCAACCCCTTGCTGTGCGGCTGACTTCCCCTAGGGTTGCCAATCTCCATGTGGGACCTGGAGATCTCCCGCTGTTACAATTGATCTCCAGATGACAGAGATTAGTTCCCCTGGAGAAATGGCTGCTTTAGAGGGTAGACCCTATGGCATTATCCCCTGCTGAGTCCTTCCGTATGCCCCCAAATGCTGCCCTCTACAGGATCCACCCCCCCCCAAATCTCCAGGTATTTCCCTAATCAGAGCTGGAAACTGTACTTTCTCCTCAGTGCCTGTTGCTAGGCAAACAGGTTCTGTCAGTAAAAGGCCCTTTCCACAACTATTTTGGCCTTTGGGAGAAAACTCATTGGGGCCAGTCCTGATAGAGTTGCCAACTCCAGGTGGGAAATTCCTGGAGATTTGAGGGATGGAGCCTGGAGAGAGTGAGGTTTGAGGAGGGGTGGGACCTCAGAGAGATATAATGCCATAGACTCCACCCTCCAAGCCAACCATTCCCTCGTGGGAAACCATTGTTGCCAATCTCCAGGTGGGGGCTGGAGATCACTCAGAACTACAACTGCTCTCTAGGAGGGAGGGGGAGGAGATGGAAACCTGAAGCCAGGGGGCAGATAACAGTAGGCTGATGGTTGGCTGGGAGGGAGATAGGGTTGCCAACTCCAGGTTGGGGAATTCCTGGAGATTTGAGGGGTGGAGCCTGGAGAGAGTGAGGTTTGAGGAGGGGTGGGACCTTAGACAGGTACAATGCCATAGACTCCACCCTCCAAGCCAGCCATTCCCTCATGGGAACCATTGCTGCCAGTCTCCAGGGGAGGGATGGAGATCACACAGAATTACAACTGCTCTTCAGATGGCAGAGATCAGTTCCCCTGGAGAAAATGGTGGACTCTGTGTCATTATACCCTTCTGAGGTCGCCACAGCAAATTGACGCTGAATGCCTAAGGCCAGGGTACTCTCCCAAAGCCTCTTTCTAGAGCTCGTTGTATTTATTTCCACAACGAGCCTTATTCCTAGTAACAGTATAATGATCAAAGTCCCAAACTAAGGGAAATAAATAAAGATATGAAATGATGCAGGAGAATCCCAAATACATCTTTGAATAACAAAAACTGCAGCAATGTCTGGTTATATTATTGTCTCCCTGAATCAAGTATGTGGGAAGTCCATTTCTGATGCCATACTTCAGAATGGGCATATTTTGAAGATTCTCTGCTTCTTGCTTAGCAGTTTAATATTAACCAAAGGTCCTGAAGACAGATTCCTCCATACAAGCAGAGTCATCTCTGTGCAGAATCCACCTTCTGGATGGCCTTTCTAATTACTGAGAGGGTGAGTAGAGTGCTGTCACTGGAAAACAGCTCCCTTGTTGATAGAAAAACTTGAGTTGGTGACACAGGAGACTGTGTACATGGGAGGTTTCTCCCTGCTATGTGTGGGGTCTGCCTACTTCTGCTATCCTGAAGTTATTTAAAAAAAACAAAACAAGAGCTGCATTGACCAGAATATGACAGACCCCTAGGAAGTGGTAACTATTTATAGAGCAAAAGCTGTTGCCACCAAGACACAATCACTGTCTCTTCCTCTCTCTATTATTTGGAGTCCAGTATCTAAGCTGTTTACAAAGCACCATTGGGTTCAGTTGTGAAGACCACCAACTGACAAAAGAGGTCGTTCTTCCCTTCTAACCTTTGCATATATATGGCTCTTTTGCCAATGATTGTCTAAATCTGTTCTCTCTATTTTAAAGTCCTTCTAAAAAGGGTAAAGTACAGCCTCTTTGAGATAAATGAAACCCATGTTAAATCCTTGTTAAGTCTTGTTCCATCATTAATTTCTTCTACAGAAAACACATACTGGAATTAGGACTGTTAAACCATTAAAGGGCTGTTCAAACTGATTGCAGCATTCAACAGATTAATTAACCAATTAACTAATTAAAACAAATAGTACAGTATCAGGTGATATTTTGAAGAATTACAAGGGAAATAAGTGCCCCCCCCTTCATCTAGCAAAGTACATGCTGTCTAAGAAAAAATAAAGACTTTGGATGAAGGAATGGATGCCATCTGTCAAACATGTTGAAATTACAAACAGATTAAATAATGTCTTTAATTTCAATCCACATTAAAACATTTATTGATTAGTTGACATGATGCAGCAATAAATTGATCAGAAATTTAACACATGATTTTAAGTTGTAGTTAATGAATTGCTTTATTATATTAATTAATTGATTGGTGGTTTCAACACAAATTATTCTGAATTTGTAATCATATAGTTAATTAAATGTATTACAGCAGCACCTTCACAGCCTGATACTAATCACTGTGGTGCACACCCTGGTTACATCTAGATTAGGCTACTGCAAAGTATTCTCTGTGGGGCTGCCCTTGAAAAGTGTACAGAAACTTCAATTGATACAGAATGCTGCAGCCGGGATGTTGACTGGAGTGGGCCATAGGAACCATATCAATCCTGTCTTGGCCCATCTACACCGGGTGCCAGTTTGTTTACAGCATAATTCAAGGTGTTGGTCTTGGCTTTTAAAGCCCTGTATGTATACCTGAAGGACTGCCTTACTCCCTGACCACAACAATCATTTTTGGATGCTTTGGGTGCCCCACCTTTTGAGATTAGGCAGGTGGCAATCTCTGGAACTCTTGCCCCAAGGAGATTCATCTGTCCCCTTCTGTTGCCATATCCCACCAGTGGGTAAAGACCTTTGTGTTTTATTTGACATTCAATCAGTGATCCCTCCTTCCTGACCAATGTTTTAATTGCTGTTTTAATGTCTTTGTATGAATTTTAACTCTATTTGTTGTAATGATGTGTGTTGGGGAGGATTGATTTCAAGGGTTTACAATGTGATTTTATCATATACATTTTAAATTGTTAGCTACTTTGGTGGCCCTTGTGAGAGCATAAAGGTGGGATTTTGTAAATTTTGTAAATAAATATATAATAATAACTCAAATTAGAGTTATTTTGTAAATTTTGTAAATAAATATATAATAATAACTCGAGTTAGAGCATCCAGACTGGAGCCAATAGTCTATCATGCAATCCCAAATCCTGGACTGTGGTATTTCACTGTTGTTGAGAATTTAGCTTGCATCAACCACTTTTCCAGTGGCTTACTCACAGATAGAGATGCAAATATACACCCTGATTTTCCCAAACAAAAAATATGCTCTTAATACATGGGCTTGGGCTACCCAATTACAGACTGAAATTCAGTGTAACAACCACAAACTGTAGGACTAAAACCAACCAAATATAATTAAAGGCCAATACCTACAGAGTTCAGATGACTCAAATGGCACATATGCAAAACCTGGCTATGAGAAGTTTGCATACCATAAGTAAATGGTGTGTGGGGGATTAAGTCAGTAATAGTGACCAGATCGATCTTATTTTCTACAAAAAGATTCATGTAGCAGGGCAGAAAATTAAGACAGAGGTGTTTACATCATGTTCTCATCACAAAAAAAACTTTGAGAGGTGCTTCACATATAAATGTAGGAGGAGAACACATCCACGATCATGCTACAAGAACAGGCAAGACTCTTTTTTCTGTTTGCATGTGTGTTGACATTGGACAAATGCTGACCATTATGGCTTCCGAAAATGTGCAAAATATGAATGTTAAATAAAAATGGTACTGAGTTAAAGGGTTATTAATAACAAATATTTGCAGATGATATTGAGGAAGAAAGGAACAAGCAGTAACACGCAAGTTGCCTCCCATTTAAAAAAAAAGGATTAAAAAGGGAGAACAGGTCCCCTATGAACACCAAAAAATGCTGAGCTGGAGATGACCCTGCATGGACTGCAGCCATGTAGAATGGAAGCTGTTGTGAAGAGGTGAGTGGAAAAGAGAACTGGAGACATATTACATTTTTCCTCAGCTCCCTGGCTTTTTAATATATTAAAGATATGTAATATATTTTTAATATCACATTAGAGAGTCCATATAACATTATTCTCTAATGGAATATTGTATATGGGCCTTTTGTGCAATATTAAATATATATCACATTAAAGAATCTTACATCAGATGTTCACTATATGGACTCGATAATATGCAATTAAATATATATCATATTAGAGAATCTCTCATTAGACAAAAATTGCATATGGACTGTCTACTGTGATATTAAAAATATATCACACTAAAGAACCACTTTATTTTACATTAGATAACTTTAACATAGACTTGGGCACTCTTTTCTAATGATTCTTGAATCAAAGATTCAATGTACATCCTGGGGCCTTATTTTCTCCCCTAGCACCTATGCTTAGCAGAAACTGGGAAACTTTAGTATGCTTTTGCAATGATCTCTGAAGAATGGGACTGAGCACCAAGGAATCTGACTTTTCCCCCAGTATCAGTACTTGGTAGATACTGAAGTACCTTAGTAAACTTAGGTGTGCTTTCCAAGGATTGCTGAATTGTGTTTCCTGGAAATACACACCCATGGCATTACAGATATTTTTTTGCCAATGTCTTTAGCCTCTGTGGACTCTAGAAAGATGTGAAAAAATTGTATTTGAATACAAAAAAGAACCAATAGTTGCCACCAAAAACATTAAAACTATAATTGTCACTAAAATCTAGAATTAAAACAGAATTGAATACCTACATCAGAATAAAATCAATTAATCCTAAATGCCTGGCAGAAGCCATGTAAAACTCAGGAAATAATCAAATATATTAGAAATTGACCATCACATTATTATCTGGCACATAATGTAAAATGACTCTGAATACCTATAAAGCAATGTTTAGGCTGTTTTCTAGGCCAAAATTACATTAAGGTAGCAATGATTGTGACCAGGGGCAGGATGCTTAAAAGGAAAACCAGAAATTTCATTCCAATATAGTCCCAATATAGTTTCCAATACAGTCTTTCCAATATAGTCCAGTATGAGATAATGCTACCCAGTGGTTCAACAGCAAAAGTAAGAAATGTTTCCATTCGCAATCTGTTGTTGCTATTCTGCTCTGATTATGTTAAGAATTAACCAGTTTTTTTTAAATTTTGCAACCTCAGGTTATCAGTGGCTCTCAGATATACTGAACTTGCAAAAAAATCAACCCATGTTGTGAAGATATTCCAGTATGTACGATGTCAATGTTATTATATAGATTAATCCTGAACTTTCCGGACTGAGGCTGCGGTCACACACACCAGTTGAAGTGGAGGGGAAGTGAGGCTATCTCCTCCAGAGAAATTTGACATGCAGTTGCGATATCATACATCCCTTTGAAGCTGTGGGCATAGCCCTTCACTGTGTGATCTGACACAACTGTGGGTGAGTCTTCCCCCCCCATTTGTTTCCCATACGTATAAACTAGGAATCACACCTCTGCACTGAGGGCCTCCTATGGAGTATACGATGATGTGCATACTGGAAGGGGATGGCACAGAGCCAGGATGGCCTGATTAGACCATCCCGACGGCATGAGAGTGTGCTTGCGCGATCAGACAGGGGGAAGTCCATCTGTGGCCTGTCAGAACCCGTTTACTACCGGACTTTCCCCACTGTCTTTTAACTCTGCTTCTGTAGTGGAGCAGCACGGGTTGCCGACGACTGCAGGATGCTTCCTAGATGTTGCTATTTGATTGCTCACTTTAGATCTCTCAGGCATTCACACCTATGTCAGATCTAAAGGCACATGTGATCGCAGCCTGAAAGCATGAAAAATCAAGTCACTTTGGTTTCAACACTTGCTTTTTAAATGTGTGACCTGTGACATCACTCATTTGTAATCAAAGGAGGAAATCAAAGCAGAGGGGTAGATGAAAGATACTTTTGCCTGCCACAGTGGTCTTTGGTGGGTTAATTGTGTGGGTTATAAGCCCTGTTCTGATCTCAACACATCCACACCTACCACCTGTAATACCTCAATCTCGTCAGATCTCAAAAGCTAAGTAGGGTCAGTACTTCATTGGGAGACTGCCAGGGAAGTCTCTGCAGAAGAAGGCAATGGCAGTCCCTGGCAGTCTTCTGATTCTCACTGGCCTTGAAAGCCCCTTGCGGGGGTTGCCATAAATTGGTTCAACTTGACAGCATATATGTGCCTATACAGGGTTATTGTAAGGATTAATTCCATAATATGTGAAATAGTTTAAACACTTAAGAAGAACATTGCATAAAAGCTTAGTAACAACGTTATGGGCTTTAACATGAATATTATCTAAGAACATACCAACATAAGAACAGCTTTGCTTAATAGATGAATAATGTAATCCTAAGAACACTTCCCTGGGGGTAAGCTCCATTGGGTATAGAGTAGGATTGGGTATAGAGTAGGACCTGCTTATAGTAGCACTGTGAAGGTCCATTTTGTCCATCATTAATTTTCCAACAGAGGCCAGAATGATGCCTCTAGGAGGCTTACACTGTAATGAACCCAATATAAAAAGGTAAAGGTAAAGGTTCCCTTGCTCGAAAGCCAGTCGAATCCGACTCTAGGGTTGCGGTGCTCATCTCCGTTTCAAAGCCGAAGAGCCAGCGCTGTCCGAAGACGTTTCCGTGGTCATGTGGCCGGCATGACTAAACACCAAGGTGCACGGAACACTGTTACCTTCCCACCGAAGTGGTCCCTATTTATCTACTTGCAATTTCTTGCTTTCGAACTGCAATATAGAGCACCTTTATAACCAATCACCGACTTTGTTAAATATCACTGAATTAAAAGCAGGCCTTCTGTTTGCACAGCGCTGGTTTACCCAGTGCCAAAATTCCAGACCACAGGCTCTCTTGTGAGGTTCTCTTCATTGCTTTTCTGCCATCCATTATTTATTCTTTAGACTCCATGTGGAAATGCTCAATTGCAGAAAACTGAGGATGCAGATTTATGGCAGGAATTGCCAAAATAAATACAAAACAAAATGCAAAACCAAAACTAAAAAAAATGGAAGGAAACCCAAATAGCTAGAAATGACACAATGGAGAAAGGCAAGACAGGCCATGCAAAGACATGCTAGTTGACATGGGCCATATAAGGTGCGTATGTGAAGTTCAGTTTTTCATCTGTGACAAAGAACCAAGTTACGGCAAATCTGCAGTAATGGGCTCTTTCCATTACTGCAGATTTGCTGTAACTTGGTTCTCTGGCACAGACAAAAGACTGAAACTGAACCACTCTCAGTACTTTAACAGGCAAATCTATGGACTGAGTCAGAACAAGAAGTGTACAGCTAACAACAATTTTCTAATGAAACAATAACAATAAGAACATTGCATGTATCCTTAGACTTGCATGGCTTAATCTTCAGGAAAAGCAGATGCTAGTGTCAGGATGAAGCAGACTGATCTTGATGTATTAAATGTTGCTATTTTGTTACAATTTGGCTATTAGCTGTGATTCAGATGCACTTCTGATTTTCAGCTTCCCATTCCCCCCATTGCTGTTGTAACTTTCTGGATTGGACTGCCAGTAAACAAATGTGGTTAAATTAAACTGTGGAAACTAGAGAATCCTCGGGGAAGCACTGCCAGTTTCTGTTATTCTCCTAGGGACTTGCCCTTGCCCCCACTTAAAAATTTCTGCTGGGAGGTATCAGTGTTTTGTTTTCCACAGTAGATATAACTGTAAATGAATCTGAACCATCCTGAAAAGTATCAAGGAGTGGAAAACCTCAAAAACTTCCTGTTCCTCAGAGAAATGTAGGTGTCCTCTTGGAATCTGCAACCATTTTTGTCCAAAGACATGCTGTCCTATCTGAACTCATTTTACTTGACAGCACTTGTCAGGAAAGCTGAGGAAAGATGTGTGTGAGAATGCACAGCCATCAAGTTAGATATACATTACAGATTATTCATATTGGCAACTACAACATTTAGGATACAGTTTTATTTTCTTATAAACTGAGTACTTTAATCTGCTGAGTCTATAGTTCAAATGTTTTTCTTGTTTTAACACTGTGTTGTTTGAAGTGGTGTTTCCTGCTGCCATTTTTAATTTAAGTTGTATGTTTCTTAAAGAATGTCATTTTGTGAACCATTTTGGGTACAGTTTCTTTTGAGGAAAGGTGTACAAATATCTCAAATAAATAAATAAATCTCTCAAACTAATGTAATTTGAATGAGGACGAAAACCTTTGGGAGTCACATCTCTTCTACACATAAACCATCTACTTGACATAACCTGGATTTGTTCACATTCAGAGGGCCGCTGCAAATTTCGCAGGCTAAGAGTAACAGGAATGGTTCAGTGACAGCCTGAACAAATGCCTGTTCAGCAGACACATAACCAGTAATTTAAAGGCCACCTGAACCACAATCCATAGGATGCTAGAGAGTTTCTATGTCAACATTATGATACTTACATTTTCCCTAAAGATAAAAGCCAGGATTGCAGCTGAGAGTTCTGCCAGGAAGATTAGCAAAATAAACATGAAGAACTGAAAGAGAAAAAGGAAAGGCAGACAAATCATTGTGTGTCTACAGCAAACAGCTGGGACAGAATTTCTCAAAATAATCAAAATAAGGCAAGCTGAGTGAGGAATGTTTCCCCTTCGCTCATAAAAGCAATCTACAACTACAGCAGAACAAATTTGCCAAATCCTTAGAACAGAAAAACATCCAGAACAGTGCCAAGCTGTACGAATTAGAGCTTTACTTTACAAAATGTTCTTAGTACTGATTATAGGCATGGCTTCTGATTCTCAATTCATGGCTCAGAGTTACTCAAGGCTGCTCTGCTCTTCTATAATAACACTCCGAGTACAGTTGAACCCTGCTCTGTCTTGTGTGATGCAATCTGTTGAAGCATGTGCTGCTAATGCCTATTATGTAGACGTATGTGGAAAAATTGGTCTAAGTTTTGGTTATAGATTTTGCAGCAACCTGCATTTCTTCTAAACATGCAAAGTTCAACTGCTACAGTAGCTTTAAAGACTAGCGGCAAAACACAGGCTACTTGCATAGCAGTAGAAAAGAGCAAGAGACCAGTAGGACCTTAAAGACTAACAAAATACATGGCAGGGGCCCTGACCTGGATAGCTCAGGCAAGTCCAATTTCTGAATCTGAGCAGGGCCAACTCTGGCAAGTACTTGGAAGGAGACCTCCAAGGAATATCAGGGCTTGGAATGAAGAGGCAAGCTATCAAGCCACCTCTCTGAAAAACATCCCCCAATAGGTATATCACCAGAAGTCACCATGACTTCCAGACATGCAAGCATATACACTCACACACAGACATACAAAAATACACCTTCCCAGGGGTCGATTTGGGGGGAATCGCGGGGGATCGTCATTCCCCCGGGTGAGGTGCGAGGGGGCGGGGCACATGACAAAGCCCGCCCCCTGCTTCCGGTCGGGGTAAAATGGCGATTTGATGCACCCTGTAAGTGCTCAGGGTGGACGGGTGTTCCTTACAGCAGTTTGGACTGTATTTTGGTCCAACGCGGCTTCCCCCAAGCAGGGGGAATGACTGGCAGGCATCAAGACCCAAGAGAGAGTTGAGATTGGTGTGATCAAGTCTTGGAGGAGGCTTGTACTACACTTTGATCCCCTCTCCCGAAGCGGGCGAGCGCATTCAGGGGGTGTGGACTTATGACACCCTTCCGGTGATGTCAGGGGGTGTGGCATATGCTAATGAGTTATGCTAATGAGTTCCCCTAGCTCTTTTTCTACGAAACGACCCCTGACCCTCCCCCAAATATGTTGCAGGGTATGAGCTTAGCAGATCAGATTCAACCGCAACATTTCTTATAGAAATATAACATGAAAAATAACCTCTATACAAAAAGAAACTTGAGTTGAAAAGTTCCCTTGTTTCTACTATCTTGCCTGTGTTGCACAGTTGCACTGAATTCACGCAAGCTAAAAGCTTCAAGCATTCATTATGTATTACTGCAAAATCCCTCTTTGGGAGACTCTGGCTCATCTGTTCTTGGAAACTTTAACTTGAATTTTAATCAAGCCATCAAAATAATTACTGTTAAAAAGTACTGCATCCAAATCCATAAAGAAATAAGACAATTGTGCCAGGCTGATCCTACAAAGTTTCTTGCTATAAATTTGCCTTTTTGTGGAACAAACCTCCAATTGGGAAGTCCTTGTTCCTGGCCAAAGTTTACTAAAAATTCTATCATAGCTTTTTCCACTTCACATATATATTGGGGTTCCCACAATAAATTAGTTTAGCAAATGAAAAGTTTAGCTACTACACACAACTGCTAATGCACATAAAGAAGGAAAATCTGGGAGAAATAAAGAAGAGGGGTGTTAGAAAAAACACAGTAACATTACATATTCACATTGAACATTATAGTGTACAATTTCTACCTTATACTTTGTTTAGACTTACACCAAGATGCAATATATGGAATAGCCTTAATTATTTACAGTGCCATCCTAAGCAGTTATAGTTAGAATCTGACTCAGGTCTATTTACTCCCAGGAAAGTTCTCTTAGGATTGCACTGTTAAAGTCTGATTTATTGTCTTTGGGGAGCTGCTACTGAGAAAAAGCTGATAAAGAGGAATTCCATTCTTTGATTGCAGGCCTTACTAAACAACATGCACAATAATGCACCAAATGTTTCTTGCTGTTGCAGAATCGGATGAGTGATATAGTGTGGGGAGAGAATACACCCATGGTAGAAGATGCACAGAATGTTTGCAGAATCACTGGTATACCACACTGTCGTGAAGGCTCTTGTGGAAACAAGAAACATACTCAGAATTCACAGATTTCTGTTCAAGCTTTGATTAAGTTATATGTTTTAGCTCAAAGAAAACAGCTGGGCACGTGCCACTGAGACCTGTCCGTATTTTCCACAGGAGTTCAAAGTCTCTGTCTCTCTCTGTCTCTCTCTGTCTCTCAACATTTAGCTAAGCTTTATTTTAAATTTAATAGAGCAACTGTCCTCAGATCTGACCATCTTTTCCTACTATCTGTTAACCTTCTTGACTGCTTTATTGTTTACATGATTGTCAAAAATATAATCTCAAAGAACTTTCCATCAATGGTTATCAGCCAGCATTCCATGCTTAATAGTAGCTGTTGTTGGACAAAGGTAGTTGCAGTATTTCTAGGTAACTAGAACATGTACATCTAAGCAATGGCTTAAGGTAGCTCATACAACTTGCATACAGATCAGAATGTATGGAGCTGGGCAGAAAAGCTTTGTAGTCAATAAAATGATGAGCCAAGATACATGGTTTTCTGCACCAATGTCATCAGATCACCCATCTTAACCATGCAGACAGTACAAAAGAAAACCAAACAACAGAGATGGCCAGTTATGCTTACAAAGAGGAGCAGGCATTTGTTCTCACGGATGGCTCCACAGCACCCAAGGAAGCCCAGCAGGAAGAGCATTGCTCCCATGGCCAGCATGATGTATGCCCCAGTGAACAGCAGAGGATTAGTAGCCACTATCTCTCGAAATCCAGTGGGATCCACTATGACCCAGATTCCAACTCCTAGTAGACATGTGCCACCCAGCTGTCATGAACAAAAAAAGGAAAAAGAAAAGTTAGAAACAAAATGTCTTCTGTATAGGGATGCCAGGTCCCCCCAGTCACTGATGGGTGATGGGAGGTAGGGTTGCCAGCTCCAGACTCGGAAACTCCTGGAAATTTGGGGGTGGAGCCTGGGGAGGTCAGGGATCTCAGTGGGGTACAATGCCATAGAGTTCACCCTCCAAAGCATCCATTTTCTCCAGGGTAACTGATATCTGTAGTCTGTAGCCAGCCTGGAAGCTGGCATCCCTACTTCTTTACTAGGCTCCTCCACCTCCAGCTGTAAGTCATAGTCAGATTTAAATACTGCATTATAGGGATATAGCTCTCTGCAGCACAGGTTATGCAACTTTTCCCTTTTATGCTTCATTATTGGATCTATTTATAGAAGAAAGCATCCATTCTTTCACAACAGCTCAATTATTCCAGTGATTACCCTTCCTGTTTATTGACCCAGCCCTCCTCTTTGGTTGTTGTAAACCTAATCCACTAGTTTACAGGTCAGGAAGACCTGGAGCAGCCCAGGCAAACATTACTATAGAGGGAGCAAGATCACAGCCTCAGACACACAGGTTTTATCCTCCCAAAGCTTCTTTTCTTGGCATATGAAAAGAGGCCTCTCGGTGGGTCACTGGGTGACCTCTAATTTTAGAAGGGATTCCTTATCCTAATGTTCAATCTCCAGAGCATAATGAGCACTCTCTATATAAAAATGTTTCAGCTGTACTTAACTGAATAGTTTCTGAAAGGATGCTTCCAAACTGTGGCTTTTTCAGTAACTAAAGTACCATCATAGGAAAACTAAGATCCTTGATTATGCACTTTCAAGCAAGTAGGCTTGGACATCACAGGCCACTAGTTGGGCACTATTGCTGCTGAGCTGCCCATGCTGATAGTTATCGTTTGGTCTAGTACACACACACACAAAACCTTTATTGGCATGAAAGCACAAAACATCATGGAAAATTTGGTCTAGTAGTGATCAGTACAGTGGCTGATATAGTCTCACCTAGCCTGCTGATTTCTCATGGTTGTGGGAGGGGTCACTAAGAAGCCTTTGCTGCTTTCTGAGTTGTGGCAGCCCCATACGGTTTTCAAGGCAAGAGCCTAACAGAGATGGTTTGCCTTTGCCTGCCTCCATGTCATGGCCCTAGCATTCCTTGGTGGTCTCCTTTCCAAATACTAGCCAGGACCGACCCTGCTTAGCTTCCAAGATCCAGGTCAGGGCACTAAGAAGCTAGAACTCTTAATTATTCAAAGCTCCTAGGTCTTATTCAGTGATACAGCCTCCACCTGCATCACCAGTAATTACCTACCAACAAATGTACCAAACCTTTCAGACACTGTAAACGAACCTTAAGGCCTATTATGCTTGCTGCTCTCCCAAAATACAGGTGGTTCTAATAATTCAGAGAACAGTTACCCTGTTTCCCCGAAAATAAGACCTACCCCAAAAATAAGCCCTAGCAGGATTTCTATGCATTTGTGGTATAAGCCATAGTGTGTCTTCTTGAGAAAAAATAAATATAAGACAGTGTCTTATTTTCGGGGAAACACGGTATGTGATTAAAAACTGGAGAATACTTACAAATATGAAGAAATTAAAGACAAACATCAGGTACTTCATGCAGCTCAAACAATCCCCTTCCATGGCTGTGCAATCAGGTTAATCCTGTAAAACATCAACAACCCATCAGCACACCCTCCTTTTACCTTTGTAGCCTTCCAGTTCTCTTCCTATGGACCCTGTGGAATTCATTAGACAGGAAGAGCAAATTTCCTACCTGAATTAGTGAGTATAACATAGAGTAATAGGTAATAATGATTTACTCCAGTTCTGGATGGTTTTCTCCCTGGTGTGCCAGGACCAGAATTAAGGATGAGGAAAGGCTAATTAACTCACCATCTTGTTAAGAAAGAAATGTCATTCTTTCATGAGTTAATACTTCTCCTTTTACCTAACAAACTAAGCACTACACTCACCTGTATGTACAGCATAAGCAGTTGAAATTATCCCAAAGGGGCATAAGCAGTTGAAATTATCACAAAGGGTTATGCTTTCTTTTTGCAGCCAGACACAGTGCATTATCAGCCCTGTGGTTAGGAGAAACCCTTCACCAGCTCATTATCTCCTAGGTTATTAACACTGAAGTTATTCTACTGCACTTCATGTTAGATATGATAGGCTCCTAGTCAGAAGAAAGAGGTCATGGGAAAAGGTGTATAAGAGTTGCCAAGCTGGAAACTTCTAACATGCCTTTCCCTGGAAGGAGGACAAGATGATGAGGCACAAGCTGTGCACCCAATCCTAAATACTGTGCAAAAGAGAAGATATGCTAGGAGGAGCACTAAGGAATGGCTGACAGTACAGTTGACAATCACGAAACGTATGAAGGGAAAAGTGAACCACAAGTCTTGGGAAGAGGCTGCGTTGTGGGCTAGAATCTAGCTATGTCTCAGTGAAAGGGTTCAGTCTTTAGCCAGTGTATGCAGACAAAGCTAAGGAAGGGGGGAAACAGCCAGTTGGACCCAATGTAAAATTTCCACTTGAACAAGAGCTCTTGTGCAAGCAGAAACAAGAGGAAAAGACCATAGTAGCCACTTGCACTAAGCCGGACTTACTGTACACTCACATGCATTTCTGCTTGCACAAAATCTTGTAGAACCAATTTCTGGGCACTATAATATATAGTGAAAAAACCTATACATTGCACAAGATGTTGCACAAGTGGAACTGAGCTAAGTCCCTCTATGTTTCCACTTACACATTGGTGGATCCAAGGTCTGTCATCAAGAATAAATGCACAGGAATCATGATTATATAAACACTGCAAAATGCATGATTCCTATCCTACAGAACTGTAGTTTAAGAGCTGGTTTCAAAATAAGAAGACCCATAGCTAGGTCCCGGGGGTGAGATATGGGGCCAACTGCCTGATCTGCCTCAGATGGAAAAAGGCAGACCTGGCAGTGGCAGTGATCTGGGCCTCCATAAAAAGAGAGGCATCCAGGAACACCCCCAAGTTCTTCACCTTCAACGCTGGCACCAATGGAGCCCCATCGAAGGTTGGGAGCCTGATTCCCTGACTCAACCCCCCACAACTCAGGTGCAGGACCTCCATCTTAGATGGATTTATTTTCAGTTGGCTCTGTCACAACCATCCAGCCACGGCTTGTAATGCCTCATTCAGATCTTCTGGGGCTGTGTCTGGGCAACTGTCTATCAGTGGATAGCTACAGTGACCCAAGCAATGGTCACTTCCAGACTGGATTATTGTAACTCTCTCTAGACGGGGCTGCTCATGACTCTACTCCTGTCATGGGCTGGGGTGCCAGTCAAAGGGAGTCCAGAACAGGCCAAGGTCAAGAGCCAAGAAGACAGTGCCAAGTCCAAAGCCAAGCTGGGGTCAGGAGCCAGAAACACAGAGCCAAGTCCAAAAACACTAACAAAAAGCGTAGTCCAAAGCCAAACCGGGGTTAGCAGCCAGGAACACAGAGCCAAGTCCAAAGCCAGGGGGTCCGAAGGTCTAGGTGCAAGAGCTGAGCCAAAGTGGATGCGAGCAGCACAAAGCTGATTCATTGCTTCCACAAAGAGTACTGCCCAGAGTGTGGAGTTAAATGCTGCTACCAATTAGCCAGCTGCACGATCGCCCAGGCTCCTGTTAGAACTCTGGGCTAGCCAAGCATCTTCCCTGTAGCCTGGCCTCTCGTTGCCTGGTTGCTAAGTTCTGCCACAGTTGCTCCCTTAAACGAGTCACATGTGGGGGTGAGTCAGGAGGACTTTCAGCTTGTAATTCTTCCCCCTTATCTGGGCCAGGTGTGAAGAATGCTGATACAGGCAACTGCCAGCTATCCTTCTCTGCTGCTTCAGAGGGGTCAGCTGTGGTTTCTGCAAGATCTGGCAGCTCTGTCAGCTCTCCTCTGCTGCTTCAGAGGGGTCAGCTGTGGTTTCTGCAAGATCTGGCAGCTCTGTCAGCTCTCCCTCATCCATGCCCATGACACTCTGGAAATTGCAGCTAGTACAGAACGCAGCAGCATGAGTGTTAACAGAGATGCCTGTGCTGCCTCATATCCACCCAGTGCTGCACGAACTGCACTAGCTGCCTATTGAATTCCAGATCCATTTCAAGGTGCTGGTGCCTACCTTTAAAGCCCTATACGGCTAGGGGCCAGCATACCTTCAAGACCGCCTCTCCCCATATGAGCCCTGTAGGACACTGAGGTCCACAATACTGACTAACTATATAGGTACCACACCAGCAGCATTAATGAACTGGTGTCCAGGGCTTAGGACTAAGCTGCCCAGGCTATTATTGGTCCTGCTGGTCCTTTGCTATAGATAACCATATAATTTTAGAAATTGTTATGCAGTCTCTTCTCCATATGATACTTTAGTGGTAGTGACTAACAGAAATTTATTTATATAACCTCCACATTTCAATATCTTTGGAAACAGCATATCCTGCTTTGTTTGTTGAGTCTGATGCAGCTTTGCTGGTGAAAGAGAAGCATGTCTATACTACCAATCACCCATAAACTGTAACTGCTAATTTTAAAAGTCAATGTGGTCATGTTACTAATGGTAATATGGTTACTAAATGACAAAAGCGGTGTGAACTGATCCAGGTTAAATTCTAAAAAGAAATTGGGTGGGTTTTTTTAAAAAAAAAAGAATGAAAAGAAAGAAGAAAGTGTAGAAACTTACATTCTCGCTTGAGAGGTAACAAACAGCTTGCATAATATATACTGGTATGGGATGAGAGGACAAGAAAGGAGAGGACAGAAGGATCCTTTAAAGCCTATTCAGGGCATTTTTTGTAGAAAAAGCCCAGCAGGAACTCATTAGCATAATAGGCCACACCCAACAGCAGAAACTCATTAGCATATTAGGCAACACCCTGACAGCACCGCTCATTAGCATATTAGGCCGCACCCCCATGTTACCAGAAGCGTGGTCATCCAGCCACACCCACCTTTTGATTCTTATTCTGTTTACCTTGTTTGTTGTCAAAACCCAGGGCCTTTTTTGTAGCAGGAACTCCTTTGCATGTTAGGCCACACACCCCTAATGTGCCCAATCCTAATGAGTTTCTGCTGTTGGGTGTGGCCTATTATGCTAATGTGTTCCTGCTGGGCGTGGCCAACTCGGGAGCCAGCCGGAACTCCGTTGCTGTGCGTTCCTGCCCCAAAATAGCCCTGAGCCTATTTACAACCAAAGGGAAGATTAATATTCTTTCTTCTGATTTGCCATATGGACAGAAACCAAAATAATATAAGACAATATTGGCCCATTCACCCTTATGGAAGTAGGAAGGAAAGAAACACATTTTAACCTAGTAAAGACCTCTTAAACCAGATGGATATAAGGAAGACATCAGAAAAAGGCATAAACAAATGCCATACTAGCATAAGGAAGAATCTGGATTCAGATTTTGGAAATAAGGAATAAGGCAGGACTCACTAAATGTAAATGCATATATCATTTTGTTGTACTGTGGAAGGAAACCCAGGTATTCCCCCCTGGTATTGCCCCACCACCAGTGACCAGGGGGGACCTCACAACCCTAATTTTCAGTAGGCGCTTCCAGGTTGGTAGTATACTGTTTTTTAGTGATCATTGTTTATGAGGCTGTTACTTTGACATTTGTTTTACTGTTACTGGTGTACTGATTATTTGGTTGGAAGTACCTTTGAGCTTTGGAGAGATAGCGTATCAGTGTTTAAATGAACAAATGTGTGTGTTCATTTGGTTTTTTTCAGGAGTGTCTGTAGCTGGAACAATCCACATACATTCTTCACTTCCCAGTCTAACTCCAAAATTCTGCATTCTGTTGCATGGTACAACAGAAAAATACATTTATCCTGATGAGGCAAAAATAAAAATTATCTATGTGGGGTTCACAGAGCATTTTCTATATTTTCGGTGATAAAACTTTTCCTTTCAGTTTCTCTTTGTTTTTCCTAATCCAAAGAATTTGGGACTGTTGTACATCGACACAACACAACGGCTCTTTCCTGTGTGACCATGGTAACTGATCTGCTTCAGCTATGGTCCTTGATGGAGCCCTTGGCAGGCAGTGCTCCCTTTGAAAGAGGAAGCGAGTTGGTGATGGGTGGAACATGCCTCAGGTAACAACCCAGTTCCAGAGAACATTCTGTTGTCTGCATAGCATTTAACAAGTCTGAAAATTAGATCTTTTAATTGAGAAGAAGGGAGAGTAAGGGGTGAAGCAGATAGGTGAATACAGCATAGGCTGTGCCAACACACATAAGCACCTATTTTCCAGAAGAGTTTTATGCTGACTGACTGTATTGTCTCCAAAGGGAGAAGGCAGAGAAATAGAGCTGATATTCATCTTCTGTATAAGAGGATTCTCCTGCTGCATTCAGAGGAGCCTTATAGAAATCCTCCCAGAGTGGGTTTGAAAAAAACAAGGCCAAGACAAATTTTCAACTGCTTGGTTTTACTGAAAGCAATTTCTATTCCAGAGAGATTTCTTCTTCATGTCTATGCAGATTTTAGGGAGCAAGAATCAGGAATGGAGACAGATGCTTCAGTCTTACAGGTCTCAGTGTCACGGCAGGACCAGGGGGCGTGACGCAAGCAAGCGAATGTCCAGAAGCAGTCCGAGGTCAAGCCGAGCAAATCAGGCAGCGAGGTTCAAACAGGTTTAAATCACAGTCCAAAAGCAGGGTCAGACATACCAGAGTTTCAAGTCCATAAATCACAACGATACCAGAGGAGTCAAAGATGAACGCAGAGTCAATGAAGCCGAGGGTCAAAAGCCGAGGATCAAGCCGATAATAATTCCACAAGGTCTGGAGCAGAGATGCAAGGATTCAGGTCCTGACAAACGACGTTTGCCAGCACAAATGACTGCTGGCAACAGACTTGCAGATATACAGTGCTAGCTAATAAACTCATTAGCTAGCCGGGAGCGAGGTCAGGATCCTGTCAATATTCAGGACTAAGAGATCTTCTGGCACGCATGCGTGCATTCTGTCTTCGCTCTCTCAGCTGCTATCTCCGTACATTCCGGAGCCTGGTTACAGGTGGTGGTGAGTCTGATGACGAATTACTGGTATGCAGCAGAGACTGATCCCTTGCAGGTGTTCCCTGGGATGCTCTATCCTCCTCACCACTTAGATAGCTTTCAGCTACAGGATCCAGTCTTTGCCTTTCTGCTGCAGTACTGTCCTCAGGAGCCTGTAAGTCCACAGGCTCCTGGCTGGCAGGTGCCTCCTCAGGGGCATCAGCAAGGGCAGGCATGACATCAGCAAGGGCAGGCATGACATCAGCAGGGGCAGGCATGACACTCAGAAGGGTGAGTCATGATGCCTGCTGGAATGGGCCAGTAGAGCTGTATTTCTATCAAGATGGGTAGCCGTGTTAGTCTGTCCGTATCAGTAGAAAAGAGCAAGAGTCCAGCAGCACCTTAAAGACTGTCTGAAGAAGTGAGCAGTGACTCACGAAAGCTCATAACCAGAGGTCATTTTGGGGGGGAACGCGGGGAATCGCAGTTCCCCCGGGTGAGGTACGGGGGGCGGGGAACATGACGAAGCCCCGCCCCCTGCTTCCAGCCCTCATTCAGCCAGGAGGAGGCAGGAGAAGAGGGAGGGTAAGTTGCTTCCTCCCTGCCTCTCCCCACCCCTGCCTGCCTGGGGCCAGGGAGGGACTTCGCGGGGCTTCCTTGCACTCCCGCCGGCCGGGACCGTTGGGGGTGGTGTGTGTGGCCTTATGACACACTTCCGGTGATCTCAGGGGGTGTGGCATATGCTAATGAGTTATGCTAATGAGTTCCCCTAGCTCTTTTTCTACGAAACGACTCTTGCTCATAACCAGTCACATTTTTTTGTTAGTCTTTAAGGTATTACAGGACTCTTGTATTTCTACCTGTTAGAGAAAAAGGAGCAGAAAGCAGTTACAAGTATCATGAGGAGTACTTAAAAATTTAGGGCTGCGATGATTGACTGATAAATACTTTGGATTAATTGCCTTAAAATTCTTCAATTAACCAAAGAGGTGCATCTACTAAATTAGGGAGAAGATCTTTAAAAGTCAGTTCATTCATTTTTAATGCAAGTAATTTAAAAACAACCCATGTGTGACAGATGACATAACAGAAGAGCTATTCTTGCCTCTTTCATACATAGGGGAATGCCTCTTCTAGGATGGTGCCTACTGAGACATGTGTATCATCTGAAAGGGAAGCTCCCTCAGAAGGTTTTTATTTATATGCAAATGTGTGCCGATTTAGAAGCCATGCAGTTAAGCAACTAAGAATTCTTTGACAGAGTAGTTTGAAATCCCTTTCAAACTGAACTTATCTGCCATCTCCCTTCAAATAACATCTCCCCATACACTCCACATATCCACTGATAATGTTGCAATCTACTCTGTAAAAGAGACATGAAGCCCTGGCTGAATATTTGGCTCTTTTTTTGGTTCTGCTCTATTCAGTCTGTCGCCAAAACATATCACTTCTTACTCTTCAAAATATCTCCCCAAACCACATGGTTTATGAAGCTTTTGGCACAATCTACCCTTATTATTGAAAGTAAACCTAAAAACCTCTAACTGGAATGAATACATATTCTCCCCCTGGTTATTCCTCCCTCCTGTCCTGTCCTGTCCTTTTTTTTGTCTCCTCTATACCATATTTGAATCTGGGGCACTGACTAATCTTCTTATACTCTGTAAAGTGCCAAAGACATTAGTGGCACTATTTAAATAATAACAATAATAGTTCCGATACTGTTGTGATAGAGGCTATGTTAAGCGATAGGCAAGTTACACATGTTTTGCTATCCAGCCACAAGACAGAAACAGTTATTTAAAACCTACTCATCCTAATAGTGCTTTCAGTGATTACATATGAAATACACAGAGAAAAGTGATGTTGTCATGCTTCTCATATTGCACTGTCCTACAATGCAAGTTGTGCTACTTTTGTGGGTACTTTTATCTGCAAATTTGAATAAGGCACTGAATAGTTACATTAGAGGATACAATTTCTCATAAATGGAATTAATGAAAATTATGTAAAGCCTCAGCCAACTTGGATGGAAGCACCCACCCACTCACCTTTTCTTCTTTCTTCCTTTTTATCTATTCATGCTTTTTCTCATACTGGTTTATATATTTTCTTTGTTTTGTTTTTCTGGTTGGTACATCACCATAACATGATGGTATCATCTCTTATACTGGATATGAGGTTATCAAATTGTTTTGTTTCATTGTTGGCATTTGTTTTTTGTGTATAAATAAAAATATTTTTTTAAAGGGCATGTCCACAAAGCTATTCTTCTGAAAAGAAAGACAGAAGACTGAATGTCCTGGCTTCTGCATCTTCTGTCTTCAGGTCAGTTTGCTGTGTCAGTTTTAATCTTGCACATACTATTCAGCTTTTCTGCTTTACTCTCTACTACTGGTATCATGGAGGACTCAAGTTCTAGTTCAGACTATCAAGCTTCTCTAGCAAGACTCACTAAACTAGGCAGTCATCTAAAGTATCCCAACTGTTTACTGATGGCATGTTTAATTAGTCAATGTTTTCCACTATGCCTAAGGCATCAGGCATTCTGTGAGCCCATGCTAATTTGTGGCTCTCAATTAGTGCCACAGAATGGTCTCAGGTCCATTTACTCATAAAACTTGTCTGTAACCACAGGTCACTGTTAAAATAATACTTTGATCTTTACAAAGGGATTAATCTGGAAACCTGTGCATATGAACTCTTGCAATGTGCAAGGACCTCCTTCCGTTTAACACATCCACATTCACATTCAAACATGCCGTAACATTTCAAGTCCATTACAGTTATGGCACAGAATAAATGGCAGTTACTTTTGGCATAAATCATCATCAAGTGATCTTTCTAACACTATCACTACCAACCTCAATGAGTAAGATGATCATCCAAGATGAAGGAGATGCCTTGTGGCCTCTCCCATACTACTGTGTCCAGACTACTTTGTGTAATTCTGGTGGATGCATTCTGAAGAAAGTTGTGGATTTCAGTGAGAAATCATTTTAAAATGGTGACATAACAAAACATGATAAATGGCAGTATGTACTGACTGAAAGCAAAAGCCACAAAGGAAGTCATTTTCAAATTAACAACTAAAAGCTTCACAACACAGCGGGCATTTCAGTTCCAGAGCACTGACTTCAGCACATTGTGAATTATTTTGACTTAAAAATAATACGATGAAACTCTGCTTTCCCTTCTGTCCCTAAGTCAGAGAGTTAATTAGGCCGTTAGGGACACATAGAAATAATTCACACCTATTTCATTTGCAAAAGCACCCTGAAAACATATTTACATATGATCAACAAATATAATCTCTCCTTATATATAATTATGTTTTGGGGTGGCATTTTGCAGCACTCAGAACTCAGGGAGGTGGTGTGCTCCCTTAGACATTGGCCCATCAGCCGCCACTCAAGAGTACTCGTGTGCCATTGGTCGGGTGCTGGGTCTGCTCCTCTTCCCTGCCCACTCACCCTTCAGCCACTGTGCCCTGTCAGAATTACCAGCAAACGGCTTTCTCTCTTGACAAAGACACTTCTCCTGCTTGCCTCCTGTGTGGGACTAAGTTTTCCCTCAGTGGCTATTGGTAGGTGTAATGAAATGACAGTTACCTGTGTTTGTAAGATGGCTGCCATCTGTGGTTCTTTGTTTAAAATGTTCCCTCATAAGGTTTAATTGAGCTGTAGTTCCAGAGAGGGGCCTGCAGGGGTATCACTCACTGGGTTGAATGGGGCTTCCTCATCTGCTGGTCTACAGTTCCCAGCTGCCGCAAGGCCAAAAAGTGTGGGAAAACAGGGACTGTCCCAAGGCAGTCTTCGTCCCTGGGATGCAGCAGAAATTCAACCACTCCACAGTCGGCTGGATTGGGGAATGAATGGAAGTTTCCCTGCTCTCTTGGGCAAGACAGAGAGGCTGAAGTACAGCCAGAGGCCGGTCCAAGGAATGATCCTTTTATTTTATTTATTTATTTATTTATTTATACTTTCCATTTAATATCCCGCTCTAATCTCATTGTTGGGGTCTCTGAGCGGCTTACAAGTTTTTTCTGGTGCTAATCACCATTTTTGTCCCTAGCTAAGGCCACAATGTATGTAAGGGGATGGGATAGCCTACCAGCACCCCCTCTGTGGTGACATATGATGTTTCTTCCTTGTCGGGTTGGCATGGTTCGGTCGGACGGGATTCTGGCTGTTGGTGGGGATGTTTTTTCTTTCCCGGCTTTCGGAGGTGGTGTGCTCTTCTCTCGACGCGCCGCTTCGCCTGTTCCCAGCCTGGCTATGTCCTTTCCGGCTCCGCTGGGCTGGTGCTCGGGATCTGCGCACGCTCCTTCATCTTCTTTTCGGCAGCCGTCGGTGTAGTTCTTTCCGCCACCAGGGATCGCTCGTCGCACCTCCCGATCGCGCTCGCTCGCCGCCGCTGCACCCCGCCACCCCTTTCTGTCCACGCCAGGATTCTTGCCGCCGCCGTCATCATCGCCGCCATTGCCGCCGTCGCCTTCAGTCAGCCACACAGGGTGCCCCCCACCCTCTAAGGGTGGGTACCCATTTACCTACTTGCAATTAAGTTGCTTTCGAGACCGCTGGGTAGGCGGGAGCTGGGGCGAAGGTCGAGAGCTCACCTCGACCACAGTGGTACTCGAACAGCCATAGTGGCTGCTCGGTGATGTTATAGTGCAGGCGTTTAACTGCCTGCGCCACCGCCCCCACATGATCGCTTCTTGCACGCCAGAGGACTCCCGGGGACATCCAGGAGTCCCCCCACTATTAAGAAATGTGGACTTGGCAACCCTTACAGTTCTGCCTTATTCATTTAGTATGTGTGTGCTCCATAATTGTGTAAATAGTTAAATACATTATTTTATTTGGGCTAATAATCTGTGTTGTGCTCTGACCACATAGTCTCCCCCGCTCTGCACAATACCAAAGGGAGAGGGTAGCCCAAGGAAGCAAGGAAAGGCCAGACCCTTGAGTTGCCAACTTTCCGGGATTCCATCTCCAAACAAGGAGACTCGGCCAGAGGGGTTTCACTGTCCCTCTAAAAAGGCAGTGACAATTCAGTGAGTGGCCTTTGTGAGGAACTCATTGGGCCAGTCCTGACTAGGGTTGCTAGCTCCACGTAGGGAGATTCCTGGAGATTTTCTGGTAGAGCCTATGAAAGCCAGGGTTTGGGGAGGAGGGAGGCCTCAGCTGAACAGAATGCCATAAAGCCCACCTTCCAAAGCAGTTATTTTCTCCGGGGGGGAGAGAACTGTTGTCTGGAGTTCGGTTGTGATACTTGGTGGTTGGCTACCCTAGTGTTTCAAAGCAAGGTCTGCTAGATCCAGGTTCTTGCTCTAGGAGCTGACTGGGTGATTTTGGACCAGTCACAGACTTTCAGCCTAACCTACCTCACAGGGTTGTTGTGCAAGTCAGGAGATTGATTTAAGCTGCTTTGGTCCCCATTGCAGAGAGAGAGAGAGAGAGAAAGAGAGAAACCACTTTTCCTCCTGGGAAACCATTGTTGCCAATCTCCAGGTGAGGGCTGGGGATCACTCAGAATTACAGCTGCTCTCCAGAGGGCATAGATCAGTTCCCCTGTAGAAAACGGTGGACTCTGTGTCCTTATACCCTGCTGAGATGCCCCCCCCCCCATGACAGCCAATGTGATATGGCAGTCAGGACTTCAGAGCACGGTATGTAGAGACTGCATGTGCGGGGGGGGAGTTGAAGAGTGAGGGGGAAATAAAGGTAGATTGATGATTGGCTAGGAAGGAGAGGGTTGCCAACTCCAGGTGGGAAATTCCTGGAGATTTGAGGGATGTCACCTGGAGAGGGTGAGGTTTGAGGAGGGGTGGGACCTCAGACAGGTACAATGCCATAGACTCCATCCTCCCAACCTGCCATTTTGTCCTGGGGAACCATTTTTGTCAATCTTCAGGTAAGGGGTGGAGATCACTCAGAATTACTACTGATCTCCAGGAGGGAGGGCAGAAGTCAGCTGCAGTCAGATAACGGTAGGTTGATGGTTAGCTAGGAAGGGGATGGGGTTGCCAACTCCGGGTTGGGGAATTTCTGGGAATTTCAGGGGTGGAACCTGGAGAGGGTGGGGTTTGAGGATGTTGCCACAGCAAATTGACAATGAGTGCCCAAGGCCTTGGCACTCTCCCAGAGCCTCTTTCTAGAGCTCATTGTATTTATTTCCACAACGGGCCTTATTCTTAGACAATTATAACTCTCATTCTTTCTCTTCTGCAGTTTTAACTAAGCCACTTTCCCCTGTATTAATGACATCTCAAAAATACAAAAAGCTCCAAGTGTCTTCTGCACTTCCACTAAACCTTTGGAGAAAACAAGTTTCTGGTTTGAACTTGCATTGAATTAAGAACAGAAGAAAAGTGGCAGAGAGCATGTGTGATTCTTATTATGGTGGAAAAGACACATCTGCAGGTACCATCTGTCCTGTCCTCCAAGGCATCTAGGCATCAGTGGTTGCCCAAATCTCCACCACTGAAATACCACCCACCTGGCTTTTCTCTCCCTCTTTTGGTAATGCTGGCCTTTCTAGAAATTACCAGGTGAGGGGACCAGAGCCCCCAGCTTTCTTTCCTTGCATTGCTGTTCTAAGGCCCCAACTTGGTCCTGTGTCTCCCACTACCTAGAGACTGGTTATCATGGGGACAACAGCTTACTGCACTTGCACACCACTGAGGAATTAGCAATTTGCCAACTGACTGTCCTCCTTTCTCACAGTACCGGTTTAAAACAATGTGTTCAGAGGAGGTCTACGTTCAGAGAAGACCACCTACCAGCATTCAAAATTATAAAGCATTTATTAACAATAAAATGTCAACACACATACTGTCAGCACAGCAACAGACTGAGCAAGGAAATCAAAAGAAAGGCATAAACACAATTCCTCTGTCCCTCACTCTGTACATAAGGCAGGTTCTTTAACTTAGAAGTTACAGTGTTCTAAAAGCTGCTCAGTACTCTGGAATCTTTGTTCAGACAGACAGCCCTTTGTCTCCTCCCCATGGCAATGGTGGCCTTCAGCTGGAGCTCAGGTGTGAAAACTCCTTCTTCCTAGACAGAATCAGCCAGAGAGAGCCTTTTCCTCCATGCCAAGGGGTTTTATTATTTCTGTTTGCCCATCCTTCTGTGGATCAAAGGAGCCTTTACTGAAATCTCCAGGAATAAAAATTCTAGCCTCTTTCACCTCCCAAGCCTCTTTCTCTTGCAAGGACTCAGGTTCTTCCTGGAAGAGTGAGCTGGCCATTTCATTGTCCCTGGCCAGAGAGGCCATTAGCATTTCTAAAACATTGCTGGGTGAAGGTGGAGAACAATTGACTTGCCCCTATCTTGCCTGTTCTCTGCTAAAAGAGAGGAAAACTCTTTAAAGGTGAAGGTTTTGTAGAGACTAGGGCTGCCAAGTGGGGACGGGTGGCGGGTAAACCCCCACTTTGGAGGCCCGATTTTTGCCGCCGCAGAATCAGGCCCCGGGGGGGACTCCGCTTCCCAAGAGGTGACGCAACCACGTCGATCACGTTGGGGGCGTGGCCCCGATCATTGGAGGGAAAACTCTATGGTTTTCCCTCTGACGGTCGGGGCCATGCCCTCAACGTGATCGACATCGCACGTCACTTCTGGTGACGTGCTGGCGGTGCGCGTGTGCTTTGTGCGCACGCACAACAAGGGACGGCTCTTGGATCGCAGCGAGGCTCCCCCGCCGGTGAGTAAAATTCACTTGGCAACCCTAGTAGAGACCAAACTCCAAATTACAACATTTCCCTCCCTACTAATGGTATGCCTTACCACCAGCCACTGCACAACTGGATAGCTAAAAGGCCACTTCACACATGACATCCCTCTCCATTTGT
The DNA here is from genome assembly GCF_001447785.1 of Gekko japonicus. NCBI lineage: Eukaryota > Metazoa > Chordata > Lepidosauria > Squamata > Gekkonidae > Gekko > Gekko japonicus. Next base: position 428,002 of record NW_015175975.1, read on the forward strand.
TTAAGTGGTATAAATACTAACCCTACCTTACACAACTACACAGTAGTAGAAAAGAGTACATGTCCAGTAGCAAAGACTAACAAAATTTATGGCATGGTATGAACTTTGGTGAATCACTGTTCACTTCTTCAGATACAGAAGTGAGTAATGAAAGCTCATATTCTACCACAAATTTTCTAAGTTTTTAAGGTGCTACTACACTCTTTTCTACTGATACAGACAGACTAAAGCCACCCATCTTGAAATATACAGTAGTAATGACTGCATGAAGCGGCTCTTGAATCTGACACATGAGTGCTATCATTATAGAGACTAAGTAAGGGAATGATAACAGAATGCATTATGTCCATTTCCTACCAATGTGTCCCTTGTGCTAAAATGAGCCTTTGGAGAGAGACATGGTAAAAAAAAAACAAGCAAATATATTCCTGCTCATACCCTGCCCACTTGACTGCATTTATGGTACAATGTTAATGAGGTCTATTTTAGTAGGAGGGCAGCCAGGGCTGGGGCCAGGTTCTTTTGCACACTAGGCGAGACTACCTTCTGCCCCCCCCATGCACCCACCAATTTTCAAACATAAATGCATTTTAAGAAGAATGAAAAACACAACATTTGAAATTGCTACTTTTTCTTTTGAAATTGTGAGAACAGTTTGAACCTGAGTCTCCCAGATCCAAGTCTGACACTATAAGCACTATACCACACTGGCTCTCAGCTTTCTCTCCTTCCCTTCCCCTGGCAGTTTCTCCCTGTGAAAAATCTGGCCAAGTAGCAAAAAGTCATGTAGATGAGTTTATGATAGCCACAGCTAGGGCCAGCCAAGCCATACAAGTTTTGTGGAGACTGGGACCAGGTGAGTTGTGCGGCATTAGGTTGTCTGGTGTCAAGTCATCTGGTAGCCACCATTGCTCCTAGGTGGGTCACCCAGATTGCATGGTAGCAAGCTGCCTGGTTGTTGCCACTGGCCCTGGCCCTGATGAGTCTTCCCTGCAGGGTAGGAGGGAGAAAAGTAGGGGTGGACTGGGAAGCCAAAGTAGCTCCAGAACCGCCACATCCAGCACCTTTTATTGACAGAATCAAGGTCTGAAGGCTGGCAATATTGTTGTGGTTTCCTAGCAATCCTCACAGTAACTGCTGGGATCTCCTTTCTTTAAAGGAAAGGCACTGCTTCAATCAATGCATTTTTTAGGACTTCAGGTTTTCCTGCAAACCTGGGCCTTTTCTCAGGTTTGTAGAAAGATCTGTCTTGTCTGTTCGTGTCTTCAGTCTCTGAATATAAGTATCCACAGATGGGGTCACACTATTGATGCTCTAAAGTAACATACAAAGCTTCTCAATACCAAATAAGTCAACTCATTTATTTAAATCAGTGGTCTTCAATCTTTACAAATTCAGGTTCTACATTTAACCCTCAGGGACCCACTGAATAACAAGTACATGACATCACAGCCATGTGCCTTTCTGTCACATGACAGAAAGAGGAGCCAATGTTACAACCTCAGTTGTAGGAAAAGGGATCTTAAGTCACAAGCACACACAAAGCACTGGAGGCCCAACTTGTGGAGGTGGGGGCTGTCCAGATTTGGCTTTGGTGCACAGGGTGAAGAAAGTTCTTGTAGGGGAGGGTCGGAACTTCTCTGTGTTAAAAAGAAATTCTCTCTGCCACTGGAAGACCTTGCTTTCCTGCTCTCAGAGTACATGCAACAAAAATGCAGGAAGCATATGGTCCTTGCCCTCTCTGTATTCATTCTAGTAACAGATCCTTCCAAAGAGTTGCAAAAAAAGTAGCAGCTCTACAGGGGTGCGTCACCCAAAAGATGGAGATTCATGCTCCACCCAAGGATCAGAACTCATGAGTCGAAGATCACTGATAAAGATCAATGATGACTACGTCCCTTACCTTCGCCCAAACAGCCCAGAGGGAGCACCCAGATATTGAATACAAGCCAGGGACAGAAAATGTGATAGCTGATTGTTTGTCCTGACTGCCTTTGCCATCCTCAGGCATATTGCCAGGAGAGGATGTAGAAGTGGTTGCATTGCTTTCAAGTATTCCAGTTGCAGTGACAAAGGAGAAATTTCAAGCTGCATTTTTAGCACGCCCAATCCAGCAGAGATTAAGGGGATTTTTGTTGAATAAATGGCCTAATAAGGAAAAAGGAACTGAGCCAGAATTGTCACCTTATTTTAGAGTACGTGATGAGCTCTCATTGCAAAATGGTTATATTTTACGAGGGACACATCGATTGCTGGTCCCAAAGGAACTGCGGCCTACATTTATAGCTTTGGCTCATGATACACACCAAGGGATTGTACATATTAAACAATGATTGCAGGACTTGTATGGGTGGTCTGGAATGGATTCCCAAGTGGAAGCAGCCATTAAGGCTTGTGTCACTTGCCAGTTACATGATAAAGCTGCAGTAACACATCCAGTAGCACTACAGTCAGTCACATTCCCACATTCTGCTTGGGAAAAGGTCACCATTGATATTGTGGGACCTTTTGAGACGGCCCCTATTGAATGTCATTATGCTATCACTTTAATAGATTATTTTAGTAAATGGCCACAGGTAGAATTTACATCACAAGCAACATCTGCTACTGTGATTAAGTTTTTGGCTGTGGTTTTCAGTAGGGAAGGGGACCCTAAAGAGTTGTTTTCTGATAATGGTGCCCAATTTACTTCTTTGGAATTTGAAACTTTTCTTGCGGAACAGAATATTGTACATAGGAGGTCATCAGTGTATTATCCGCAAGCTAACGGAGAAATTGAGCGGTTTAATAGATGTTTGGCTTGCAGACAACTAAATTGGAAGGAAGGCCATGGATTGTTTTTACAACTGATTTTCTGCAAGCATATAGAGCAACGAGGCATGCTACAATGCAAAGATCACCAGCAGAATTATTACATGGGAGAGAGATGCTACTGGAATGTCAGAGGCAAGAACTGATGTGTCATTAGATTCAGGATTACAAAAAAGGGTGGTTCAAATGCAAGAGAAGTAAAGGTTTATACATATACAGATAAACGAAGGGGTGCTAAGGATGTTAAATTTGAATGTGGCTCATTTGTTAGAGTAAGAAGACCTGGGATTTTGAGAAAGGGGGAATGCAAGTTTACTTCACCTTGTAAGATTATGGAGAGGAAAGGGCCATATACCTATAGATTATCAGATAACCATGCATGGAATGCTTATTTGGTACCTGCGTATTATAGTGGGAATGAAGTGAGTTTTGAACCAGAGGGTTCTCCTTTGTTACCAGTGATTAAAAACAAGGATAGGTCTGTACAGAAGGAGACCAATCCAAGCCATCAGCTGGGACGTCCAGATGCATCTAAAGAGACACCATTATTG
>NW_015175975.1:431688-487725 GCF_001447785.1 Gekko japonicus
CTTAACAAAAAAAAAAATAGTCTGGTGCCATGTGGAACTTTAGGAAATAACTTGAATATGTTTATCTGGCTCTTATAATAGCCACCAGAATACTTTCTATAACTGTAAGGCTTTCTCATTTTTAACCCTACCTCTGTTCCATTTTTTAAAATTGGAGATATGTGCTATTTGATTGAATTAGTTGTATCAATTTAAGGAAATAAATATTTTTCTTAAAAAAAAGAATACTTTTTATAATTTTTCTATAAGGAACCAAAAGAAATCACAGGAAACAACCAGTTGGTTGTAACCAAAGCATGATCATAAGTACACAGAGGGTGAAGGCACAGTTTATATTTTAAAAAGTAAAAGATGTTATAAAAGGCAAATCAGATATATACGTAAAGGTTGAAAGCAGAAAACTATAAGCATTTTTTTCCCTGTTTAATACCAGGTATATTTGTAGGCAGAGTCAGTGCTTACTGACTTTTATTCTCAATCAGTTTCTAATATGGCCTCTGAAACTAATAGCGCCTCAACCAGGTGGCTTCTCAGCTTAAGAGAACAAACAGGAAGTTAGTGAAGTATATTCATTGCAACTAAACACTTCCAACTTTCTTCTATCCAACTTCCTCTTTAGTTAACAAGACAAGCAACGTACATTTCAGGTGGACTGAAATCTTATACTATGTACAAGTTCTCCACCACCATTGTTTTAATCAATAGAAAAAAGTGAGCTAGCCAATCACAGAAGTAAGTTACAATAAAGTTACTTTGAACAATCATCTCTGAATGACAGAGCCTCAACTAGATAAACAGGTAACTTCATTTTCACACCTAGGGACTGTCCAGGAGGAAAGGAAGATCCTTCCAGCAAACCTCAATGCATGTGAAACTAATTTTATTAATTGAACTAAGAAGGGCTCCTGGGTTGCCACTGAGAGTGTCAAACATAGACAGGAAATTCAGATTTCCCATACCATTAAACAGAGGGTGGACACACCGGGAGAACAGACTTTTTAAATCTTGGCCTCAAAATGGGGTTCTGAAATTTTGGAACCAAGCTTAGAATGGCAATTAAAGAAAGCAATACAAAATAGCACAATATCTTCTACAATTAAAGTTTATAGTAAAGACACCCAATAGTTTATAGTAAAGTTTATAGTAAAGACTTCTGAAGGCTCATGTATGTACCTCTGGGTTAAGCCACTGATGAGGTAAACTGCCCAGTGACCTGAACTAGACAAACTGGGTAGGGTAACAGTGTTCTGTAGTCCATGCCAAAGGCTGGGGCTCTACGCTCTCAGGCTAGTCTAGGCTTACTGGTGGGATCACAGAAATTCTAAGAAGAAAACTGGAAGGCTATTGGAACAGAACATCTATGTATAGGCAATCAAATAAATGATGACAGATAAGATTCAGGGGAGGCACCACCACAATTTTAATGATGGGGGAGACCGAAGCTGTAATGAAAAACAACACCAAATCAGAACAACAGTTTTCACTTTCTACGACAGAAAATCCACCATGTGCATGCCAATGTGTGCTATACATTTATTCAGTCTGGCACTGATTACGTTAGCCTTTAATGGGGAAAAATCTAACTTATTAGATGGCAATACTTCAGTGATTTCTGAATCTCTTGGAAAGTAAGAATGAAGCTTCTATACTTTCTTAAGTAGAAACAATACAACTACTGAAAAGGAATAATGCATTATACAAAGAAGGAGTAATTCAAACATCTCACCTGTACAGTTCTTGCAATGTTTCTTTTTGATCTCTAATGGTTTATATGTCCCATGTATCTTTTATCAGCCAAGCTTGTCCTATAAGAAAAGAGATATCCAATTACTGTGCTACTCAACAAAGCACAATCACATTAAATAAACCATTTATTAAAAAAACACCACCCTGATGAATACACTTAATCTAATTGCATACTTAATTCAATATACATTAGCCCTAATGAAAAGCTTTTTGCACCCAATGAAGCATCCAGCTCCTCATAATCCAGCTCATCAACCTTTTGGTTGTCCTCAGACCATATAAACCAAGCCACATTTACAATGAAATCCTAAACACAGTCAGCCCATTGAAATCCGTGAGCTCAAACTGAAGTAACTCTGCATAAGGTTGTACTGTTAGATATTTTGCAAGGGACTGGGGCAAATTTCCTGCTTTAAATTTACCATCAGTTTACTGGGGAAATGAATGTAACCATAGCTGACTTACCATGATTAACTTGGGGAAGTTACTGACAGATTACATATAGTGGGTATTAAGTATGGCAGGAATATAGGCCAGGTGCCAGAGGCTAAAACAGGGAAGAGAACAGTAGAACTGGTGCAGTGGCTAACAAGTTCTAAAGAAGATGGAATAATACACCAAAAGATGGTTTAAGATGGCAACCACAAAAACTGAGTGCACTGTAACATTGTCAGAAGGAATTAATTTTTAAAATTTATATCTGTTATTTATAGTTTGTCTCACTGGGACTCAAGGAGGATTACACAGAAGAAGTCAGTACAATCAACAGGATGGGACATCCAATAGACAAGCATAGATTTGGATTGTAGGAATCTGGAACCAACCAGAAACAAACAGAACTGAAGCAAAACAGAAGTATTAATATGACATGATAAACAATGCAAAGTTTACATTGTTTCCCCATTGTTACATACATTTCCCCATATGTTCCCCCAAGAGCACCAAGGTCGGGGGCCCAAAATTTACCAGCAATCCCAGGCCCCAAGGACATCAAACTAGCTGCAACTAGGGCCAGGGCTTTTTCGGTGGCAGCTCCTACCTGGTGGAATGAGCTCCAAGGGGAGATCCGGGCCCTGCGGGACCTTATGCAGTTCTGCAGGGCCTGCAAGACGGAGCTCTTCTGCCAGGTCTTTGAGTAGGAGCCGCCGCCCTACTATACCACCACCGCCATGATTGACGAGGCCCTGACGAAACATCTATAACTTTTGAATAATGCAAAGAAGCCCTAAGCCGTGGGAAATAATCACCGGGAACTCTGGACCTTTGATCTGTCATCTTTACCATCTTTGCCATCTTTGATTTGCCATTTCTGATTTGCCATCTATCGGGGAGCCATTGAGCACCACTGTTCTAATTTTAGGATGTTTTAAGCTGTATTGTATTGTTTTTAAGCTATTATGTATACTATGTTTTTATTATGGCAAGGTCTCCTTGCCCCTGTAAGTCGCCCTGAGCCCACTGGGGAGGGCGGGGTATAAATATGAAAAATAAATAAATAAATATAAATACATGACAGGATCCTACTTACAACAATAGACAGTATGAACTATAAAGCATAGTATAGACCACATTGCCTAACTCTTTACTCAAGTAGCTTTCTGAATGAGTTTCTTACGACACAGCCTTATCATCAGCGTAGGAAAGCCCTTTTGAATATGCATAGCATGTAGAAACCCAGGAGACTAGGAGTCTTCCTCCTGACCTCATCAGGCAAGCCATTTCATAAGGTGAATGCCACAACGGAGAATGCAACATGTATGGGGAGTAGTTGATTTTAGTCCATTTGCAGGCTGGCACTTGCAGAAAGCCCTGCTCTAAGGAGCTAAGCAGTTGTGGTGGAACATAGAGGGTAGGGGTGTGCAAGGGGGGGGGAGAGTGGTATTTTTTGGGTTCGGGTAAACCGAACCGAAAAAATATCATTAAATGCTGATATTCCCAAATCCTAGTTATCACTGCAGTGTGATATTCGGCTTGCCAGTAGAGTGCCAGTTTCGCTATCCCTCCACTTCCAAGCTGACCTGCTCTCCCTCCCCTGAGTTACCCTAGGTAACCCTGTGCTGCAGGCCGACTGGGGAAGCAAAGGCAGATTGGGGAGACATCTTTAAATTCCCTCCCTTCACTTCCCCTCCCCAGCCAGCCTGTCAAGGTGGGTCAGCTGGGGAAGAGAAGAGAGAAGGGGGTTAAAAGGTCTCTCTCCATTGTATCCCATGGGGCCATAGGATAAAATGGAGGTCATGCTGCCCCTGTGGTGTGACTCAAGAAAGAAGGATTTAAAAGTGTAAAACCCCTTCTTTGGAGTCACACCACAGATGCAACACAATCTCTCCATTGTACCCAATGGCCCCATAGTGTACAATGGAGAGAGAAGGGGTTTAAACTTTTTAAACCCCTTCTCTCTTCACTTCCATAGCCAGCCAGCCTTGGCAAGCAAGGTGGGAAAGCAAAGACTGATTGGGGAGGCATCTTTAAATGGCTCCCCTTTCTTTACTTCCAGGTTGTAGGGCTGAGCCACCTGGAGGTAGCAGCAGCCCAGGGCCAGGAACAGCTGTGTCACCCCCGCCGTGGAGAAGCAGCAGCAGCAGCTGCTGCCTTCCTTCAACTCCTTCCCCAGCACCCTCATCCTTTTGCAAAGTGGCCCATCTCCAGACTCCCCCCCCCGAAAACCCCTCAGGCATGCAGGAAAAGGGACACCAGGGCAGGGCCGGTGGGGAGATGCTTCGCCCACCTTTTTGCGCCTGCATGGCAGAGGCAGCAGAAGATGGGACAAAAACAAACACACCCCCTCGAGGCCGGCTCCCCAACCAGGTGCTGTACGGCCTTGCACATTTTCGCATGGCCTTGTGCTCCTTCCAAGAGGCGGCAGAAAAGTTTGGCTGGTCTGAGAAAGAGGCAGTGAGTGAGGGAAAGGGCGGGGAGCGGCCATGGGAGACCACAGTCTGGGATGCCGCCCCCTCCCCAATGCCCCAAGCTTCCCCTTTTTGCCCATCTATGGTGGGTTTTGCTTCAGCTTTGCCTCCAAAGAGCACAAGACAAGGTGCCTTTCAGCCCGGAAGCCATGGCGAACGGCTTTCAGCAGAAGAGGGGTGGCAGGCCCACCATCCCATCCACGGCAAGCCCTGGCCTCCCAGCCACAGCAGCAGTCGCCTCAGCGATGCTCCCATCCTGCGGTAGTCTAGCACAGTGCTTAACCGGAGCTGACAGGGAGGGGAAGGATATAAGTGACTGCTGCAGGACGGAGCACTCGCCCAGACCCTCTTTCCAGAGTTTGTTGCATTTATTTCCGCAACGGGCCTTATTACTAGTAAATAAATAAAACAGAAAAATAAGCTGGTGCTTGTTCAACTCCCAGTGATCTCAATAGGGCTTGTTTAGGAGATACTCCTGTTACATGCACCCTTGTCTATGCACGTACCCTTTCCTCCATGTGTTCTTCCATTTTCCAATGCTTCCTAACCTACTTCTCCCATCTCCCAGCCATTATGTTTACCATGATCAAGTGGCCTAATCTTCTTTCGTTTACTGCAACATGTATTGCCACAAGCACAGAAACAGTTGCTGATAGAAGTGAATTTAAATTTTACTTCAGAGATATAATAGTGCTGTATAAACCTATCATTAGGGATATAATGAGACTGATAGGATTCTTGCTCCTGCTGTGCATGTGTGTGAGAGTGCATATAATTATATCACTACCAGTCCTCAGAGCCTTGTGTGGGAGGAAAATGTTTGTTTTCTCTTCACTAAAAATATTTTGAAGGATTTACTGCACTTTTAGAGAGGATGAAACTTCTATGCTTCACCAAGCAGCAGCAGGCGTTGTGTCAGCAGAGAAGATGGACTTTAGTTGTTGATGCTAAGCCAGATCAACGTATCTCTCTTCCTCTGAGGCCTAGTTGAGGAAGAAATGCATTAGCATCCCCCAAAGCCCCCAAAGAACTACAATTCAGTCATTAAGGTAAATTAGACTGAGCACACAACTGTTTCTAACTGCAACTCAATCTAGTTGCTTTCCTTAATTACTACCTCAAGTTGCTTTCCTTAATAATTACCACCTCAAGTGGAAATATAACATGTGCCAGGAGCTGCCACCAAAGCCAGGCATCACCTGTACAAAACACCCCAAGTACCGTCTTCCCCTTTTTAAACTATCATTTGACTGTTCAGATTTAAATTGTCCCATGAGGCCTCAATCATGATACAAGCTCCTAGAATGCTAAGGAACAACTTTTAGGGGCTTAGTAGACCTATTTATTCTGAAAGCCTCTGAAAGACTTTAAAGACATTAATCAGTCTTGGTCTCTCTTTCAAAGGCACTTCCAAAGTTTTTTGGGCAATATTCTGCCGATTTAGATTACAGCCAGCTGACAGGAACCAATTTTAATCTGTTTTTGACATTTGTCATTTTTTAGAAGTTATGTAGAGACTCAATAGAAGGCCAAAGCAATTATAAAGAAAGCAGATTTAACATATATCAATGTGCAGTGACTAGGTTTTTTGCCTCTCTTTTTTCTGGTGACATATTGTTTTGTGCCAGATAATTTTTCTCTCTTTTGAACAGAGGATGTGGTATTTTCATCAAAACCTAATTTTTGGTAGATAAGCAAATACCTCATTGCTTATAATATTTGCTTTATCTGAGTGTGTAGCAATCACAATCACTTTTGAAGGAAACGGTCCTTGTTGACTCTCTAATCCATTATTAGAGTCAACATGCAATGTTTCCTTCAAGAGTTGATAAGTAGTAATTGATAAGAATTGTGATTGCTAGATGCTCAGATAAAGCAAATATTGTGAAATGAAATGTTTACATTGCGCAGCATTCGTTAGTGTGCGAGAGATAATAGAAGGGAATTTTCTACAGAATTACTACAGTAAATGATTTTGCAACATATCTTTATTGACTCTTCGTTATTTTTGTCACGGATGTTGTTGGAATTCCAACACCTGGAAGTTGGCAAGCCCAGATTTATATGTTACTGTAATGGACAGTGAATGCTTAATGCTTTAACCCAGTCTGAGAACCTCGATTGACAGGAGGTTCAAATGGAATTCTACAGTTGAGTGTGACAGTTCAGCTGGAGTGGAGTTAAGCAGAGTGAAGGATCAGAGAAGGATCTTGAATTAGCAAAGCAATATGAGTAGCCCTCCGCTGAAGGAAATAGCTCCTAGTAAAGGGGAGGGGGTAAATCCCTATCAAGTGTTTAAGAAGGAAAATTAGAATTTGTGTGTATATTCCTGCCTTCACAAACTAAAGGCTTTTTAGGCAAAGCAGTTTACATCTGTTTATTTAAGCAGTGACTGCCAAGAAAACTCTCTCCACAGCTTTAAAGACCCCTCTGTATAACAAAACAGCTAATTCATTATTGGGACAAACTACCTACTGGTTATATATATACAAAGTTACCTCATTCCTGTTGCCTGTTCACCTGCCAAATTCCAAATGTGATGCCTACCTGACCATTTCCCCATGGAAGTGAAATAAAGCAGTTGTTTACTCTGAATTAACATCAGCCTCTCATGTGCCATTATCAGACATATACAAATAAAGGATTTTTGTCAATTCCTCAGTTCCCTAGGCTGGGTCAGCTTATATCTATGTATATTTAAACAACTGGGTGGGACAGACATTAAAACAAAGAAGAAGGAAAGGGACTGTTCAACCAGGAAAAAAGTAAAAGGTAAGTAGGGGAACTATTATAGTAACATAGCTGGAGATATACATTCAAATATGAAGTAGTGAAACAAAAAGCCAATTATATTAATGCTATAATTATGCCAACAATTTTTTTTTAAAAAAAATTAACAACATTCACCCATATTAGTTAATATTACATTTGTAATTCTGATGCCAGGCTATCTGGTTAAAAGTTTACAAAAATCAGAATGAGGGGAAAGGGAGACAAGAAGCACTGCTTTCCACCCTGTTCACTTTTTTGTGTGGGCTAGGCTGAGATTGGGGCGGCTTCTGACACCAGAAAAATCAGGCCAAGGAGGGAAGCAGACTGGGCAGGCAGGCAGAAAATCTCTCCCCCAGTGTCTCTGATGTTCTGTCTAATCAATATGAAGGACAAAAAAATATGGCGCTCCCAGCAGTTTTCTCAATTTAGAGAGCAATTCTAAGCAGGACTAATCAGAACTTCACTGAGGTCTATTCAATGGGGCTTACTCCCAGAAAAATGTCTTTAGGACTACATTAAGAAAATGCTTTTTTCAGACATGCAGGATGCCAATCTGGGTTAGGACTATAGCATGCAGGGAAAAGGTTTTCAGGAAAATGGTGCAGCAGGAAGCTTAAAAAACCCCTCAGCATGTGTCACAGTCTCAATCCTAATTGGGCCCCCACATGCCTGAAAACTAAGTTGAAAAATGAGTGCTCCTAAAATGGAACTCCTAGCATATGGTTGGTTTGGCCCTCAAGTACCATGGCTCAGTGGCTGCTGGGAAATGTAGCCAGTCACCAGAGTTGGCTAGGCTGCATAAATACACCTGAGGCACCAGGGGAGGCTAGGTCCTATCATGCCTGATCTGGAGTTAGGGAACAGAGAAGTCTCACCTGACTTGCACTGTTGGGATATTGCTGCTCACCACTTTCTACTGAACAGCTTTCCCAAAGTGTTCCTAAAATTAGGCACATAAAGTAATGGTATATTAAATGAAAAGGAATGCCAATAGCACACAGGGTTTTTGGACTGGACATGCAGTCTGAGACATTACTAAAACCATTAAATGCATTACACATGAAATCAATAAGAGTTTTCTGAAACTGGCATCATTATAGTGAATGTCAAGTAAATTAGTAATGATGGGACACTTAAAAATTAAGAGGATTGATATGCATTTGTAATTATGATCTGAAACACAGCAGAGATTGCCAAGAAAGATGGAGACAGAGCTTTGGGATTGGGTTTGTTAATTGGTGGGCTAAGAGTTTTAAGTCTTTTATTTTCTGAGTCTAGGTAGCTGTCTGTGCTGATGAAGAAGCAGACTAAAAAAGAAAGACCTGCAATATTAAAAGTTAGGCTATGTTCCAAATACTTCATAAGTAAAACTACTACATGCTTGCTCATTCAAAATGCTAGGAAAACAAATTCGGCTTACCAAAACCAGAAAACTAAAGGCAATCAAAATATTTCTGCCTCATACATTATTGCACTGAAATAAAAAAGAACAATTTCGCTTGAGGATAGTATATTCCAAACTTCTCTAATAATCATTTTAGCTTTTTAAAACTACTAACAATACAATCCTATGCAGAGTTACTCAAATCTTAGTTCACTGAAATTGATGAGTTTAAACTGCAGTAACTGCATAGGATTGCACTGTAAATGTTATGTTCCACTGTTCAAATAAATTGTTTTGAAAGTAGTTTATAACAGTAGTTTATAACATGCAAGACCATTTTAGAGTTTTACAGGTGAAATCAAAACTATGCATAGCTGATTACCAATGCAGTGATTGTAGTATAGGCAGGATGCTATTCAGCTTACAACCATCACCTATTTGGTAGCAACATTTTGGTTGAGTAGACTCAATTATGGTAGTAGCAGAATGACATTATTTTACTGATATCATTGCAGTACACTAAGCCTGAAATGGATTCTCGTTTGTGATTGGCCAGTTTCACAGATCTAATCTTTCCCCATTGTCACTCTCACAATTGTTCCTGCCATTTTATTGTCCCTTTTATTGTCCTGCCATATTATTGTCCCCCAAATCTCTGGAGGAAGGAATTTGGGAGTCATTATCTCAATTATCTGAGTTACTTCTCTATTCCATAGACTGAACAGGATCTCAACAGTATTGCTTGCCGTGTCAGCTGGAAACCCCTCCAAAGCTATTAAGAAAACCATTAGGAATAGGATCCATCATTCTTTGGATACAGCCTATTTGTATTCCTCTCTCATGCCTCTGAGCATCCAGGTGACTGTAATGATCTGGCTGTAACCAAAGAACCATATACAGACTTCCCCCTTTCCATCCCAGACCATCTTTTTCCATTCTGGAACAGAACCACACTCAACATCACCAAAATGCCAAATGTATATTTTACACAACAGTATAGAATGTGTGACATTTTATAGACTGAACCTAAGAGACAGTTGTTACTAAGACACATCAGCTAAGACAATTGAATCAATTAAAGTAGCTAACAAAGCTATTCTTTTTAGTTGCATGAGCACATGAAGTGGAATATTATATAGTCTAAAATTAGAAGACCAAGGCTAGAGGGGTGGGAAGTGAAAAGGCTCATCCTCCAAGGCTGCTGTCCTGTGCATAATTATGCAGACATAAGCCCCAGTGTATTTAAAAGAATATATCTATACTTGCCCAATATTGGAAGTTACTGAAACTGGACACTGAAATATTACTAAACTAGCAGTAAAGCCCGTTGTGAAAGCAATACAACGAGATCTAGAAAGAGGTTCTGGGGGAGTGCTCTGGCTTTAGGCAAACAGTGTCAATTTGCTGTGGTGACCTCAGCAGGGTATAATGACAGAGTCCACTGTTTTCTCCAGAGGAACTGATCTCTGCTACCTGAAGAGCAGTTGTAATTGTGAGTGATCTGTAGCCCTCACCTGGAGATTGGCAGCAATTGTTACCCAGGACAAAGTGGCTGGTTTGGAGGGTGTAGTCTATGGCATTCTACCTGTCTGAGGTCCCACCCCTTGCAAACCCCACCCTCTCCAGGCTCCACCCCTCAAATCCCCAGGAATTTGTCAGCATGTAGTTGGCAACCCCATCTCCTTCCCAGCTAACCATCAACTTACCATTATCTGCCCCTTTGACTTCAGCTGACTTCTGCCCTCCCTTCTGCAGAGCAGTTGTAATTCTGAGTGCTCTCCAGCCCTCACCTGGAGATTGGCAACAATGGTTCCCTATGTGGGACTGACTGGTTTGGAGGGTGGAGTCTATGGCAGTGTACCTGTCTGAGGTCCCACCCCTCCTCAAACCTCACCCTCTTCAGGCTCCATCCCTCAAATCTCCAGGAATTTCCCATCTGGAGTTGGCAACCCTATCAGGACTGGCCCCAATGTGTTTTCTCCCAAAGGCCAAAGTAGGTGACAGGACCAAGCTTAGTTGCCTACGTCATCTGGAAATCAATTGTAGCAGTGGGAGATCTCCAGGTCCCACCTGGAGTTTGGCAACCCTAGGGGAAAGTGTGCTGCACAGCAGGGGGTTGGTTTGATGGGTGCTGGGCCAAGATTGGCAACAATAGTTCCCCAGGAGCAAATAGCTGGGTTGGAGGGTGGAGTCTATGGCACTGTAACCTGTCTGAGGTCCCCATCTCCCCAGGCAGCTTTTAAAACATGATCCTGGGACCTACACACCACCAGACATTCCAACTGCCTTGCGGGGGGGGGAGTATGAGGTGTGGAATGGAGTGAAGTCCAATCAGCTTCCATATGCAAAAGACCTTGAAGGTTCCATATGCAACTGACATTCCAACTGCCTTGCGGGGAGGGGGGTGAGTTTGAGGTGTGGAATGCAGTGAAGTCCAATCAGCTTCCATATGCAAAAGATCTTGAAACACTGGGCGGGACTGCACAAAGCAGCCAGTCAACCCAGCCAGCGTCTTCTGACTGACAGTTCAAGCGTCCATACACTAAAGGAGTGCATTTTAGAACTTTGGCACCCACTACTCAATTATATATAAGGAGAGATACTTCCAGGTGGGTAGCCATGTTGGTCTGAAGCAGCAGAACAAAATTTGTGGCAACTTTAAGAATGGACTCATTATTAAATACTTGTGAGAGACTTCATAAGATTAATTCTGTGCTTGACTTAAAAGAAAACCAGTTGACAGGTTAACAAATAATAGAAGCATGATGGAATGGACAGAGACATCATGGAATGCAAGTGATCAATAATAGCTGAATGAGATTTGAGGCATAATTATGTCTGTTTACATCTAAGCATGGAAGAATCAATGTCAAAGCAAACAGGCCCCTTAACCTTCTCTGCAATTAAAAGGAGGCAACTCTGCTCTTAAAGGCAATTGAAATGGATTTGAGTTACCTGGTATGAATTAAGGAAGGGCACACAGCAGCGGGATTCACTGCAGGTATTTCTAACAGTTAGTCAAAAAAAGGAACACAGATATACTTAAAACCATAACTGAAGTTCACGAACCTCCTTCAAAAGTTCACAATAAAAATAAACTGAGAGTTAATATACCTGGCCACCTTTATCTTAGAAAGTTTTAACATACAGAGGAGTTTGCCCTGTACCCTGATTTTTGAAAGAGAAATTTTAAGTTCCCCAGATTCCCCCAGCTTATGGATTTCAGTATTACTAGAAAAATGTACTAGGCTGGTATTTATAATTTCAGAACTGAAAGTTCTTGTATGCTAATAATGCACTCATAAAAGGGTGGGGGGGATAAATGTAAAATAAACCCCTTCAAATTAACTCTGCATGTACTGAATTACATATTTTTGTTCTTTAAATTTTAATTCAGAAGTACTGCAAAAAAGAAGCAGAAAAGTTATAGAAGCCCTTCAAAACTATGTAGCCAAATTGTGTATGGGGGAGAATGTTTCAGTAGGCAAAAGGATTTGTTCTGATAGTTTTCTTTCCAGTGTTATACAAAAGTGCTCTTATTCTGTTGCACCGATATGGAAAGACAAACCATCTATATATATAAAAGAAAGTCCCCTCACCGTAAAATCAATGCCCAGGTAAAACCGCTGGACCTAGAAACAAGAAATTCGGGGAGAGCGCTCCTACCGTGGCGTAGGTGCTCACTAAGAAGGAATGTTTAGAAATTCGACCCCTAAGTGGGTCAAAAGGGGTAAAATGTAATCCCCATTGATTCCTATGAGGCGGCCAGGCTGCTGCCTACTTGCAACCCCCACTCTCTGATTGGTCAGCTGCAGAGCTCAGTGTTCTGAGGTAAAAGAACAAACAGTTACAGCAGACTGCAGAAAGCTAATGACAGTTGAGGAAATCAGGAATGGCCAACAACCACCTGTGAGGTGCAACAGAGCTGCTGTCCCAGCCTTCCCATGGCTTCAAACACCTCCCTCAACTCCTACACCTGACAAGTGATTGTCTGTCAGGTGCAGCAGCAGTTGCAGGGTGCGTAAAGCCACCAGGAAGCCCCCCCCCAGCAGTAATGCCTTAGTGATCCTGACAGCCCAGCCTCCACAGTGGCTTCTAATACTCCTCTCCCTTCCCCCTCCTACACTGGATAGGCAGCTGCCTATCAGGTGTAGGAGAGGAGGTGGGATGCTTACAGCCATCGGGGAGGTTAGCTCAGCAGGATTACCCTAGCGCTGCTGCTGGCCCAGCTTCACTGATGCCTTTAAATACACTCCCCCCAACATCAGACAGGCGGGTGTCTGTCAGGTATAGGAGCAGGGCCAGGGTACTTCATCAGGTTCTTATGAATTTGCTTAGTATCTGATTGCTCAGATAGTGTTTTGAATACGTAGTTATGTCCCACTTCTTAAATGTAACATAAATGAGAGGCGATTTTGTAAAAAAAAGGGGGGGGGGAGGTATGCCCTCCCCCCAATTCAATGCCCAGGCCAAACCCCTGCACCAAAAAACCCAAAATAAGGGGAGTGCATTTCTACCATGACATCAACCCCCCCACAAAGAGATTTCTGAGAAACATGACCCCTAAGGAGGTAAGAAAGGGAAAAAATATGTTCCCCCAATTGTTTTCCATGTGCCTGCAGGCTTCTTCCTCCTTGCCATTGGTCAACTGTGTAGCTCAGAGTTCTGCAGTAAAACCTGCCTCTTGCACTCACCTCCCTCTGAGTGCAGTTAAAAGAGACTGCAGACAGTTGAGGACAGTTACAGAAATCAGCAATTCAAGACTCCTGAATAGACATTTTCCAAAAAAGCCAGCATGGCAATTGAGTTAATGAATGTTCATGGGGAGATAGTAAAGGACCTTTCTAGGTGTCATTTCGATGCGTGCCTCCCTCTTGAACCTGAAGAAATGTCCACCACATAACCACTCCCTCACACCAACTCCCCCTCACACCTCTCACCTCTTACTATCCCTAAAAAAGCTCCTGGCAAACATCAAGCCAGATACACCAGTGCTACCAGGAGGAGGCAACTTAGGAGTGCGGCAAAGACATCTGCACATAGTACTCCTGTGGGGCACTGAGCTGATCACCCTGAGCTGATCAGAACAACACTGTCTCCATATGAGCAAAACAATCCAGGAATACATGTAGAAAGGCCGTCACTTTCGTGGAAGGTGGCAGAAGTTGACTTAACAGATGACTGCTTCTTAAATGGGCAGTTCTATGTGGCCTGCTCCAGAGTGAGCTCATGAAGCATCCTGGTGATCCTAGCACCTGAGGGCAGAACCACCACTGTAGTCTACAGAGAGGTCCTTCAGTAGAGGGGGGGGAAAGTATGTATGTCTCACTTCATTTTTTACGCTACAGTCTTCTCCATTAGAATTCCTACAACAAATGTTACATTTCAAACTTCACATCATCAGTATTATAACTGGATTTACGGAACTTAAATACCATAGCAAAGCCACGGGTATCAGTCTAGTAATAAACAAAACATTCCTCGTTTGTGGAAGTCATTTCTTTTATGTTTTAATTCACTAACTGTACAGTGCTAGGCCTATTTCTGACTGGACAAATCCCCACAATGGCACCAGCCACAACTCTCAAGCCCTGCTCTCCAAATCCAGTAATCTTCAATGTTTAGAGGGGGGAAAATAATTCTTTTGATGAAACTACCTAAAACATGGGTGTCGAATTCATTTGTTATGAGGGCTGGATCTGACATGAATGAGACCTTGATGGGCTGGGCCATTTGTGTCATTAAATGTAATGCCAGGTAGTGGAGATATAAACTTTATAAAGGACACAAACAAAAAGGTTTTTTTTAATTTAAAATAAAAACATGCTTAAAACAGCGCTCTTGCAATATTTTGTTTATTTAACAGTGTCTGATAACTGACACCTCTTGCTCTGAATTATTGCATCAAAATGTCTGTGCTGTTGCAATCTTGAGTATGCTGTTCAGGTGTATATCTGTAAGCTGCAAACCTACAATGATGCAGCAGCAGCAGCAGCAGCAGCAGCAGCAGAACTGGAAGAATAAACAGAAGACAGCCAGTTCCACTGTGGGCCTAATAGAAACCCTCCGGGGGCCTGATCTGGCCCCTGGGCTGCATGTTTGACACCCCTGACCTAAGACCTTGTTTGCAGCATACGCAATACACAGACATTGCAAAAGCAAAGTGCTGTGCAAAAACTGATGAGGTGCTTTCAGGCAGCAGAAGAAGGATATGAGGTGAAGAAGAAGAGACTGAATTTATACCTCACCCTTCACTCTGAGTCTCAAAATGGCTTACAATCTCCTTTCCCTTCCCCTCCCCACAACAGACACCCTGAGAGGTAGGTGAGGCTGAGAGAACTCTTTTGGGAACTTCTTGTCAGAGAACAGCTCTGAAAGAACTTGTGACGGACCAAAGGTCACACCAGCAGCTGCATGTGGAAGAGTAGGGAATCAAACCTGGTTCTCCCAGATAGAGTCCAGGCTCCTAACCACTACACCAAACTGGCTCTCTGAAGGAGAGATAAGGCTGGGGGGGGGAGGCAAAGATGGGAGGAAAAAGGGAAACTGAAGCCACAGCATTTGAGGGAGAGAGAAATGGAAATCAGAACCAACAGGGGAAAGGGGGTAAGAAGCAAAAGTGGGGGAAGAGAGCAATAGCTGGCATGTCAGGACAAATGGAAAGTAGAGGTATTGAAAGGAAGGTGGGAAAATGTAGCTACTAGCCATGGTGACTAAAGGGAACCTCCATTATCAGAGGCAGTCAGCCTCTGAATCTCAGTGCCAGGAGGCAACTTCAGTGGAAGGCCTTGGCCTCTATGCCCTATTGTTTGCCCTCCAGAGGAACCGGTATCTGAAGAACTGCACATGCATATGAAAGCTTGTACTCAGAATTAAACTTTTGTCTGGGGGTGCCTACAGAGGGACTCTCCCCACCGGAATATGGGCAGAGACAGGGGCTGATGAGGAGGCAGAAGGGCTGGGCAACAGAGCCTGGCAGGCTAGATGTGGCTGGGGCATCATCTGCATGGCAGACCTCTCTAGGAGGCCGGGATGCAGTCTGCACAGTGGGCCTCTCTAGGAGGCCGGGATGCAGAGGGACCCGCCCAGGGTCAAACTGAATGGGAACATGGGACAGCAGGTGGCAGGGTGGCCCCACCCACAGGGGTGAGGTTTGCAGGGAACTGTCAGATTGGGTGATGTTCCCGGGTCCTTTCCAAGGCCTTCTGAGGGCAGCTGGGGATTGGTGGGTTCGGAGGGACTCCTCCCAAGGCAGGCTTTAAGGCAGGAGCTTCAGGTGGGCCTGGGAGGAAGAGGACAGAGCTCTTAAAGAAGTTGCTGGTGCGACAGAGAGAGGAAGTGCAGTGAGAGCATATGAGCTGGAGAGAGGGAAGCAGGCGTTTTAACCTCCCTCTTCCTGCAGTATCTGAGGCCCTGAAGAGCTGACCAGCCAGAAATAGAGCCCTGGAGGAACCTGACCCTCTAAACCAGGACCTGGGGATCCCAGAACTTGACAACTTTGTTGGTATTAAAGATGCAACTGGACTCAAACTTTGTTCTGGTTGGTCACTGTGTGAGACAGGATGCTGGACTAGATGGACCACTAGTCTGATCCAACAGGGCTCTTTTTATGTTCTTAAAATGCAATTCCTCCACACCTCTAAGTGCTTGTGGGTCCTCACTTGGGTGTTTATCAGTCTTAAAAGATCAACATTTTACTTATGTAAGAGATATATTCCAGCTTCTCCAGTTTCTTCTTTCTTGCCAAAAGACAACCTGACTGGAACCCAAATTATAATGCAACCAGTGGATACTAATAGAATGGAACGGAGGAAACCTTTTCATCTGTAATTTCAGCTAGGTGCATGGATGAGAATGGAATATTTGTCTTCACTTACCATGAAGCTTCCTTCTCGGTGATCCAGGAGTCCACCTACCTGCCCAAGTTAAGGAAAGGGGGCTTTGGGAGCAAAGGCGGTGTGCTGGAGAAGAGGGGGCATGACCTGGAGATACGCCTTCGGGGTGACGAGTAAGCACAGCATCAGAGGGGTAGACTAGCCAGGGAAAGGCAAGTTGACCTTAGACAATGGACTTTGAGTCTGAATTCCAACAGCACTCTAGTGGGCACAGCCGTCCACATTGGTTTGGAAGAAAATTTTGTTTTTTTCACTAAAGAAGGGGGAAATCATGGCTTGGTGATGACTGGGAAGCTCCCAGAGGACAGGCCCCTCCCCCAGCTGGATTGATTCAAAGAGACTGACCCTGCTCAAGAGGAGGAGCCATAGCCCACAAGTGAGGACTGCCCCACTCCTAGGACCACTGGAGAAAAGAAGCATCTTAAAAGCAATTCAACGTGCAATATAACAGGAGCAAGAATGGATAAAATGGAGTTCTGTGCTGCCAGTTCACACCTCTATGTACTTAGATATCCTTGGAGAACGATAGGTGTTATGAGGACAAAAGAGAGATTGGCTTTAAGTAATCAATTTGCTGCCTTCAGGGGACACCAGCCTCCAGGTGGGACCTGGGGATCCCCTGAAATTACAGCTCATCTCCAGACTATGGAGATCAGGTCTCCTGGAGAAAATGGATGTTTTGGAGGCATTGTACACCACCTATGGCATTGTACCCCACTGAGGTCCCTGTCCTCCCCAGGCTCCAGCCCCAGATCTCCAGAAGAGTCCCAACCTGGATCTGGCAACCCTGCCCCCCCATCCCCCACCAGTGTCCAGGGAGGACCTGGCAACCCTAATATGTTTAATTTTTAAACTCTCTTCTTAACAGTTCCCATTTGGTTTTGTTCCAGGTTAATTCACATCAGCTGCAGAAGTGAAGTGAGTGTGGCTGTGTATTGAAGGTTGTTTTTGTTTTTCTCAGATGTTCCTGGAAAAAACATACAAACAAAAAGGAGGGGTTATCCTGGATTGTGCCCTAGTTTCTCTGTTATTTTCACAGAAACCTAATGATCAGCCTAATAGCTTATCTTGCTGAAGCCGTAATAAGCTTACAAATGAACTTGCTCAGTGCGTATTCAAAAGCAAAGGATGCTCCTATTGATTACAGTCTTTGTGGAAAATCTGTGATCATTGTTTTGCTGCTGCATAATGGCAATTAGGATGTGCTGCTGGGAGCCCATTCACTGCTAGGAGCTGTGGATTTTGGAAGCATCTGGGAGTGCCATGGTAACAAATTCTATTCCAGTTTGGGAGCACAAATCAACAGGGAATCTTGTTAAGCATCACGGCTAGTCAAGCACACTTCTGTACTTCCAGGAATTAAGAAATAAAATGGGGCTAATTAAGCTGCTCCTGCAAAAGCCTTAACCACATTTATGAAGTGGAATGGCAAGCAGTGTACTAGAGCTCCATAAATCCAGTGATGAATGTCAAAATGAACATAGGGCTTCCTTTGTTGAACTGCTGCAAAGCCGAGTCCTCAGGGCTCAAAGAGCCATCTGCTTTATTTGGTCTTCATTTTGAGTTACTGAAACAAAGTGCTTATGAGAGAGACTCTCAAATGATCCACCATCATTCTTTAGGCTGTAGGCTCCTGTTTCACACTTTCAGAATCAGCAGATGCCTGGTATGAAGATCACTGATGCAGTCCAGAATGCAAGGAAGCATCTCTAAGGATTGTTTTTCTTTAAAAATGGAGAGAATGGTGGCATTGTTTATGAAAATGATTGGTAGTCTTCTATAGACTGTGATTCTATTTTCCTTTTTTTAAAAGAAATACCCTATCTCTCCCCGTCCCTGATTTCCTATCCCAGAACTAAACCCTACACAACTATCAACAGAAAATGTAACAGCCATCTTTGAAAAAGTTCTTGTATATTCCTTTGTGGACTTCTTAACAGACTGTCATGATCGTTGTGATTCTAGGTCTACTGTAAAGGAAGGGATTAGTATATCTGTCCCTGTAAGAACAGTGGGGCATCACCCATAAGTGCTTGTATAGCCCAGACACACTGATCACTTCCATTATCGTAAACCTGGAACGGATGACAATACAAGAAGAATCAGAGCAACCATGAAATTCTGTTGAAAGAAACATCCATAATTTATTTTATGTAAACTCTTTGTATTGATTGAATCTGGCTTTAATGGGTTACCAAAATAAATATATTATCTTTAAGCACAAGGGAGAACCATTTACTCATTGTGGTTTCTGATCTAAGGAGTATTTAGCTTCTTACTACATATATAAACTGATTTACTAATCTTTCCAGTTCTGAACATAAGAACATCAGAAGATGCCCACTGGTTCTGACTCATACTCCAAAGTCCTCTATAACACAGTGGCCACAGCCAACCAGTTCCCTGCAAGGCCAACAAACAGGGCATAAACAAGCACTATAATGACTGAAAACTCAGGTCCGGCAAGTTAATAGTCAAGAACCAGGGGAACCCAGCAACTGAAGAAATGATAACTAGGTATGCAGTAGAAGGCTTCCCTAGCCATCAAATCTAGAAGAGAATACCATCATCAGTGTTTATGTAAAGAGCTCCAACCTCCAAGAAAAGTGAGAGTACTAAAACAGACATCACCAAATAAGGAAAAGATTTTAAAGAATTCCATTAGCAGGATGTAGGGAAAGAAAGACCACACAGACACAGAGGGTGTCTCTCACCTAGAGATAGGACCAAGTATCCTGATAGATGATTGGTTGACCAGATTGCCAACAGACATCTGCATTTTGGGGGTGGGCTGACGGTGGGCCGATCTGATCAAGAAACATTTAATGCATATTTGACTGAAGGAAACCTAACCCACTTGTAGTGATGCAGAAGGAAATGATGTGTTGCTTCCCAGAAAAGAAGGAATCCTTTCTTTGCAAATTGTCTATACAATAGACAGCAAACATCAGCAGTTCTAATAATGGCCCCCAGTAATGCAAATAAATTCATACAACCAACCTACTCTCTGAGATATGGGCTGGGTGGATCCAGAGTTCAGCAAGTGATCAAGCAGGCAAGGGGGTTTGTCCCATGCACGTGCCCCATACATTGACTGTGATACCACAACTTTACTTGTGGTAATTGAGTAAAAATGTACAGAGGTGTGAGCTGGCTATAAAGAAAAACTATCATTTGATCACTGCATCATATGCTGTTCACATTCCCAGATGTATCAACTGGTAATACCTAAACATGCAGTCTCCCTCTTGGATCACTGTCTTGACGTGGCGAGGGGGTAAAAAATGATATGGCCAGACTGAACATCAACATCTTGGAAATCAGTGAACTAAAGTGGACAGGAATGGGCGAATTTAACTCAGAAGACCATTATATCTACTACTGTGGCCAGGAATCTCGTAGAAAAAATGGTGTGGCCTTTATAGTCAACAAGAGAGTGCAAAAATCAGTACTGGGATACAATCTCAAAAATGACAGAATGATTTCAGTCCGATTCCAAGGCAAACCATTCAGCATCACAGTAATCCAAGTATATGCCACAACCACTGATGCAGAAGAGGCTGAAGTGGACCGGTTCTAGGAAGACCTACAACACCTCATAGAACTAACACCAAAAAATGATGTCCTCATCATCATAGGGGACTGGAATGCTAAAGTAGGAAGTCAAAAGGTAACCGGAATAACAGACAAGTTTGGCCTTGGAAAGCAAAATGAAGCAGGGCAAAGGTTAACAGAGTTTTGTCAAGAGAATACACTGGAGACATCACCCTGCCAACAAAAGTCTGCATGGTCAAAGCTATGGTATTCCCAGTAGTCATGTATAGCTGTGAGAGTTGGACTATAAGGAAGGCTGAGTGCCGAAGAATAGATTCTTTTGAACTATGGTGCTGGAGAAGACTCTTGAGAGTCCCTTGGACTGCCAGAAGATCAAATCAGTCAATCCTAAAAGAAATCAACCCTGACTCTTCCCTGGAAGGCCCAATACTGAAGCTGAAGCTCAAATGCTTTGGCCACCAAATGAGAAGGGAGCACTCACTGGAGAAGACCCTGATGCTGGGAAAGATTGAAGGTCAAAGAAGACGGGGACAGCAAAGGATGAGATGGTTAGACAGTGTCATAGATGCAATGAACATGAAATTGAGCAAACTTCAGAAGACAGCGGAAGACAGGAAGGCCTGGCGTGATCTGGTCCATGGGGTCGCGAAGAGTCGGACTCGACTGTGCGACTGAACAACAACAAACATGCAGTAGGGCAATGTAGCTACTTCAGAATAAATGGTGTTTTTCAAAGCTTCAAACACAGAAAGATCACTGCCTGTTTCTGGCTTGAATGTTTCCATCACAGCAGTAGGATTAACGGAATCTGGCATGCTACTAAAGCTCTCCAGAGAGTCCTCACCAAACTCTCCTCTCCTGCTGGTGTCAGGTTGACTTCTGTGATTAACACTAATGGAATGTTGTACTGGCACTGTAAACTCAGTCCTGAGGAACAACTGGCTCTCCTTTACTCCACTCTGATGGTCATTCACCCAAGTCACCCAAGTCACCCAAGTCACCCAAGCTCTCCGCTTCCTCTTCAGGTGACCCCACAACTCCTGGTTTTTCTGTTCCAGCTGTGGAATTACTTTCAAAGGACTTTGATGAAGGCTTTCACAATTATTTATGGGTTACGAAACTGGCTAAAAAGATCATAACACAAGAAAGAAGTCACATAATCATAGATGGACTTTTGAGAATATGGTTTATTTATGGAATTTATTGAGCCCCTCAAACTCTCTGCTTCTGCCCCCAATAGAAACTTACCATGATAAGAACATGAGAAATAAAAATTATTTTTTAACATATGCCATGATGCTAAATACTCAGGGGAAAATTAAGTCTTGGCAAGATATCAAAGATGAAGGTATAAACATTCAGTGGCTGCTATATTATCAATCACTCTCAATACTAAAGAAGATCATGAACACTGAAGGTGGAGTTCTAGGAGATGTGAGTCAATTTGAACAGCTGATTAGAAAGCAAAAGGAGTATTTAATATGATGGATATATAAGATTTTACTCCAGCTAGAAACAGAGGATGAACAAGTGAAAAAATGTATGATTAAGTGGATGCAAAACTTTAAACAGATAGATATGGGAATGGGAATAACTATGGGGAAAATATCAAATTTGCAATCAGCCAGGTATTAAGAGAAAATTGGCACAAAATGTTTTTAATGGCATATAACTCCAAAGGACATTGAAAAGCAGATGAAAACTACAAAGGAAAATGCTGGGAATATCAAGACATAGACCGAATCTTCTTTCATATGTGGTAGACTTGCAAAAAAGCAAAAAGATTCTGGAAAGAAACACACACACAAAAAAAAATACAAAACACATTAAAGTTTAAATTCCCAATGGAAGCTACGAGCATGTTATTAGTTCTGCCTAACAAATTTCCAAAAATTTTAGAAGAGATATTCAAATATATTCAAATATATTTAGAAGAGATATTCTTCTAAATATGTCCATGTTTAGAAGAATGGGAAAAAAACTTGGTGAATATGCAGTAATGGCAAAATTAACAACCTACTTAAGAAACAGGTCTATTATGAAATTTGAGGAGAGACGGAGTGTGTATTATGCATACAATAGTAGCAGGAGTCAAACTTAGAATGAGAAGCAGTTAAATATTATATACAAACGAGGAATAAGGCCCATTGTGGAAATATATACAATGAGCGCTAGAAAGAGGCTCTGGGAGAGTGTCAAGGCCATGGGCACTCAGCCTCAATTTGCCATGGCAACCTCAGCAGGGTATAAGGACATAGTCCACCATTTTCTCCAGGGGAATGGATCAGTGCCATCTGGAGAGCAGTAGTAATTCTGAGTGATCTCCAGCCCTCACCTGGAGATTGGCAACAATGGTTCCCCACGAGGGAATGGCTGATTTGGAGGGCAGAGTCTATGGCACTGTACCTGTCTGAGGTCCCATCCCTCCTCAAACCTCACCCTTTCCAGGCTCCATCCCTCAAATCTCCAGGAATTTCCCCCCTGGAGTAGGCAACCCTATCTCCTTCCCAGCCAAACATAAATCTACCTTCATTTCCCCCTCGCTGTGCAGCTTTCCATTCCCCCCCCCCCTACAGCTTCTACTGTGCTCTGAAGCCTTGGCTGTCATGGGGGGAGGGGCCTGTCAGCAGGGTAGAAGGACACAATGAGTTTTCTCCCAAGGCCAAAATAGGTGTGGAAAGGGCCTTTTAGTGACAGAAACCAAGCTTGGTTGACCAGCAGCAGGCACTGAGGGGAAAGGAGGCTTCCCAGCTCTGAGTAGGGAAATACCTGGAGATCCTGTGGGGTGCAGTGTGGGGGGGGGGCAAAGGATTCGGCAGGAATTTCCAAACCTGGAGCTGGCAACCATACTCAGGACTGGGCCCAATGAGTTCCTCACAGAGGCGTAGAAAGGGTTTTGTTCCCTTTTCTATTTACTGGCAGAACCAAGCTTGGTTGCCTACCAACAGCCACTGAGGGAGAAGTTAGAATGCTTTGGCGGGTGGCCTCTATGGCATTCTATTCAGCTGAGGCCTCCCCTCTCCCCTCCCCAAACTCTGGCTTCCTTAAACTGTCTTCCTTACCTGGAGCTGGCAACCCTATGAGTTTCTCACAACAGCCACTGAGGGAAACCTTTGTCCCAGACAGGAGCTAAGCAAGAGAACTGTGTTCGTCAAGGTGTTTCTGACACAGACGACAGTGGCTGAAAGAGGAGTGGGTGGGGAAGAGGAGCAGACCAATGGAATGCCAGTAGTCTTGACTGGCAGCCGATGGGCCAATGGCTGCGGGAGCACATGCAATCTTGCCACCCCATAGGACAGAAACCACCACCATTTGGCTTTTATATATAAGAGAGATGTATGGTAGTGAAATAAAAGTAGAATTAAAATCTTGAATACAAATGAGTTCTTGATATGAGATATATAATAAACCTTCCTTCACACCTTGATATATTTTTATCTGTTAAAGGTTCTAATGAATATGTAGAAGTGGCAAAAATATGTAACTAACGATGTAGTCAAAATAGATTAATTATGAAGTTTGAAACTTAAAATGTTGAATGCAATCATATCCCAATAGAAATAAGAACTATTGTATATTATAGGTAATAACTTAAAAATTATAATGAAGGGGATGTAAGGGAAAATATTTTCTGCCTTATACATTTTCTGTCTTAAACATTTTGTATTACATGATTGGCCTCGACAAATGTAATTATGTTGTATAACCCTCCTTTTTTCTTTCCCTTGTTGACATACTACCCAAAAGAATTATAGCCCTCAATGCATAGGCACGTACAAACACATACATTGGCAAAAGAACAACTAACAGCTTTTCTTAGGCACATGAAGAGTGTAATTTTTTTCAGTTAACACATAGGGAAGAAAAAAACTACAATAATATATATTACCCTTATTAATGCTATTATATAATGCCCTTCAGTTGACAGACTCTTGTATTCCCAAACCAGATTTTATTAACAAACCATTAAATCTTTAAATTAGAGCAACAAAATTATCTCTGTGCATCTGAACAGCAGTAATAATGCACCTTTTATTAAGCTTCTGGCTCCAGCCTTGAGTTCCACAGCAGTGGTTCATTTAAGAGCATTAACAGACAGCTCATAGCCAGGGGTCACTTATTAGCACAACGTCTGGCTGTCTCTGATTCTCTCCCTCAAGTCCTCCCTCCTCCTCCTTGATCTCTGTGCTTTCTTTTTTCATAAAAAACTGAGAAGCTCCATTTCCATGGAGCTGAACAGACTTATAAACTGACTTAACTTGAGAAAGCATTTCCAGTGCCTTAGGCGATGGGACAAATACACTGTTGTTCTCCACATATGATGTAGGCATTATTTTCAGGCAAATCTTATGATCTTAGAAACTCTGCCAATTCACCAGAATTCAGTAGTATCTGTGTGGCCCGGAGGGAACAAGGGAAATTGGGTCCTGAAATAACAATACAGACAAAAAAAAAAGGAAATGCTAAAACTCAGATCCATTATATAGTGCTGTAACTTCACTTATCCTATATAAACATTAAGTTTCTAGAGTAATTTCTACTAGGTCATTTAGCTCACACATATTTCCTGTTTTGAGCCACAAGGAAAGGAGGGGTATAAATATTAAAATAAAGTTTTAAGTCACAGCAGGGCTCCTCAAGTCACAGTCACAAATAAACTATGGGAACATATTCCAAGATCAAACCTTCATTCAAGTCCATAAGATACATTATATGAGAGGAGTGAAGGTCACTGAAAACTTTCTAAGTTGTGGGGCATCCACATACATGCAAGATGCTTACTGTATGGACTGGCCTTTTGAATGGGAAGTCTCTGCATCATTAGAAGTGGCTCTCAGGAAGATGTGATGCTGGTGTGAAGACCAATTGGTCACTTACATATATTATGGCAGTATCCATACTGTATACATATGAAACACACCTCCTTATGAATATGAGTGGAAACCCCCCTTTAAACCCACAAAATTCCTTTAAGGCTGCAGTTATTCTGAATGTGCACACAAGGTACACATTGTGTTCAACATGTAAGAGCATCCCTTCCTGTTGAGAATTCCATCGGTTCCTCACCTACAAAGAAAGAAAGTTGGATGGTATTTCAATCATAACACAGGGAAGGTGGAGTGGCTGGTCATCTTTCCCCACCAGTCATTTATCTGTGTTTATCACTCCCCTTAGTGGCTGATATTCTTGGCTCCTTTACTTCCCAACTCCTGGTAAGAATCAGCTACATGAAGAAAGAGATAAGAGGAACAAACAATAGATGCTGAATGCTGGCTGGTAGCTCTTCCTTCCTTTCACCTTACTCTGCTTGTATGTGGGGTAGCCTTAGTTTTGCCAGACCCCCGGTCCAGGCAGGGATTCCCCTGCTTTTGTGAGGTCCTTTCCACTGCCAGCAAGCTGGCTGTCAGGGGGAAACCCTGCCCACAAATGCCCCTTAATGTAAACTAATGATGTCACCCGGAAGTGATGTCATCATGTTACCACCATCAGGGGGTGACATTCTAGTTTTTGGACAAAACTCTGTGGTAAAATTGGGGCCAAACCATAGAGTTTTGCCCAATAACTAGAGTATCACCCCTGACATCAGCGATGTGATGACATCACTTCCACATGATGTCAACATGTTGGGGGACGTCACCATTGTGCTGGAGTGGGGCTGTTGGGGGCAGAGCTTCCTCCCACTGGTCAGCTGGCTGGCAGTGGGTAGGAGCCCGTGAAATCAGCAGATCCCCCGCTCCCACCTGGGGCCTGGCAACCCGACAAACATGGCCTATGCATGCATCTTGGTGCTGCCTTTATCAAATACTCCTTTCCAATCTGAGGTCTGTCCTCAGGGAACCTAAATCAACAAAATTTATAGATACAGATGTTAGTCCTTCAAAAAGAATCCAGAAAGTCATGATGCGCATGAGTCATGCTCATTAGACAGACATTTTTAAAAAGATTTGTGGATAGATAGAAGATAGATAGATAGATAGATAGATAGATAGATAGATAGATAGATAGATAGATAGATAGATAGATAGAATTCACTGCTGTTGTGTGATTGGTTGGGAGCAACATGTCTTAGGTTACGATGTCATATTACCTTTAAGTAAAAGCAAAAGAACAACGTAAAATACAGTGGTCTTTTAACCCCAAGTACACATTTGCTTTTGCATGAAATTAACAGAACTCATTTGCCATTAGTTCCATACCCAAAACGTTATGAGTGAATACAGATGCACTATGACCTTTTATCCCCAGCTTACAATAGTCTGCTTCTGGTTATAAGGTAGCATAAAATCATTTAGTTACAGTCAATCAAGCAGAACACATTTTTTTCTTTTACCCACCAGAGGCTAAAATTTAAACTGAAACTTAAAAGAAGAAATCACATTATTTTCATGGATCATGTATATTGCTTTCCAGTTCAGGGGCAGTTTGTTGGCTTTAAAAGGCTTAAGTTAAATGCAGTGAAAGCTCCTGCCCTCTCACCTATTTGCTCTTTTCAATGTAACATTTTCAGTAGCTGTATCTGGTGTTTTAAGATATTAGAGCAAACACACAAACGTGGTCATATGAGCAAATCTACAAAATGATCTCTGATATCAGCCCATCTGTTTGTTTTTCTGTCTGTTCCTCATACTCCAGTTCTTGGACAATAGCCAGGTTTTTAAAATCTCTGTGAACTTTTATTTTAAGAAACAATTTGTGCACCAAAAATCCAATCATCTTCGCAAATGCCAGTCACATGGATATACCCACAAAGAGACTCCGAAGGAAGAGACTGCATCTCTTTCTTACACTAATTAGTCTAACATGCAGAAGGTTTAAGGAGTCAGCATCACTGGATTGCAGGGTAGAGCACTGGGGCAAATCAGAGGGACTGTCAATCCAGAGGTAATCAACTAAAGGCCAGGACCTGGGCTCAGAAGTTCAAGCAACTGGGTGTTGGGAAAAGGATGTTGGAAAAAGAAAGATTGGGATACTGGCAGACTGGGAGGCAACAGGGTGACCCATAAGGAGGGCTAGGCACACAGTTATGCAAAAGTACCTAGAACAAGTTTCTCTTTTTTTGCTGCCAAGTTGCAGCTGACTTATGGAGATCCCAAGGGTTTTCAAGGCAAGAGACAGTCAGAGGTGGTTTGTCAGTGCCTGCCTCTGTGTGGTCTTCCATCCAAGTACTAACCAAAACTGACCCCACTTAGGTTCTGATGAGACTGAGCTAGTCTGAGCTATCCAGTCAGGGCAGAACATAACAAAGGAGCCACAATGGCAAGGCCAGAGTACAGCCAAGTACCAATCAAATCAGGAGTGTATTCAGTTACTATTAGATCTTTCCCCTGGGATATTATGAAACTAACATTTTACAAAGCTTACATGTTAGTTTACAGAAATGGGATATTAACTGTTTTGGGGAGATATTCTTCATGCTATTTTCTTGTAAAGTATTGTTATATACATCAATGAGCTGTTTGTGAACCAATTTATATCAACTGGAAATAACTATCTGTGAAGTCTACAGATTCATATTCTTAATTATGATTTACCACTTAAGCAGATTCATTACACGTGAATTCCATGGTGAGAATCTTTTCCCACTGTTATTAGAAATATGTAAATTTTGAATGTCATATTTAAGTCAGGCAGATGAGCTGCTCATATGGAAGGAGGTGGTCCTTAAGGTATGCTGGTCCGAAGACATATATGGCTTTAAAGATCAACACTGGCTTCTTGAATTGGGTCCAAAAGCAAATGTAGATGAAAGGAAAATGGAGTAATACGGAGTGTCAGGTTTCAACTTATGAACCTACCAGACCATTATGTTTATGTTTGGGGACACACAAGAAAGAACCTTCTTGGTTGTGCTACCAAACATATCTAACCAGTAGATCTCTATCTCTATTGTATGTTAGTGTGGACATGTTCTGTGCCTTCTTATTTGGTGTAGTGGTTAAGAGCTGCAGACTCTAATCTGGAGAACCAGGTTTGATTCCCCACTCCTCCACATGATGCCAGCTCCCCACCTACCTCCCATGGTGTCTGTTGTGGGGAGAGGAAGGGAAGGAGATTGTAAGCTGCTCTGAGACTCTGAGTGAAGGGCAGGGTATAAATCCAACTCTTCTTCTTCTTTCTTCTCCTCTTCCTCCTCTTCCTCCTCATCTGGTCTCAGAGAATGTAGTTCTGAATTTCCTTAGCTTATCCAGTGGGCTATAGACTTTATGCACTCTTTCTCATTAAGCAGTACAGGATTCATCTCATCAAGGGCCATGATTTATTTGTCATTGTGCTTCCATGGTTGTTCCTAGGCCTGCTAGAATGTACTCTTCTTCCCACACAGATTTCATAAAACCTCTGTCCCAGCTGTCTTGGGATTTGCTACCCATTGTTTTTGCTACCAAAATATGACAGCTACAGAAACAGATGACATTTTATTCAGGCTTTACTCCAAGCAATAAATACAAAATATATCAGTTCAAACACTGAATTATGCAGGACAGGCTTCTACTTAAAGTTTCCTTCCTTTAAAAATCCAGTAAAATATATATAATCTATATGACACAAATATTCACACACATTGTACACGATGCAAAACAGCAGCAATAATCAAATCAAGGGAAAAGCCAATTGAAAGGATAATTAATTTTATCGTAGCCATTAACTTTCACAGTATGGATGATATTCAATTAAACAACACATCAGGCTGCCTAATTCATTTCTCCAGAGTTTTTTGAAAGGCAACCCCCCCAAAAAACAAATATAAATTCATCCCAGAGTGTGTGAGTGCTTGATAAAGTTTATTTGGGTTGTGAAAATTATTTAATTTCCCCAATTTATTTGATGACCAAAATTCATTGTATGCTGATCTTACAGATCTTTTTGACAGTAAACATTCTGTATCAAACCAAGATGGAGGGTTGCACAAGGGAGGCATAATTGGTTTAGCCAGAGAACAAATTAGTTCAATTAACTGATTATAAAGGTGAACAGAATCTTTAAGGGAATTTGTAGATATTAAGGCACTTTTCAAATTAATTGCAGTATCAGAGTCCAATATAAGAGCTAAAAAATTTTCAGCTGTATGAGTCCATCTTATTTTCTTCAATAAATATTCAGAATTCGGCTGTCAATTGATAGAATCATTTGAACAGGTGCTATTTTTGCAAATTATAGAGAGTTCTAAGGGGAGGTGGTCACTTTCAATTCTTGAACCAACTGAAAAGTTATCAATAAAGGGGGAAATAGAGAGAGAGCAGAGGCAGTAATCTACTACACTGCAACCCTGAGGGGAAATATAGGTGAGCTCATTAGAGGCCAGAAACGAAAAATGCCACTCAATATGATCATATTATGATTAATGCAGAAATCTGCCAATCCAATTCCTGCTTTATTCATCAAAGGATCTTTTGACTTTCGAGAGAGGGGGAGAATAGAAGGAAATGATTTCTCAGATTCATCGAAGTTTGATTGTAGACTCAGGGTATGATTATCTGAGCCTATTTGGGTGTTAAAATCTCCTAGTACAATAAAATTATCTGTGGGATATTTTTTGTGAAGGGCAGTAAGAAAATCAGAAAAATTAATGCATCTTGCTAGTGAGATAACATTTGTACTAGGCGGGAGATAGACATTTAATATAATTAAGTATGTGTTAAACCCATTTAGGGCAAAGGTTTGTATGAAAAGAGGAAGGATATCAATTGGATTTACCATAAGATTAGATTTAAATAATGAAGTGAGACCAGCTTTAATGTGACCCATTGAATACGTTTTATGGGCTGGCCTATTAAAAGAGATATAATCTATAATATTTAGATCAGTTAAAGACCACATTTCTTGGAGAAAGATGCAAACAAGTTTTCAAATATTTAATAAAATCTGGGTCGTTAGTGTTCTTCTTCCAGCTGGCAATGTTCCAGGAGATGAGATGGATAGTTGTAGGTAGTCAATCCGATGAGATCAGGTCTAGTTTCCCCATGGTATCATTGAAAATACACCTCTTCTTTAACCCAAGGGCAGCTGGGTAAATTTTCTCTTTCTCTGTTAAGGTGCAAGTATTAATGTTTAAGTTTCCATCATTCAGTGATTCATGGGGAGGTTTTCTTCATGAGTAATTCTCGACTGGGATTCTGGAGAAGTGTTATCAGTAGAAGAAGGTAGAATAAGAGCTGAAGAGGTAGCCATTAATGTGTTCCTTTGAACTTGGAGGTATGGTAGAGATATTCAAAAGTCAAGTTCTAAGTTCCTCCAGTCTATTAGTAATTATCTGTTGCTCTTCTCTAGGTAGATTTGTATTAGACTGTAATAGGTATTCTTCCACTGAGTTATCCAAGTTCAGATCACCAATGGGGGATGTTTTTGAGTGAGACTCTCCATGATAAGGCTCGGGACAGCTGGTGTCTTTGGATTTCCTTTTATGTACATTGTCGGTCTTAGAGTTGGGAGGTTTCTCCCAATATATAGGAAGAAGGGGAGTGATTGTGGTATTCAAGAAGACTTGGGTCAGGAACTGGGCCAGTCTATTACAATCACTAAAATCTAATAACAATAAAACCTTCTGGCAAGTAGTAACATCTCACTTGAGCAATAGAGTAGATTCTATTAACTTAAATATTTCTCCTCAAACCTGGTTCAGTCATTACAGCTCAATTTTTGCTGCTCCTGACAATTCTCCACTGGATCTTGATTTAGATGGTGTCCCTAGCTGTCTGTCTGTAAATCCAGAGGAACTGCTTGAACTAATTGCTGAACTTAAACCGGGTAAATCACCAGGCCCAGATGGAATCCCAGCTGAAGTTCTTATTATCCTCAGTGGTGGTCTGTTCTATTAGCTAATCTATTTACCCTAATTAACCAACATGGGTTACTTCCACAAGCTTGGTTGAATTTCATCATTATCCCTATTTTTAAAAAAGACAATCCCAAGTGTCCAAAAAAACTATAGACTAGTAAGTCTTTTGTCCATAACTGGTAAACTTTATGCCAAATAACTAGAAAATGTCTTAAAAGATTGGATCTATTCTTATCAAATCATCCATCCTGAACAAATTGGGTTCTCTAAAGGCAACTGCACAGTAAACCATTGCACTCTCTTAGCCTTATCTTAGTGGATAAATACATGAAATCAGGTACAAAAAAACTGTATGTAGCTTTTATTGATTTCAAAAGTGCATTTGACTTGATATCTAGACAACTATTATGGGATAAATTAGAACTAATGAAGATCGATACCTGATTACTATTTTTGATTTAAAAACGTCATACACCTACCTCCTGTCAAATCAAATACTCACAACATGGACACTTAATGACTAAGATTCCAATTCATAAGGGAGTGAAGCAAGGTTGTATCCTAGCTCCCCATCTTTTTAATACTTAAATGATCTTGCCTCATATCTGGAACCTGTCAAAGGCCATCCCCCTAAGCTGGGATCTCATGCAGTACCTCTTTTACTTTACGCTGGTGACACTACTTTCTTGTACTAGAATTGGTCTTCTAAGATATTTACAAGCTTTTCTTAAGTTTTGTCAAGAGAATGCACTAAATATCAATTATTCAAAATCCAAAGTATTGGTTTTCTTGAAAGGTTGGAAACTTCAAAAATGAATACTGAAATTGCCCAAGTAAAAACCTTCAAATATTTAGGAATCACATTTCAATATAACTTATATTGGACAACACATAGAGCTCAAATTACATCAGTAGCTAAGCGATCTACCTCCCTCCTTAAGCAATTCTTTTTTACCAAAGGGAACCAATATATTCCACCAGCAATAAAAATCTTTAAAGCCAAAATTCTATCACAGTTATTATACAGATGCCTGGTTTGGATAAAGGTGTTTAACAATGAAGTTGAAAGTATCCAAGCAAACCTCTTTTGACAACTCCTAGGTGTTCCCAGATGTGTACCTTATTTGGCACTATGCATTGAACTGGGCCAACATCTTATAGAAATGAAAACCTGGTTAGCTACCTTTAAATATTGGCTCAAAATACATTTCAGAGCCTCAACAAATTCTCTCATTTCACAATTTAAAAACCACACACACACTGTCAATTGGTTTTCAGGCATTGAAAAGAAAATTCATCAATTAGGTTTTTCCATTGATTATTTCCTTTTGTTGGATGAAACTGCTATCTTCCAGACAATTAAACAAAGATTGTTTGATTTAGAAATTCAAAAACTATGCACATTACATCCTTATTCATAATCTCAGGCTTTTTTGAATTTTGTAACACAACATAACCAAATGGCCTTTACAATCTTGATGTTCCTTCACACCATCGAGCATTTACTCTAGCTTGATCAAACGTCGTTCCCTCAAATATGCTATTGAGCAGATTCAAAAAAATCTCCTTTCATGAAAGGTTGTGTAACTGTTCTTGACTCAATTCAACATGTCATTCTAGACTGCCAATTTCATACAACCATTCATAAGGATCTTTCACCGCTGTCATTGATATTTCATTCTAATTTTAATAAAGATACAATTATCCAATATCTCTTAAATGACACCAACCCTGAAATTACAGTTTTGGTTGCTAAATTTCTAGCTGAAGTGATTAAATAAAATACAGGCTTTTAAAATGAATTGTATGTATTTTAATTGTTCATTATCATATTTTAGTTTGTTGGAATTGTTACTATATGCATTTTACTGTTCCCATTATGCCATTAAAGGTGACTGAACTGAATAAAACTGAATTCATCCCAGAGACATAGATGGCAACTGCAGATAATTTCCAGATGAAGGCAACTGATCATTCTTTATCGAAAGAAAACAAAAGGAAATAAATCAGTACAACTTAGCTTTTGTTTTCATAATGGTAAATATTCTGATATTGTTTGCCCTAGGGATTCTACCTGCTATGAACAGGGAGCAATCCTTGGCCTCATACCCTCTTTTCCCAAAACTTCTCTTGTTCTTTTCACTGCAGGTTGAAGGCTCACTCATTATATCCTACCAACTGTGTGAAGAGCAGAGAAAGGGTCAGGGAGACAACCAAGGTGGCATCAGAGAACAACATCATCAGATATCAAGCCTAGAATGATCCACCTGCCATCGTGTAACATGGTTACAGTCTCTCTGTCTCTGGTGGCAGCTGAATTGGATCCCCCGCAAGCCCCGCCTCCTGACATTTACTATTTCTTTTACAACACACGTAGTCTCAAGATTACTCAAAGCAGATTGCATTTAGAACACCCTTGAGGGTCCTTTCTTCTGGTGCGTGCATGCATGCATTTTGCTGCTCCCTACAGCAGCAGCATGTGACCTCCTCTACCTCCTTCTGCCAAAACAGTGGGAATCAGTGCTGTACAATGTTAGCCTACTTCTCTACTTCTGAAACAAGCTACATCAATAATAGGGTTGCCAGTGCCCAAGTCCTTCAGCCCGCTGCCGGCCAGCAGAGGAAACCCCACCCCCAAACAGCCATGTCCCCACATGACATCCCCAACATGATGACATCACCCAGAAGTGACATCATCATGCCAGGGATGCAATGTGGGTCACTTTGGTTTGACAGCAAATCTCTATGGTAAATTTGGCCTAAATCCAAAATTTTACCCTCAAACCAGTGTCACCGCAAGATGTTACCAATGCGATGACATCACTTCCAGGTGATGTCATTGCTTCAGGGATATCCAGGAACGTCCCCCAAATTCCCACTGCCGACACAGCAAGGGGACCGGGCAATCCAATAATGAGCCACTTCCTCCACTTGCTTTTCTCAGCTTGTCCATTTCTCAGAGTGCGGGAGGATTGACAGCTATAGCTGTTCCAGAGAAGGTGAATGAGCAAGCATGAATGGCATCCAGTTCCTGCTAGTGTAGTTGTCTGCTCACTTGTCTCCCCTGGGGCAGAGAAGACAGCTGCCAGCTTCTTTAAGATGTATTTCTGCTGCTGCTGCCCAGAGGAGGTGCAGGGAAGCAAGCAGATGCAACAGCTCAGAGCACCAGCAACTGCTCCACATTCACTTGTTTCCTCTTTGCAAAGAAGCAAGCAGATGGAAGATCCACCTGGTGGCATCTTGCTCAGGATCCCCAAAACTTGGAGGCAGCCAGCTCTAGAGCAATCAGTGAACCTAAGGCCCATTTATTTATTTATTTATTTAATTTTATTTATACCCCGCCCTCCCCGCATTTGCTTTCTATCATCACTGGTAGAATCCTGAGGATAATGTAATGACTAAACTGGCCTCAGGCTGGGATCTTGAGATAAATAAGAAATTCCAAGTTATCCCAGCCACAGCAACTCACTATTAAGGATCATTCAGAGAACAGTATAATTTTCTGTAAAACTGTGATCAATCCCTTCTGCTGTTCACATATGAGTCTCATAAATATGGATGAAAGACAGGCAGGTCAAGACCCTCTTGGCAGGGGTTACAAATTATGTGTTTAACTCAATTTAGTCTCTGATACACACCTTCCCTACATTAGAAAAAGAAATCAAGATTACTGATGATGTTCAATAGATACTTAGTCAATCCACCATTGCTAGGATCTGCACAGCACGGGCCAAATTCTACTCTAGAATGAAGCTGTTGCCCTACCCTACAGAGGTTCTACCCTGTTCCACATTCCAGGCTTCCTTCTCCCCCAAAACCTTTCATTTAAGAATTTTTCGGCTGATGCAGTTTCTCTTATCCTGCCTCATAAAATTTTGGGAAATTCGGAACAAATGGATTTTTTTCTGATTTTTTCCAGGAAAAAAAAATGTAGCAGAAAAATTAAATATGTAAAGCTTAGTTTCTGATCAAATCTAACTTTATTTTATTCATTTAAAAATATAAAAGCATCATTTATAACTTAGCTGACATAAAATAAAACTTTTAGCATATTTGTGAATTTATCAAATATAAATACTTCATAAATCTAAGCAGAGTTACACCCTTCTAATCCTTGACTTCAACAGATTTTGAAGGGTAAAACTTTGCTTAGAACTGCAGAGTCAGTTTTCTATAATCAAAATTGTTAATATACTAGAGACCCATAGCTACAAACCTTTGCACTCTATGCTACCTTAGCAAACCAGTTGCTTACCTGTAACTGATGATCTTCAAGTGGTCATCTGTGCATTCACACCCTTGGGACTCTAGGTGCCTGCACCAACCCAGAGCAGCGACTTCTAAGCCCCGGAAAGGGATTTTCATCCCCTCTCCCCTGCGCATGCCCAGGAACTCCACTGTGCATCCTCGGGGCAGGGTGCAGAGATCCCGCCAGTTCCTTCTGACCGCTGTCTAACCCAGCTGAAGACTGTAGGCTGCCAGCGGAGGGGAAGGTTGGGTGGGTGGTGTGAATGCACAGATGACCACTTGAAGATCATCAGTTACAGGTAAGCAACCTGTTTATCTTCTTTGTGGTCTCTGCGCATCACACCCTTGGGAGAGTAGCAAGCTCTGACCTACCTGGTGGCAGGCGATGGCGGCTACTCAGTCACATATCAATTGAAGAACAGCTCATCTCACTGCAGCACGTCCCCTGGCTCGAACGTCTAAGGCATAGTGCTTGACGAATGTGGTAGGCGTCGCCAATGTTGCAGCTCTGCATATTCCCTGCAAGGGGGTCCCTCTGAGGAAGGTCATGGAGATGGCCAGTGCCCTCATGGAATGCGCCCTGATCAGGTCAGGAAGCAGATGTTTAGCCAGGAGGTAACACAGCTTGTCTTCACTATCCATTTTGATAGCCATTGGGCTGAAATTCCAAGTCCTTTTTGATGTTCTGCATAGGAAACGAAAAGACAGGTATCCCTAGAAAGTGCTTTTGTCCTGTCCAAGTAAAACAAGAGGGCTCTCCTGACATCCAGTAGATGGAGTCACCTCTCTGAATTGGACTTCAGGTCAGGAAAGAAGGTAGGTAAAGAGACTTCCACTTGGAGATGAAAATCTGAGATGATTTTTGGGAGAAATTTGATGTCAGGGAGCAATGACACGCCTTCCCCTTGGAAGTGGAGGTAAGGTGGATCGCACCTAAGTGCCCTCACCTCAGTGCCCTCCGCCACTCATTTGGCAGAGGTAATGGTGACCAGAAAGGCTGTTTTTCAGGATAATAGTTGAAGGTTGCAAGTGGCCATTGGTTCAAAGGGCCGCCGAGTTAAACCATGGAGAACAAGGGGTAAGTCCCATGCAGGGGTGGGTTCTCTCACTGGAGGATGAAGATGTATCAGGCCCTTCAGAAAGCGTTTAGTGTCCGGGTGGGCAAACACAGAGGAGCCATCCATGCAATTATGGTGGACCAAGATAACTGTGAGGTAGACCTGCAAAGATGAGTTACTCATGCCCCTATCTACCAGAGTCAGAAGGTAGTTGAAGATGAGGGGAAGGCCTGCTGCAGCCTGGGAGACCCCATGGTCCCAGGCAAAGGACTCAATTTTTGCCCACTTGTAGGCGTAGGACCTCCTTGTGGACTGTTTCCTACTATTTAGCATGATGTCCCTCACCCGTTGGGAGAAAGGACCCAGGTGATCCTCCATGATGTCAACGTTAGATGGGGAACATTGTGATGGATGACTTTCCCCCTGTGTGAAAGAAGGAGGTCTGGGGCAGGGGGAAAGTGGTGAATCTCCCACTGGGATAGATGGAGGAGAACAGGCAACCAGGGTTGATGTGGCCAACATGGAGTGATAAGGATGGTCTCTGATTTCTCTCTCAGGATCTTGTTGGCGACCTTAGTGATGAGCGGAATCAAGGGAAACATGAACAGAAAACTGTCTGACCAAGGGATGAGTAGGTCGTCCCCAGAGACAGTGGGTCTATGCCCCCTTTGCAACAGAATTTTGAGCATTTCCTGTTGGACCTTGTTGCAAAAACATCTGTGGTCGGGTATCCCCACTTGTCAAATACTGGGCATAGTTGAGTCCAGTTCATTTCCCATTCATGTAGCTTGGCACCCCCTCTGCTCAGACGGTCTGCTTGAGTGTTCTGCTCTCCTGGCAGGTGTGTGGCCATCAGGAAGATTCCCTGTTGTAAGCACCATGACCACAGATCAATTGCCAGGAGACAGAGTCTCTTGGATACTGTTCCCCCTGATGGTTTATGTAACTTATGGTTGTTGTGTTGTCTGTGAGAACAGAGATGACCTTTCCCTGCAGAGTTGGTAGGAATGAGAGGAGGGCAAACCGAATGGCTAGGAGCTCTAGGAAGTTTATATGATGGCAACGTTGAAGATCTGTCCAGATTGAACCCACTGACATGCCCCTGAGGTGAGCTCCCCATCCCCACAGTGAGGCGTCTGTGGTGAGAGTTTCTGTGGGGGCGGGGTGTTGGAACAGGGCTCCTTCTATTAAATTGGGTTTGCATTCCCACCAAGAGAGGAATAGAAGTACATGCGGAGGTATCAGGAAACTCATGGATTGGGGTTGTATGCCTGGTTTGAAGCACTTGAGGAACCAGAGTTGCAGAGGCCTCATTCTGAGTCTTGCATAGTAGGACCATG
The DNA here is from genome assembly GCF_001447785.1 of Gekko japonicus. NCBI lineage: Eukaryota > Metazoa > Chordata > Lepidosauria > Squamata > Gekkonidae > Gekko > Gekko japonicus. The sequence continues at coordinate 469,367 of NW_015175975.1, forward strand.
GTTGTGGCAGCCATGAGACCCAATAAGGGTTGAATGGAAAGGACGGCTGCAATGCCCTTCGACTTGATTTGGTCGATCCAGGATGTTATGGCCATTGTTCTCTGAATGGGGAGGAAGGCCCCGCATAACGTAGAGTCTATGACGGCTCCTATAAACTGTACCTATCTGGATGGGGAGAGATTGGACTTTTTGAGGTTCACTTTCAGGACGAGTTCCTGAAGTAAAGAGAGTGTGGTGTATCTATGTTCTGCAGGAGTTGGCTTTCTAAGTTGGCTACCAAGAGCCAGTTGTCAACGTAGGGAAACACTACGATGCCGTGAAATCGAAGGTAAGCTGCCAGTACTACCATCATTTTTGTAGTTATCTAATACAGTAGGTTGTCTTAAATAAACCATTTCATGGTAAACATATTGAATGATTAAGGTCTTGTCTTAGAAACCATTTTACTTATTTTAAAAGAGAAAATATTTCACAGAAGTTTTTGTTCAGTGCTCCTCAAAATGTCAGTTTCCCCCCCAAAAAAACTGGGGAAAAGTCCTCTGAAAGAAATGGAGGAAACCCCCCCCCAATTATTTCCAGTTTCATCTTCTCTGACCTTCACATCTCTAGTTTTAGGCAATGTTCTCAAACAACTGAATGCTATAACAAACTGCTTGTCTGAGGCATCCAAAGACATTCTTCCTATATCATATGCACCCATGGCTGTTCACATGATAGAGGTCCTGGGAACAAATTAGTGGAACTGAAGGGAAAGCCAGTTAAACTGTGGTTTTGGAAGTGGCTTGCAGTTTTGCTGATAATTTCCCTGTCTACTGTTCAGAGTAAACATGAATCATACTGCAAAGCTAAAGCCAAACAAAATAGATCTTTCAACAGTTAACATCACAGAATTGAGAATTAAATTTAGCTCTGTTTTATAACTGGAGTTTTGAAGCTCATCTTAATAATATTGCTATCTGGTATTCTATCCTAATAGCAGAAGGACATCTTTCTCAAATCATATTTATATTCTGCCACCGCTAAGCTAATTCATCAGCACTACATAAATCATTTTGAGAGAAATGGAGTCTTTCTGGCTGCCAGATGAATGGCTTTAGAGGAACAAAAACTGACTGTGGGGAGTATGGAGGACCTCTCATTATGACCCTGAGAAACAGCATAAATGTAGAGGTCACTTTTCAGCTGAGAAAGCTTACTGTCTCTATTTTATATCGCACCATCGGGCCTTTATAACAACCACTTAGGATGGAGGGTAAGATTCATCTTCGCTAACATCAATAGTGTTTTTTGTCATTTTTTTCAAGCCATTGTACTACTTTGTGTCCAATATTAATACTGGGAAAGACTTCCAAACTATTTTTGGGAGAGTAGAAGAACCATAAGTTGCCAACCTCCAAGTGGGGGCTGGAGATATTCCAGAATTATGACTGATCTTCTGACTATATAAATTGCTTATTCTTTATTTAAAGCATTTATTCCACTTCTCCTGGAGAAAATGGCTGCTTTGGAAGGTGGACTACATGCCATTATACCCTACCAAGGTCCCTCCCCTCCCTAAGCCCCATTCTCCCAGGCCCATCCTCAAATCTCTAGGTATGTCCGAACCCAAAGTGGGCAACCCTATTCATATAACAATTAGTGGGGAAACTACAGCTCCTAGACCACTGCTGTATTACACAAATATACTTGTCTTCATAGGCAGAACAGGTGGCATCTAATAAATGAATAGTCAGAACTCACTACTTTCACTAGGGGAAAATTGTGCATATTCATTTGTTGCATGAGCTCCAGAGTAAAAGTGTAAACACATACACACAAAATTGCCTTGCAATGAGTCAAACCCTTGGTTTATCAAGGTCAGTGTTGTCTACTTTGTCTGGCTTTCCAGGGTCTCGTGTAGAAGCCTTTCCCATTACCTACTACCTGATCCTATTAACTAGAGATTCTTTCTGGCCCTATTAACTGGCAATCCTATTAACTGGAGATCAGTGACACAAAATATAAGCTTTTACTCAAGATGTGTAGTTTTTTTAAAATGTAGGATAATCTATAGTAGGAGTGTCAAACATATGGCCCGTGGGCTGGATCCAGCCCCTGCAAGGCTGCAATCTGGCCCAAGAGCAACTGACTCTGTGCTGCTTCCTGCTTCTAACATTGCAGCTCCTTTAGAGAGAGAGAGAGAGAGAGAGAGAGAGAGAGAGAGAGAGAGAGAGAGAGAGAGAGCGCTACATTTAAGACCAAAACATTTTATCCCAGGTATACATATGGGGGGGGGGAGTGTCTCCTGTGTTTTAGACCAAAAACGTTTTATTTCAGGTATAAGCCCTTGTGGGTAAGCACACTTCTTCTTCTTCTTCTTCTTCTGAGAGAGGGACTAAGGGAGTGGGAGGGAAAGATCCAGAGACAGCATGCCAGAGAGAGAAGGATGAAAGAGTCCCATGGCACTTGGAGAGATCCCCCTTTCTAGTTCTAACGGATGGGGGGGGGAAGGAACCTAACAGCACAGCTTGCATTCCTTATTAGTGAAAGGGAGCAAGACTACAGCAGCACTTTAATGACACAAAGTTGTGACACAGCATGCACTTTCATGAATCACTGCTCACTTCTTCAGATACAGTGGGAATGTGAGTCCATCTATCCTTATATCTTGGAAAGTGATGTGATTTCAGATGCCAAATGACAACAGCAGGCATTGGTAATGAGAGAAGAAACCTAGGTCTCAATTCTGTCCAGTAGTTTGCATTGTCTTGAGCTTTGTAATCAGTTGCAATTCAGAGGTCTCTCTTTCTAATCTCCTTTTAAAATTCCTTTCTAAGAGAACTGCTACTCTTAGGTCAGCAACTGAATGCTCTGGAAGGTTAAAATGTCCCCCCACTGGTTTTTGAATGTTGTAGTTTCTAATAGTGGTAGAAAGAGTAAGAGTCCAGTAGCACCTTTAAAGACTAACAAAATTGTGGTAGAGTATGTGCTTTTTCAGGGCTGTGGTGGCTCAGAGGTTAAGATGCTGAGCTGCAGACCAGAAGGCCTGTAGTTCAGCAGTTTGAGACCCTAGTGCTATGTGATGGAGTGAGCTCCCATCTCTGGCCCAAGCTCCTGCCAACCTAGCAGCTCAAAAGCAAGAAACTGCAAGTAGGTACCGCTTCGGTGGGAAGGTAACAGCGTTCCATATGCCTCGGCGTTTAGTCATGCCTGCCACATGATCACAGAAATGTCTTTGGACAGCGCTGGCTCTTCAGCTTGAAGGAGATGAGCACTGCCCCTAGAGTTGGATTTGACTGGCTTTCGAGCAAGGGAAAACTTTACCTATGTGCTTTTGTGAGTTACTGCTCACTTCTTCATACGTATTTCCATTTATTCTTTGCATCCTCCTGGACTGAATCCTCCTGTACCAAATTGAGACCTGGGTTTCCTGTCTCATTACCAATGCTGAGATCTCCACACCTCTGTATATCACACCAGTGCTGATATATCCATCCGTCTGCATATCACACCTAATCCAATCAGGGCTGCTATTGTCATTCAGTATCTGAAATCACCTTTATAAAGTTTATGGTCCTTTCCACACTTGGATCTCATCCCTGGATTTATCAGAGTTCAACTCATGACACAATACCTTGCATTTATCCCTGGTTATAACAGCATCCATTTATCCCAGGACAAGTGTGTGGTGAAATCGGGGTGACCTCAATGTAATATGGAAACAAAAAATACCTCACGATAATTACAGGGGTGAACTCATGTGTAGTGTAGAATGTAAGTTCGGGGACAGGGTTGAACCAGGATTTAAGGTCTAGGGCAAAAAGGACCTATATCTCCGGTACCTTGTGTTACATTTTATGGCACACATGGCCCAGCTGGACAAAGTGACATTTATGTCAGATTTGACCCTTGTAACAAATGAGTTCGACACCTCTGGTCTATAGCATGAGATAATGCTATACTACATCCTGTGTATACTGTACACGTTTACAACATTTTCAAAAATACTTTTGGTAACATTCAAAAACTTTTGGCAACAATTAAAATATCTTAATGTATTTATTGGTAATTTAATTATTATTATTTCAAAAATATTTTAATTGAAGAACTATATTACTTACAACCAAAAAAGTACATAAATTGTATATAACATCATCTAATGTTTAAACTGAATTATATCAATTCGACTTATATGTCCTTAAATTATATTTATATCTCTTTACATAAGCGGTGTTCTTTTTTCGTTCTTTCAAAATGATCATTATTTATACATTGAAACATACATGGTAATAATTGGCTTCCGAAGTTCCAGCATCTTCTATCTTCTGTTATAATCTGATAATACAGTTGATTGACTAGTAAGGTATACATTGGAGCCCAGAAAACCATTAGGTATATAGAAGCTTACAATGTAAGCTAGGGGAGAGCCTTCTCCCCCACCCCATGACCTACAATATGAGAGGAGGAGGAGGAGGAGAAGAAGAAGAAGAGGAAGAGGAAGAAGAGGAAGAAGAGGAAGAAGAGGAGGAAGAGGAGGAAGAAGAAGAGGAAGAGGAGGAGGAGGAAGAGGAGGAAGAGGAGGAGGAAGAGGAAGAGGAGGAAGAGGAAGAGAGAGGGAGGAGGAGGAGGAGGAGGAGATATCAGAACTACGGCTTGCCCAAGGTCATCCAGCCAGGTGCAAGTGGAGGAGTGGGGAATCAAACCTGGTTCTCCCAGATTTGAGTCTGCGCACTTAACCACTACACCAAACCTGTCTGCTCCCCAGGCCTCCCAGCCCCCCAAACATTATATACATCAAACTAATAAATATGTAGCTTGCTAATGTGATAGAACATTACAAAATTACATTATATCAAGCTCTATTTCACCGTTCTCTGTTTCTTCAGAAACATGAAGCTTGCTGCTTTTAACTGAGGTAAACGGTGAATGAGTCTTCCTTTTTACAGCTCGAATTTCAGCTTGCTCTAATTCAGACAAACCTAATGCAGATAACAAAGCTAATCCAGAAACAAAGTCATATGCAATATATTGAGTTTGCTGATATTCCACATACATTTTACCTGACCACAACCAACGGTATTTTATACCTACTGCCTGGAGTTTAAAAGTAATAGGTTTTAAGTCTCTTCGAATCTTAAGCATTTCTGGGGGAAGGTCCGGAAATACAAGTATTTTGCTTCCTTGAAAATCCAAGCCGCTCTGCTGACGTGCTTCCATCAAGATTTTTCTTTTAGTCCGATAGCCTGCCAGCTCCACCACTATGTCTCTGCCAGAAGGGGCAGCCTGGGAAGAATCTGTTGTTTTACCTACTCGGTAAGCTTGCAGTATCAGTGGTGTCACTACCTCCTCTAATTTTAAAGAGGCAGGCAGCCAGGGCACCATGAAAATGGAGAGGTCAGTTGTTGCTTCAGCATTTGATGAAAAATCGCGAAATTTCAAATTTTTGTCTCTTATGCAAGACTCCAACATCATGATTTTTTTCTCCTGACCAACTGTCTTGAGAGGAGGTTCCAAGCTTTTTTTCCAGGGAGGCGACTTTCTTTAATGCTTCTTCTGTTTTTTGAGCAGTTTGCTTATATTGAGGCTCCAGTTCCTCCATGTGTTGGGCTAGAGGCGATATCATATCCATCATATCTTGCCTTAGCTCTTGACATTGTCTCCCCAATTCTTCTAATAAAAACTTTGGTGTGAGGAGAGAGTCAGCAGTATTTGTATCGCCATTGCCTGAAGAAGCTGAAGAGGTGCTGGCAAGTTCAGCCGATACAAAAAATTCCTTTAGCAAAGGAGCTCCCCCGGCATTCTTTTGATTCTTTTTTCCCTTAAAAGCTTTAGGCAGCATATTTTAGGTCAGGTTTGTTTGAAAATAGTCAATTAGAGTTGATTTAAGAGCGAGAGGTCTGAAAGGAGCCGGTAATGGCTTCTGGTCAGCATGCGAACGAAGCCACGCCCCCTAATTTAATTATTAAAGATTCCAGTATTTCCAGTGTTATCAAGTTTAACTTTAATATCCAAATATTCTGGTAGTCCTGCCTATCACAACTGTATGAGAGTGTTTCTGTACATATAACACATTTTCTTATGTTTACTACATAATTTGTTTTCTACCAACTTTTATTTTTCCTACCTCTCAAATAGCAAAAATTAAAGATGCACCTGCTATGGTGTCATAGGTTGCAGTAGTTTGCAACTCTTTCTCAAGTACAGAGCATACTTTTTTCCTTATAGAAAATGAAGACATTTATACTTTTAAATTCCATAATTATGTGAAACACTTCAATATTATGTGCTAATTAAGTTACAAATGATGCAATTTATGTTGTTAAATCAATAAAAGAATTTTGGGATTGATAGGAAAATAGGTGTTAATTATATTTCAATTTCTCTCAAAATTTCTGGGGTTTCATGTGGGGTCTAGACTTTGCCCCCCCCTTCAAAAGTTCCAGAAATTTCACATCTCCTCAGGTTCCTCAGAAACATAAGCGAGGTACAGTGCAGGGGAATGATAACTGATGATTACAGGAAATCCAAACAAGTCAGAGATAGTTCCTTCCACTTGTACAAGGATACCTTAGGTCCATCCAATCTCAATGCCTTTTCTCTGCACTCAGTCTCACATTCAGTCACAATCTCCTGCTCAGAAATGCAATTCCTCCTCCAGCTAGTGAATCAGCCTATATAATCTAGAAAAAACTAACTTCTCAACCTCAAATAGTATTCCGTATGTACAAAAAAACCTGTTGTTTTCTCAAGAGAAACTGTTTTGGTATGCATCTCTAGTGACAATCCATCATGCCAGAAGATATGTGTATTGCAGGAGGGGCATGAGCAATGTGGTAGGGAGAATGAGCCACAACTTGACTACCAGAGTTTTTAATTATTGATGTTCTTTGCACACACCTTCTACTGATTTACAACAAATTTATTAATACCCATTAGTTGTGTATCCACAGCTTTCTTTATTCTAAATCTAAATTGGCTCAATGAGGCCATTATCAGAAAACAAGGTAGTTTCTTCCAATGGCAGAATTACATTAAATCAGATTAAACTTCTGGGTTATTTTATACTGTCATCTGTAACTACATGAAGTGAAAAAAGGTTTTCATGTCTAAGTGAAAACATTATGCTTTAAATATTCAGCAAGTATGTTCTTCCCTGCATTGTTCTGACAGTATCTCAGACTGAGGGCAATTCGCAGGCTGTGGTCTGGTGCCAGATTGACCGCATTCATGAGCAAGCTTGCTTTCCAGCAATTAGGGTGGCTGCTGGCAACAGCAGGGGCCTCAGAAATAGCATTTCAAACAAAAGGTTTAACGTGGAGATAGAACTATGTCTGGGTTTAGAGGTGGAGAAAAGTGTTTCGCCTCATGGGGGCCTTTCAAACCCAGCACAGTGTAGAAAAGATAGCTATTTATCTTAAAAGAGAGCTGTTTGGGGGAAGTAAGGTGGGGGAAGGGGTTAGTAATTGCTGGAAAAAAAGGAACCCCTAAGCTTACTAAGTTTTATGCTCCCACCTGCAGTGTATTTAACTTATACCAGCCACAGATAATTCTTGCATACACTGCTTGGGGGGGGGGGGGTCTCAAAAGCAAAACATACTGTATCCAGGCAACAGTTGTACTTAATGGCTTGCAAAGCACTCTCAGTACCCTTTAGGATGAGTAAAGGGTGGGCTTTACTAAAGAAAGGAAGGTATTTTAGATGTACAGCATCAAATAATATGAGATATATAGCATGTCTGTAAATGGCTAATACCTGAATGGTTCTCTCACACACTTCTAAATATTCCATGGTTGTTAAAATGTCACTTACTTTAAAAAAAATAATGTGACAAATGCTGAAAGTGGACTCGAATAAGAACTGGTAACTGCCAACTTGGAGCTGTCAACTAGGAACTTAAAAGGCATTTTTGCAAGCTATTCGAAAATTTGTTACATGACCCCAATTTGTTTTCATAACTCTCTCTCTCTCTCTCCCCCTCCCTCTCAGGGCAAATTACATTTATTCATGGGGAACTAACATTTTTTAAGCCTTTAAAGGAAGGCCAGAACTGGATTAGAGCCACAATGATTTTACCCCAATACACCCCCCCTTCTCACCCAAAAGCTGTCGTCATTGGGGGGAAAAGGCTATTCAATATGTACTTAAGGGGGATTTTGAATGGGGATTCAGAGGGAATTCACACAACCTAATTCAGCCCCCCTCGTGGCTATGCTCAAACCTTTAAAATAATGAGGCAATCCAATAATGAATCTCCCACAGAACTTGCAGTTTGGCCTTCATTCTCTGCTTCCAAGGCGTCATGTAAATCAGAGTTTTCAAGAAATATAAATTAAAATGACAGCAATATGAACACTGGTGGAACTGTATAAACAAAAAAAGTTGAACTGATCTGGGAGCATACTAACACTATGAAGTGTGTCTGTTCTTTTGATTATATTAGGGTGCTTAATCCCTTGTGCCCACATATTCATTCAGGCAGACATGTCCCTGTTTTCCTCTATTTCCATTCCCTGAGAGGTTTTGATCGTGTAAAGTTCAAGTAGAGTCACCTCTTCGCAGTGCTGTTCAAGATTCCACCGGCACCATTTACTTTATCTAAATCTATCTCCTCTTCCTGGAAACTGTAATGTAATCATGAGGCCAATGAGACTGGGCTCCATGATGTCAGTAAAGGCAAATGAAACTGCATCAGCTTCATTTATCCTCCGTGACATACTCCCATAGCCAAATCTTCTTGGCTAAAACGCTGTCTTCAGGGGAGGATATTATTTTTTTAAAAAAGAAAAGAAACTGTCACCAATCCAACTGCTGAATAGGTAGGGTTGCCAGGTCTGGGTTGGAAAATACCTGGAGACTTTGCGGGTGGTTCTGGGAGAGGGTGGGGTTTGGGGAGGGGAGGAGTCTCAGCATGGTACAATGCCATAGAATCCACTATTCAAAGCAGCATTTTCACCAGGGGAACTGATCTCTGTCAGCTGGAGATCAGTTGTAGATCTCTAGGCCCCACCTGGAGGTTGGCAAGTCTATGAACAGGGCTGGAAAACACCAGTGAACTGGTATGGGGAAAGTAGGTATTGGGGGAGGGGGTTGGTTTGCCCACAGTCATGAAACCATCTTTCATGATGAAAATGTTAGCAAGCTCAATAAATACCGTAACTAAAAATGACATAAATGGAATGCTTATCATGCAAACAACTGCTACTCAGGCTGTGACTTTTTCAAATCCCATTATTTCATAGGGATCCAAACAGCCGCAAACATGTGATTCCCCAATGATGGAACATGTGGTCTTCCTTACACCATACAGAAAATTATTGTATACCTGCTACAAAAAACCCATTGTATGTGCTGAATGCTGACCCTTGAATGGTCATCTAGGTTTGAAGACTAATATTAAAAACTTGTTGAAATTACTTGTGGCATAATTTTAAGACAAGATGTTTTTATTAATTCTATTGCAAGGCAAAACTTAATTCCTTCCCAAATAAAACACACACCCCAGTCACAGCATCAAACAGAAATGACTGCACTCCTTTTTTTTTTTTTTGAAAGCATAACTTTTAAAATATATGTTAGTGCATCTGAAAGCAAGAACATTTTTCAAAATATTCCACTTCATGAAATGTTTGGTTGTGGCTTCTTTGGAATACCAGTTGGAAGAATTCTGCATTTTTCCATGAGATGTCTGTTCCCTTTTCTAATAGTCTCTAAGGAATAAAACAAGCATGCCCGTCACTCTGATATCATGTACTTACATGACATCATGTTGCCAGGCTCATGTATCTGCCTCACTCTTCACTTCTCATGGCATACGAATATAGTTGCACAGGTTATGTCAATTTGATATTCTCTCCACTAATGAGGATCCAAAACCTGGACCAGAACCTGTTCTAAGATCTTAGTTAATATGGACTCAGCTCATCCACATGATTAGAAGTTCTGGACTGAACTATACTTCCCAGTGCAAGAATGAGTAAATGTGGTGTGATTATTAATGCAAATAAACATGCTCAGCTTTGGGAGACAGGAAGAGAGGCAAAACAGAAAAGGGTGGAACATTAGAACAACAGCCATGCTGTTTCAGCCAACCACCCCAGCAGGATTGAGACAAACAAAAAACCACCCTCCTTGTAAATTAATATTTGTTTGAGATTCGTGGAGGGGCTAGGAGAGCCACAGAAAAAGCAGTGCACATGTAATCTGAACAAACAGTCCCATGAACAAACACTGAGGCAGCCCGGCGAAATGAGCAAGGTGAGAACACAAAAACAACCTATGTAAATTTCCACATCATAGCAAGATCTACTTTGTAAATCATTAATATTTGTGAATGGACAAATGCACCCATAAACACTGAGTCATCCAGGCAAAACAAGTAAGGCTATAATAGACAATAGAGATAAACTAGGCAGCTTCTCTACCTTCCCAACAGGTTTGAAGCACCTTTTATTTCAATAATTCTTCAACATATGACAAAAATGACACATAAAGAAGAAACCTGTGTGAATATGAGCATGCAAGTGCATTTGCAATTGAATTAAAAAAGTTAAAAGGGGGGGGGGTTGTTGCCAGAGGTGCTGCCTTTACTCTCAGGCAGCCCCAACAGCAGGGGCACCCCACTTCTAACCTGACTCAGAGACCCACAAAACTCAGGCCAAGGACACTCCTGGTTCTGAAACACAGAGCTAGCCACAGCTCTGAAAAAGGGTCTCCATATTCAGGTGGCAACAAGACAGCCCTCAGAGTAAACCTCCAGTCTTCTCCCCCACTCAGGAAGATATGCATATGAAACAATGGCAGTTCCACCAGGTAAGAACCTCTATCAGCCGCCCTGAGCCTCCGGGGAGGGCGGGATAGAAATGTAAATAATAAATAAATATCAAAGATTCTCACGCAGTGCATGATCAGGATTGGGCACTGCTGTTTTGATAAGGAGAGCCAGACATAGGATCAAAAAAGAGAGAAGTCAATGAATGATATCATTAAAAGAGATCTTAACCACAAAGATTTCTAAAGCTTTTGAGGATATTTTTTTTATCTCATGTAGAGAGAAATTTTCACTCACCAAATACAATAAGAGCCATTAAAGAAAGGAAAAGGAAAAATTACCAGTGACAACATTTAATGAGCATGATAAACACTTGAGGTTTAATCCTGTGAGCAGGAACTGAAGAATTTTGATAATAATTCCCAGGACCAAGATTTTACTGGAAACCATAGCAGGAGAAACAAGACTAGCATCAAGGAGAGTGTTTTCTTTGTAATTAAGGTAAAACAAGGAGGGGGACCCGCAATACTCGTGGGGGGGAGGAGAAGCTCCACGGGAGAAAGAAGCAGCTGCAGGTGAGCCTTCTCCCCTGTCCCCCCCGTTCCTGGCACCCACGGTGAGGCCCGCGCCCCTCCAAGCTTCCCCTCTTCCCTAGCGGCGGCAGCAGCGGCAAGGCCTTACTGGCTGGCCGAACTTTCTCCCTCCCTCCCACCCTTGGCGGTGGCAGTGAGGCTTCGCCAGCCCGCCAAGCTTTCTCCTCCCCCTCCCCCCTTAGCGAGGCCTCGCTGGCCCGCCAAACTTTCTCCCTGCCCACCCCCCGGCGGTGGCGAGGGCTGAGTGGCTTACATTTCCTAGAAAAATAGGTGCAGGAGCTCATTAGTATAACCCATTAGCATAACTTATTTGCATATGCCACACCCCCTGACATCACCGGAAGTATGTTAGAAGGCAACATCCACCACTCAGGTTCCACCCCAAAAAACTCCAGGTATTTCCCAACTCAAAGCTGGCGAGCCAGCTTTACACTTTGACTAAAGACACTTTAGGTGTCCTTTGCTCTTGCAGGGAAGTTACCCTACAACAAGCACGAAAATACAGATCAAGTTAGTATGCTTTTTCTTTTTCTGCAATGAATCAGGAAAACAATCAAAAGATTATTTTGGCAACAACATGCCTGGGACTGGAGAGATATTAATTAAAAGGGTAATGTTTATAGCAGTCTTGAGGAGCATGCGTTCTATTGCACCTTCACACACATTAAGACCAGACAAGGTATAATCCCAAACAGACATCACACCCTACAGTAACATCAGGTGAGACATGATCTGCCTTAGTTGGGTGTCATTAAAGATGGAGGAGGGAAACCAACAGATTTGTTCCAGGGGGTCCAACACACTGGGGAATTCTCTTACCCAAAACCCAAACAGAGCAAGTGGTAGACTTGCATGACATCAACTTCCAAAGAGTAATGATACCGGACAGCTTCCCAATAGTTCACACCTCATGCCATTTTTTGGGTCTGAATTTCTTAACACACCTTGGGTCAGCCCTGAACTAAAATCCAAATACTGACACTAAATACCCATGGAGCCCATGCAAGTCAAATGACATTCCTGGATCTCATTATCTCCAATGGGCCTTCAAGCCTCGCCCATTGTTTCCAATGGGCAATCATGTCATTCCTTTTATACATCCCAGTTAGTTGCCCCTTTGAAACTGTACCACACCATTTTAGGTAACAGCAAAATCAAGAGCATGACCATGTGCAGAGTGCACATTTCATGCCAGTGTTCTCTCTGGGCTACACACAGGGCAAAAGGAAATTTTAAAAGGCCTCTGATCTGCATGTCCCCCCCCAAAAAAAAATCTTGTTCATGCATATGGCGGAGAGAGAGAATTGAGTTGTGCAGAGAGATGGTTGAAAAGAACCTATTTTTCAGGACTTTAGAGCAAATACACAAGGAAGATGCAACAACAATCATTTTGCACATCTCACAAAAGGTGCCTGCAAAGAAGGGTACACTGAACAGCCTATGCAATATAAATTCATACAAATAAATTATAGCAAAATATATCTTTTAACTAGCAAGAAGAGTTGAGAACCATTTTATTTAGACAATTTGTTCACTTTTTTAAAAAAAGGGGGAGCATTTCCATCATACATTTTACATTTTTTAAAAAAATGCAGCTAGCTCTGTAAGAAACAGGCACCAGATTCCCAATGGCTGGGAAACATGCTAAATACCCGTGAGAATAATTGTGAATGGCCACTCTGAATCAGGAGGAACTGGCCACATATATAGCTTTAGTTCAATTACCTCTGAGGCAGCCAAGGGGTCAGGGAGAACCCCTCCCACAGTTCTCACTCACCAGTGGGCCCAGGACACTAGAAGCCTTCCCACTGTCCCCCCCCCCAAGCACCAAGAATACAGAGCGTCACTTGCCCCAGACCGAGAGATCCTATCTATACCTTGTGGCTGCTCCAGATGTTGATCCCTTGAAACTGTCCATGCTTGTAGAAGATCAGCTTTAAAAGCAGGAAGTCTCAAGGTCCCACCTGGAGGATGGGAACCCTATCCACTCCCCACCTGCCACAAAAAGCGCTGAAGAGCAGCCCCGCCCGACAACTCGCCTTTTTAAAATAATATTTTATTGGTTTTATAAGAAGAAGAGGAGGAGGAGATTGGATTTATACCCCACCCTTCACTTGGAGTCTCAGAGCGGCTTACAAACTCCTTTCCCTTCCCCTCCCCACAGCAGACACCCTGTGAGGTGGGTGGGGCTGAGAGAACTCTGACACAAACTGCTCTTTCAGGAACAGCTGTGCCAAAGATTGTTACTGACCCAAGGTCACATCAGCAGGTGCAAATGGAGGAGTGGGAAATCAAACCCGGTTCTCCCAGATTAGAGTCCGCGCACTTAACCACTACACCAAACTGGCTCTCTATATCCTAAATTATAAATGTAAGGGTACAGGAGAAAACCTATCACTAACTTATGTAAGCTGACACATTCCTACATCACTCCTGCAATAATATTGGTATTATGATAGACATAGAATTATAAAAGCAGAGTTTTTGGCCTTTTGGACAGAGTCAATTTTAATTTAACTTTCTTGTCATTGTATTTGAACACGATTCCTTCTGGGAAGCTCCATCAGTAGGTTATTGCTTTGTTTTGTAGGAAAAGAATTAAGTCTTTATACTGCTGTCTTCGTTTCCGGATCTCAAATGGAATGTCTTTCAGAATTTTAATTTCTTCTTCGTTGATTTTAAGTGTTTTTCCTGCAGTAGCTTTAAAAACATTGTCTCTCATTGTTCTCTTTGAGAATTTAATGTAAATTTCGCCAGGCAGTTTATTTTTTCTTATAAAATCATGGTAGGTACAGTATGCCAAGTCCATGTCACTTTGCAGATCTTCCTGTTTAAGGTCTGAAATGGAAGCTATCGCTCCACTTATCGTTGTTTCTATGTCTTCCCCTTCTGTTCAGGAACTCCTTGGAAGCGTAGAACATGCATAGATTTATCAAGCTGAAGTTGAAGTAGTTGATTTTTATCCGTATTTCTTTCCTTCTTAACTTCTTTTAATTGTTGCTTAATATCAATAGTCCTTGTTTCAATTTTCTCAGTCCTTTTATCTGTCTTATTGGCTCTTTTTTCCATTTGGGTAAGCTGCTTTTGAATGGAATCCAGCTTCGTATTAATTGTAGACATTTGGTCCAGCAGAGGGCGCAGAGCCGCAGCAAGCATATTGGGAAAGTCTGCAGCCGCTTCCTGTGGGTGACTGGGAGTCATTGGTGTAGTAGTTCCTAGTAGAAGTTTCTTTTCTGCCGCCATTCTCCTCGCCCTCCCAGCCATTTGTTTACAGTGAAGAAAAGTTTTAGTTTTAAATTAAAGTTTCTCTGAATTCCACGTTCTTGGGCTTAAAATACAGCTTTCAAGATTAAATGAAGTCTTGAGCAGTAAGTTTTGTTCCTTCTTCCCTTTTTGTACCGCTTAAAGACCGTTCAGTTTCGGGGGGGTGGATATCCAACCCTTCCCCACACGCTGTTCTTTCTCCAGTCAATCTAGCAAGCCAAGACTTCTTTGCTTATACAGAAGTTTGATTAACTCACTGTTTAAATAGGTTTGATTATTGCCGGGTTTATTTTCGCTTATTTTCTTGTCTGCTTGTCTGGAGGGCGGCTCTCGTCGCCATACTGGCTCCATGGTGTCAGGACCTCTCAGGGACAGGCAAGCCTCAAATCCCTCGTCTATCACCTTGGGAGAGGCTTATCCCAGCTCCCCAGGCTGAGAGTCTCCTACAGAGACTATGGGGGTCTGGAACCAGCCAAGACCCCTCCTGATCACCTCAGCTTGGCGTGTCACCATCGGAGGGTCGATGGGACATGTCCAAGAGCAAACCGCCAGAAACCAGAAACCCAATGACTCACCTTTTGTAGCCAGTGATGTGGAGGGTGGCAGGGAGAGAGACCAACATGCCCGGCCTGGCGGGGGGAGAGGCACAGGAGGAGGCGCAGGAGGCGCAGGAGGCCTAGGCGGAGCTCCTTGCAGGCCTCACAGGAGGTGCTGTGCCACGGCTGGCATGAGGAGCTTCCAGTGTCCCAACTTTCCCCTCCTTTCTTTCTCTTTCTGTTCCTCTGAAGGCACCAGCAAGAGCCCGGACAGCCCCAGAGAGAAGTCCCTGGCTGTGCTCCACACCCCGTGACACAAGGCGCCCAAACAGGGAGTGGAGCCGGGGAAACGCCTGGAAATGAACGACCCAAAAGTTCATTCCTGGCTTTACAGCAGGAAGAGACCCTGAAACAGAGGGAAGGGGAAAGGGATACATTCAAGGAAGGTTGTCCCTCCCCCCTTCTTAGACCTCCTGCAACGATGCGCTTTATGGGATGGCCGGCAAGTGCAGGAAAGTGCGTGGCTGCTCGTGGGTCAAGGAGGGCAGAACGGAGGACGCGCATGGCCTCAGGCAGGCAGGGGGCAGGGCAGCGGTGGGGCAGAGGTGCAGGAGGAAGCCAAGGAGGCACAGGAGGCCGGGGCAGAGCTCCTCACAGGCCTCACGGGAGTTGCTGGGGCCTGCCTTTGCTAAGGCGCCGCACCAGGGCTGGCATGAGGACAGGCAGAGCCTGGGCGGGCTGGGTGCCGCAGCCCAGGCAGTGGCAGAGCAGCTTGAGGGCCAGCTCGCGGCAGCGCTCTGCTGGGTCAGCCAGCAAGCCAGGAAAGGCAACGAGGGGCTGCTGGGAGCAGGGGGTGGGGCTTGCTGCATGTGCCCGCCCCCTGGGCTCCTTACTGCAGGAGCGTCGCTCCAGTGTGCTCCTGCAGGAAAGGAGGCCTGTGTAAGAATATTTAGATATAGATACTTAAGCAAACAGATCTAAACTCTAGCACCTAACAGTATGATTAGAAGTAAGTGAATGGATCATTGACTATTAATTCATGGCTCTGTTATAGCTGCACAATTGTAAAATTATCTATTCTATATGATATGTCTGAACAGGCTGGTTTTTGCTTAAAATTTAAAATAATTTTTAAAACTCTGTTTTAAATGTTTAAAAGTTTATGAGTCTTCAGTATACTGATTGAAAACTTCATTACCCTCTTGAGAGTTAGAAGTAAGTGAATGGATCATTGTCTATTAATTCATGGCTCTGTTATAGCTGCACAATTGTAAAATTATCTATTCTATATGATATGTTTGAAGAGGCTGGTTTTTGCTTAAAATTTAAAATAATTTTTAAAACTCTGTTTTAAATGTTTAAAAGTTTATGAGTCTTCAGTATACTGATTGAAAACTTCATTACCCTCTTGAGAGTTCCAGCACCTCTTTTTCCAGAAAAAAAGCCCTGGAGACTACCATTACTTACCCCAGTTAGCACAAACAGCTGATGAGAGGCATGTGCACATCCAGTACCACTTTATACTGCCAGAGAAGTATGACCAACTGTTTCTCCATAAAAAACAATATTGCTTCATATAGAAAACTAGCAGGTCAGGGGGCAAAAACCTATCCAAGCTTTCTTCATGTCTTGCCATTTTTTCTGTATTTAGATAATGTTTTATTTGAACACCTACAGGTAAGCTACAAGCCCATTTCCTCCGTTGTTAGTAAGAGACAGACTGAAGTGATATCTGTGACCCAGGACATCCATGGATAAAAATTACACCACTTCCTGGTGGAAAATCATATGGATGTGGCAACTGAGAAATGTGCTGAAAAGCTCCTCCAAATGGCTGCCTGGAAGTAGTAACTGTACTTGTGCATACAGTACATCATTCAGGATATCCTGTGTTTATGTGCTAAATGATTTGCTAACATCTAAACCAGACCCTTACCTTTCTTTTGCATCTTATCAATCAAATATGACACATTAAGCAATTTCATGTTAATTGTTCAAAATATTTATTCTCTCATGAAGTAATCCCCCCCCCGATTTTCTGTGCACTAATAATAAATTAATAAAAAATAAGGCAACTCACAAAGGAAGCCGGCAGGCCCCAACGGGACTGGCTGCACAAAGCTCAGGGCCAAAACCACCCTTTCTCACCCCTTATGGTTGCCAACTCCAGGTTGGGCAATCCCAGGAGATCTGGGGGTAGACTTTGGGGAAGGCCCATATTTGTGGAGGGGAGGGACCTCAGCAGGGAGTATAATAGCCTAATAAAGCAGCAAATAGGATTGAAGTATCCACAAACTCTTATATGCACTTAACAGACTCAAAAATTTTAATCAATATATCTGATTTTCAACATGGCCAAATCTGTGGATACTTAAATCCAGACATGGGGCCATGGGCTGATAAGGAATCCAATGCCTTTATCATCTCTTGTGAGTGACATTGATTCTGCCGCTTACTCCAGTACTCCAAACCTTGATTAAAGGAGGCAGCTCTGTTCTCTTATCTGTCACTTTCTGCAGCCTGTTTTCACTTGTCAAAGTAATTTGCACAGGATGTGATCTTTTTCTTTTTTGCCATTAAGTTGCAACCAATTTATGGCAAACCCATGTAGTTTTCAAGGCAAGAGATGTTCAGAGATGGTTTGTTGGCCTCTTCGTAATGACAACTTCCTTGGTGGTCTCCCATCCAAGGACTAACCAGGCCCGACCCTGCTTAGTTTCCAAGATCAGATGAGACTGGACTATCCTGGGCTATCAAGGTCAGGGCAATCATATATAAAATGAGTTTATTAACACTTGAGTGTCGGAAACATTGTGTTGTATTGATAATAGCTTTCTCACTCCGAACTGATCCATCTCCCTATATTTTTGGGGGGTTGTTTTAAAGACAAAATATATGAGCTCCCAGTTCAGTAACAGAAAGGGTATGTTCAAATCCTCCCCCTACTTCACAAAAGAGCAAGGACAGTGCCAACACAAGAGTCTGGAGCACTCGGCAGTCTTTCTGGCAACAAAGTTCTTCATTAAAATTTTAATACTGCTAATAGCATCGACTTCCAGCATCAGTGCCACAAATACATCAGTATTAGGAATATACATTAGGATATTAAGTAATCAAAACCCAAACCAATATGTCCTGTTCATTCATACAGTTGGTATAACTAATTCAAATGGGGGGGGGGGAGACAGATCTGCAGCCATTCTGCTGCCTGTCTGGTT
>NW_015175975.1:487746-510308 GCF_001447785.1 Gekko japonicus
AGGGAAAGTGAGGAGAGGTTAGCAGAGACACAGATTATATGTAACTGAAAAGGATGTTTTCCAGTTAGCAGTTACAACAGATCTTGCCACTGAAGAGAACTGCATTGACAGGTCCGCCTTTCCAGCGTATTATACTGTGGGCTCAGTAGCTTGATGGATTTTGATTCTATTTAAGCAGTGCATTTGCTCGCTTGTTGCTCTATTCTCTCTGATATTTTCTCTGCTGGACAGAGGGGTGAACATTTTCTTTCATACCCTGGCATATAGGCAGCACGGGAGGGGAGGGGGAGGGGGGAGAGAGAAAATGTATACTTGCCCCCCATCCACCTACCTTTGGACAGACAGCATCCATTGTTTTGTCTTTTCTTACTAATGTTTGTAAATTGCAATAAGTGATGGTAACATAAGCAATAAACAGAGTTACAGAACAATCCAGGCAGGTCTACTCAGAATCCTATTCAGGTTTATTCAATGGTGCTTACTCCAAGGAAATGGCATTGCACTGGTAGGGATAAATCAGACAAGAAGATCTCTTCATATTTTTTAATTTTCCTAATAAACAGGTGAAGGGAGGCAAGACTGTGGAGCATTAGCCTTTCCCCTCCATAGTGCATCCAAAATAAAATATACCTGCTTTCAAGCCACGAGTAGGCCTCGAAGGGGTAAAAACAGGGAATAGACATGGCAGGGTGATTTACCATGCATTTAGAAGATTCCACCCATTTACATGTTCCCAGAAAGCGGTGAGAAAAAGAAAATATCAAGGGGTTTTATTTTTAAACAAAACAGTGTGGAGATTAGGGAAGCACGTTTTTATTTATCACATTTTAAACCCCATCCTTTCCACATACTACCATGCTGCGTACGAATTAGAAGTGGTTGATGAATTTAGATACCTGGAACTTGTGTTCCAGCCCAAATTATCCTGGTTCAAACATGTTCAATATCTCAAGCAGAAAACCGACTTCACTCTGTTGGCTTTAAGGAAGTTAATTCTAGGAACTCAATATGTACCAACACTTCTGAAGATATACAAGGCACATGTGTTACCATGCATACTGTATGGTTCTCTGACCTGGTTCCTGGGTACAATAGAACTACTCAATGAAGTTCAGATAACTGGAGGAAGTGCAAGCCATGCCACCCAGCATCGTGTATTGTATAGTAACTGTGGACATCCCTTAATTTTGTAGCAAAGTACGTGGATGGTTGCATGCATGCCTATGGAATGGTTTTCCTTAGCTTAGACATTTCTGATAAAATTATGGGAAACTGAGACAGTGATAGTATTCATATAACAAAAAGTGCATGGTGTAGTGGTTTGAATGTCAGATTAGGCCCTGGGAGACCCAGATCTGAGACCTCACTCTGCCACGTAAGATCATTCAGCCTAATCCACTTTATAAAGTGTTGAGGATAAACTGGGGAAACAGCCAGTGTGGTATAGTAGTTAGAACACTGTACTACCATGGGGCAACCTGATGCTGCATTACTTGAATGACTCACCCAGGGCTGGCTGTTTGCTACTTTTTAATAGCAGCCACCAAACAAAAGCCAGTGTTGTATAGTGGTTAGAGTCTGGGAGATCTAGGTCTGAATTAACTGTTTGCCATAGCAGCTTACTGGAGGACCATGACCCAGTCACACGCTGTCAACCTAACCTACCCCACACTGTTATTGTAAGGATAACATGAAGGAGAGGAGAACATTGTAAGGTGCTTTAGGTCTCCATCAGGGGTGAAAAGCAGGGTATAAATCATGTAAATAAATAAGAATGTTGTAAGCCACTGTGGGTCTCCATTGAGGAGAAAACTGGGCTATAAATGAAGTAAATAAATATAACAAATTTACAGAACCTATGCACCAATAGGATAACGATCTACAATCTTCAGTACTGAAAGGTAAAATCAATTCTGAAAATGCTTTTTACATCTCCATTATCCTCTGGAATGAGTCTAAATACTGAATATGGCAGCAAGGCTCATGGTCTCCTACTTTCCATTCCATTTCCTGATTTAATCGCAGATTCCAAGTGCTGAAGATTGTCAGAGACAGACAACTGTATGCTGTATATTTAGTGAATCTCAATATTTTCTCAGGCCCCAGGAAGGTGCTATTAATAAGCATGTCTTGTTGAGTATGGAAATGATTCTTTAACTATTAATGCATTTTTTTTCTGAAATGAAAATAATAAAATGTTTTCGGGGTTTTCGCCACATCACTCATTACATGCATACCACTCCTTGGTATACAAGTCTTTGGCATCAGTTCATTTATCCATCTTGTTTTCTGACAGGGAAAATACCCCCCTAAGTCCTTCTCAGCTCTTAAATTGCTTCTTCCAGACTAGACAAGCATCTGTGGTGAAAATGTCACTCAGCATAATGATTTGGAGTATCTGTTCTAACACTTCAGCTGCCTAACTTCTAAAGGAAGGAAGGGAAGTTGCAGAGACAAACAGAAAAGAGTTGATCCCACCCGAGTGCAGCAAAAACTATCATCACCAAATGGAAGCAGGAGACGTTCAGGCAATCAAGCAGCCAGAAGTGAAACCAGGTACCAAATGGTGCCATCAAAGAGGTTGTGCTTCAACTGGCAGACAGATAAAGAAGAAAAAGAATGTAATAGAGCAAGGATGGCTAAATATTTTGTAAACAAAGGAAACCAAGCTTTAAAAAAGTGAAAAACCTGAATTTTTAAAGCTTGATTTCCTTTGTTTACAAAATATTTAGCCATCCTTGCTCTATTACACATTATTCCATTCCTAGTAGCTGGGCCACCCTAAAGGAAGTGTGCATGTCTGTATTGGGAAAGAGCTACACTGATTAAGCATGTACTTTTATATCAGTGTGTAAGTGTAGAGGGGAAGCACTGAAAACATTCGACACAATAATTGTGCATGCCTAAAAGAACTATGCATGATACGCCTTGGGTATAGTTGTCCACTCATCTATTTCAATGGGATTTCTCAGAAGTCACAATGACACCTCAGTATGTCTGTAATTTCTCATAGCATCACTTGCTAGTTCCACATCAGACTGGTGATTACAATAGCTCTTCTAACATATAAGAGGAGATATACAGATAAGACATGTAGCTTTGGTATTGATTTCACCTGCACAGGGGAGTTCATAAACAGGGAGTTTTTATTTGGCTTATTATATTATTTGTGGTATTACAAATTAATAAAACATGTAAGTACTTTCTCGCTTTGAAACTGCCAAACTTGCCTAATATTGTATTGGCAATGGTATCCATTCATTGTTGTTAAACTGTTTGAAACAGTGGAAATGGAAATTTTTCCACAGAGAAATAAAGCGCTGAATGTTTTTTTTTTCCTGGTAAATTTCCCTCCCCACATAACTTATGGTTTCTTCCTATCACCCCACCCATCTTGTTCTTCTTGTACTGTTATGGCAAAAGCTGTAAGTATAAAATGGAGGGTGAAAGAGTTGAGAGTAACAGAAGTATCCTCTGTGACATTTCAAGATAGGGAAGGGACAGTCATTCAGTAGTCCTGTGGGCCTAGGAGAGGTGATGGGGCATTGTTTAGGAGGGACAATTGTCTTACTCTCAGTGTGGTTTACATTTCAAAGTGAAGTCACTGACTACCTTGATCTAGAAAGCAGGGATAAGTGAATGTTAAATGCCAGTGATGCTGTGCAAGTACTGGAATCCTTTTATTTCCTTACTAATTGCTACTGCAGAAATCCAGGGTTAAGAGAAATTATCAGGTTAACTCTGTTACATTGGGGAACACTCTTCTAAAACAAAACTGAGAGAATAATTTCAAAGATGCCTGGGGAAACAACTGCTAAAAACACTATTGTAGTGTCTGAATCATTAGTGGTTTGACCTGGAAAGCTTTCATCTGTTAGAACAATCCTCAAATTAAAAGATCGCAAGACCCCTAAACCTGTAAGACAAGTGGCAAAGTCTTTCTAGGAAAAGCCTTTTCAATCTAAAGAAGCACACTGAAAAGAAAAAAAAATCTTACAATTCCTGGTAGCATATCACAATAGAGTCAACCTCCTGCTTAGGCTCAAACTATACATGATGAAAGGAGATCCATGATTAATTTCCCAAGGTTTTTTTTAAAAAATTAAAAGCAGGCTGATTGAATTATATTGCAGGGTTGAATTATATTGCAGCAATGGAACTGGCTCATTCTTTCTCCATGGGCCATTCTTGCTGTCCTCTTAGGCTGCGTTCAGATGGGAAGCTAATCCCGCCATTGGCCCGGCTTTAATTTGATCCAGATCTTTTTCATCCGGCAGTGCATGACCAGACAGCTCCCCTTACCGCGCGCATACTCCATGGTGGGTTGTCTAGATGTTGTCCACCTGAAGCAGCCACGTGGTTGGGGGTTTGTTTGTTTTTTAATTCTGTTTGGCCTCTCCTTCTTTAGAGGTTTTCAAACAGAGGTTAGATGGCCATTTGACAGCAATGCAGATTCCGTGAATTTAGACAGATCATGAGAGGGAGGGCAGGAAGAGTTGCCTCAGTGCTTAGCTCTTGTGGCCCTTTTTTACATGCCCAGGGAAATGCTGATTGCCACTTTGGGGTCATGAAGCAATCCTGGAGGTGTTTTGCCATCTTCTGAGTGGTCACTGCGGGTGTGGAGGGGGAAGTATTTGTGAATTTCCTGCATTGTGCAGTGGGTTGGACTAGATCACCCTGGAGGTCCCTTCCAACTCTGATTCTATGATTCATGTGATTCCAGGGTTGAAATAAGACCACAGCAGCCTGGGAACAAGGTGCTGAAAAGAGACTCCTGCTTCACACAGGTACATATAAAGATGTTTAGCAATAGGTTTGCAATCCCCATATCCTGCTTTAGTTTACAGAATAGTCCTCTCTCCTCTTTTCAACCACCAACATCACAGTAAGAGCCAATTATGTAGTTCAGGCACCTGGATAGCCTATATTTATCTGGGATAGACTGCATATAAATAAATGACCTGGGATTGCTCCCCCCCCCATTACTCCTAATATAAACCCTTTAAGACATTGTCAGGGGAGCAGTGCCAGATTTAGTGCATGTCTCCTGGGCGCCTGTGCTGTCCAGTGTTAGCGCGCAGCTCTCATTGCACTGTCCAGTAAAATGAAAATGTCATTAATGTTGAAACAAACTGGCAAGCACTAATTTGTTGCTAGAGAGTATTAAATTAGATCCCGATTGCATGAGCTGGGTTATAAGCATCACTTTCCTCCATAGCATGTCCTCCTTTGCCCCATATGTGTGATATTTCAGAATGTCCAAATGGGAAAAATATGGGCTCAAAAGCTACAACCACAGACCATGACCTCACAGACAGGACTGCAACACTCTCAAAATTTGTGCTATGCCTACTTGGCATTCATAAGGGGGATACTATTAGCTGCAGTTCAGTGGAAGAGACTAAAGTCAAGAGCTTTTTTGCATCAACCAACCATATGGGTTTTAACAAGTAAGCCTGCAATATATGTGTAACAGTGTTTTATTGTACTCAATTTTTAAACCTGTTGTTAGCCGCCCTGAGCCATCGGGTAGGGCGGCATAGAAATCTCAAAAATAAATAAATAAATAAATAAATCACCATAAAACTTTCCCTAGAATAAACTCCACTGAATAAAATGGGACACTTCTGAGTAGACCTTCTTAGCAGTGTTCTCTATATGCCAAATAGACCTTTCATTATTTGTGGAAAGGATACTAGTAGTATGGGCTACTCTGGACAAATAGTACAGACTCATCTCCCACATTTCTCTCTACCTCATCTCTTATTTAAACATCAATCAACAGCATTGAAACAATTTGTGTAGTTCAGTGTACTCCCAGATGACCACAGTAAACCAAACCGGGCAATATATGTTTGGGACTATAACAGAGGGTGTTTATAAAAGTTTGTGCAAATTGCTAATGTGAAGTCCACACAGAGGAGGGGGGAGAGAGAGATAAATTAAAAATTCCTAGTAAGTTGGCTTGATTTAAATTACTTATTTAATGCATGATTTAAGTCACCAAGAAAAGAATAGCTTTATATTAGGATTACGTTTCTCATTTTGAAATGCATATCATTCTTGAACATACATGCATACTTTCTAGTTAACAATTAAAATATATTGGTTTTCAATTAAATAAAACTTTCAAATACATCCCAGGGAAGAATAACTCAAAGCTTTTGGTCATGCAGTTAACATGCACTTTAGAGTTGTATCTGCTTAGCAGCAAGAACCAGATTTCTATTTAATTTTCTCATACATGCAACAGCACTAAGCAAGATTTTTTCCTTTAAGGCTTTAATAATATGTAATTATTGTTCAAGTCCAAATGAATAAAACTCTCCCTACGCCCTACTGTGTTGGAAAACTTCTGGCCAGTCTCCAATCTTCCATTCCTTGACAAGGTGCTTGAGTGGGCTGTTGCTTTTCAGCTCCAGGGGCTCTTGGAAGATATTTTCTGGACCCATTTCAACCTGGCTTTAGACCGGGGTTTGGAAAAGAGACTGCTTTGGTCACTTTGGCTGATAACCTCTATCAAGAACTACACAGGGGGGATGTGACCCTGCTAGTTCTGCTGCCTCTCTCATCAGCCTTTGATACTATCCACCACAGCATCCTACTCAGCCACCTCTCAGCATTGGGACTAGGGGGCACACTATTTTACAGTGCTTCAAGACCTATGGGGGGGTCTCAGAAGATGGGGGGATTCCTGCTCTACCCCATGGCCATTGACCCATTCAAAGTGCCTTTGAATACATGAAAAAATAACAGTAGTAGTGAGCATTTTTCCACTCCATTAAGAAGGAATGATGCTTTTTATATGACTGACTGTCCATAGCCTATGGCTTTTTAACTGACGTACCACTGTAATTGGGGTCACTAATGGAACTTTCTGAACAGCACTCAGAAGAGAAAGTTTATATTATACACCTTTTATTATCACCAAGAACAGTAGTCTGAAGTTTAAAAGAGAACATACACAGCCTTTTAATTTGGACCAATTCTATTCACTTCTTTACTATTTCCCTGCTGTTTATTCAATCCACTTCTAAAATTCTAGTTGAATTATATTCCCCCATTCTTCAAAATGAAGCCGCTAGAATGGACTTTGGATTATTTGTATCTTTCCCCATTACTTCTATTTGAAGAGGGTTTAATATTTCAAGGTCAAAAGAGATCCTATGGTCGAATAATTCTACATTCTCCTGTCCCAGTTCATTCATTAATATCTTCCTATAGTAAGGAAGAAGAAGAAGGGATTGGATTTATACCCCACCCTTCACTACCCAAAGAAGTCTAAGAGCAGTTTACAATCCCTTTTCCTTTCCCTCCCCACAACAGAAACCCTGTAAAGTAGGTGGGGCTGAGAGAACTGCCCTTGAGAGAACAGCTCTGAAAGAACTTATGACAGACCCCAGGTCACACCAGCAGCTGCACGTGGAGGAGGGGGGAATCAAGCTCAGTCCTCCCAGATTAGAGTCTGCACTCCTAACTATTACACCAAACTGGTTCTCTGAAGAAGCAAAAGAGACCACCCAACCCTTTCCTGAAAAGGAAGAATTTGTGTTTTGTGTTTACATGTGAGAAGAGAATAGTGGTCAAAGAGACTGCTAAATTACATAAGTACTGAACAGGTAAACAGAGAAATAAACAACGTAGGCAATTATAGCTGAAGAGGATCAGCTCTGGAAAATACAGTTCAGAAACTGCCTTCCAAGTAATCATGAGCATGAATACATGGCTCCCATAGAACAAAGCAGTGATCACTCATTGATCTGAGTGAAAACTGCTCTCTGCACTATCAAATGTTTAAGGAAAATATTTATTTACAAAATTTATACGTCACCTCTCCAAAGAAATGCTCAAAGTGCCTAAAAAAGTTAAGCTAAATTAATACAAGCCAACTAGAAACTAGGGTTGCCAACTTCCAGGTGGGGCCTGATTTTTTCCCCCCAGAATGACAACTGATCTCCAGACTACAGAAATCAGTGCTCGGAAAGAAATGGAAGCTTCAGAGGGTTAGGGTCTTTGGTATACCAGAGAGTTTAGGAAAAACCAGTTTCAGAGTGATTATAAAAGATGAATTCTCTAGAACGTCTGTTTCTCCTATGCTTTTAGAGGATTTTATGAACATTTTATAGAAGGTATCTACCTTCTGTAGGCCCTCCATTTCTCCTATGCTTTTAGAGGACTTTATGATCATTGTATACAAAATTGCTTGTTTCATCTATTTGCTAGCCACTTGAAGGACTCTTTCGATGGAAATACCACTTGCAAATGTTCCAAGTGTTCCAACATAAACAAGCATTCAGGTTCTGCTCTGGCTGATGTTGCCAGAGGCACTGCCCCACTTTCTAACGGACCCAAAGACCCACAAAACTCAGGCCAAGGAAGGCACTCCTGGTTCTGAAACACAGAACTAGCCACAGCTCTGAAAAAGGGGCCTCCATTTTCAGGTTTCATAAGGCAACCTCAGAGCAAACTTCCAGTCTTCCCCTCCACCCAGCAGAGATATGCTTATGGAATAACAATGGCAGTTCCACCAGGTAAAATATCTACATTTCTAAAGGCTATTCAGAGGCCACCTGGTGAGCAGCCCTGTCTCCAGTAATTCTTTGTCTCAATACTTGTCTTTCCTGCTCTTGTCCCTCAAGATACCGAGATAAACCAATCAATCATTCCAATGTTTAGCAATCTAATCAGGGACCCATCTCCCATCCTTTGTCTGTATCTGGGAACCTATTCAACTGCCTTGGCAGGACCATTAGTGATCAGAATACCCATTCAACTAGTCACCCAGCACCTGGCTGATTTAATCAAGGCTCCTGTTAAGCCTGACTCTGCCTCTCTGGAACTTCACTGGTCAAATCCAGGCCTTGCCCATCCTGATGCCATGCACCCCTAGGACTCATCATTGGTCCAGGTAATCTATTGTTCTCACCTGAGACCAGCCCCCAAGGCCTTCCATTGGTCTGCCTTGTTTTCCAATGTCTATAACCATTCAAGCACATGGCCTCAGACCATGTGCCTCTGCCCTGATGTGAACTAGCAGAACGCCCCTAAACCTCTGGGTTTAGGCTATAAACTCATCTCCATGGACCTCTGCTCATCTGGACAGGTAGTATCACCCCATTACTGACCCTGCTATTAGCTATCAATCACCTCTGCTTTCTTAGTTTTGTATTGTGTGTGTGAATGTTTGAATATTGTTTGTATGCTTGAGAATATTTAGTAAAAAAATCATTATTTTAGCTACCCAGTCTGTGTCTGTTCCTGTGTTCTTGAGAATTCTAACTCCAGTATACACAGGTCTGATCCTATAGTTATGTCAATTGCTCATTAATATCATAATTCCCCAATCTATTATTAAGAAATAGAGCAATTTGGCAAACAGAAATCCATAATTCTTTTCTTAAAATTAATAAAAATTACTTTTCTGGAAGAGTCAAAGTCCTCAGGAGACAAAACAAAGATGATCAAAATCTTCATGAAAGTCTGTGAGCTTTCTAGTGTTCTCAAGGCACTAAAGTTGACAACTTCTACAAAGTATAGATTCAGTTGGGTAGTCATGTTGGTCTGAAGCGGCAGAACAAAGTCTGAGTCCAGTGGCACCTTTAAGACCAACAAAATTTCATTCAGGGTATAAGCTTTCGTGTGCACGCACACTTCTTTAGATACAGTGACATGGAAGTCACCAGTTCATACATAGAAGTAGAGGGTGAGCAGCAAATTAGCATACAACATAATGAAGATGTTGTATGCTAATTTGTTGCTCACCCTCTACCTATATGTATGGACTGATGACTTCCATTTCAATGTATCTGAAGTAGTATGTGTGCACACAAAAGCTTATACCTTGAATAAAACATTGTTGGTCTTAAAGGTGCCTGCCACTGGACTCAAATTTTGTTGTACAAAGTATATGAGACAGATGAAAAATGCTTCCATGCCAATTTTTATGGTTTGCAAGGTCTTCCAGATGAAAATATGTATCTTTTCCTATAACAGTATATGTGCAACATAGCCATGAAGTTACATGAGGTATAGTGATGCTACCCCCAAATATGCAATGATGTAGATGGAACTTCTACATATTCATATTCAAATCTTCTGCAGAGCAGTAGTGATTTGTGCCTGATATACACAAGATGGACATGCAGGCAAGTGACTCAAAATGATCCAGCCAATGTTTCTAGGAGTGTTATAATCGCTCTCATGAAACAGTAAACTGATGATGCTTTCAACACCATACAGGCAAGCCCTTACACCTTATAATTATATATTGCAGGGGCACATTTTAGCTCTATCACTATCAAAAATGTAGATATAAATGACTGTCACAAGATAAAGACCAAAACTAAAACCAAATCCATAATCTCTGTGATTTATATGCCTTTGTTCTAGAAGTTCAACTGCTGTATACCGGTAGTTTAATAGTCACGTTTTTTTCCTGAGCTATCAGCAACCTCACACTTGCCTTCCATTCTTCTAGCCGATGAGGGACATCACAGTCACAACTGATGTATTTCTGCAGATCTCCTTAATAAGCTCTGCTGTTGTTTGAGAAGAAACCGTGAAGAAAACCTGGCATGAACAAATGACCAAGTTTTAAAAAATGGATTCCCCTGATTCTAATACATTTTTGTGGTAATTTCCAGTAACAAAAACTGGTAGAAAGCATTTGATTTGCATAATAAACAATGTATATAATATGCAAATCAGGAGACTAGACAATGGCAACCAGAAGAGAATGGTCACATCTGCCAAAGTGGTATGTAGCCATGCAGCAGGTAAAACCACAGGACAAAGTCACTATGCTTTGAGAGCCAGTTTGGTGTAGTGGTTAAGTGCGCGGACTCCAATCTGTGAGAACCGGGTTTGATTCTCCACTTCTCCACATGCACCTGGCTGGATGACCTTGGGCAAGCCATAGCTCTGGAACAGCTGTTCTTGAAAAAGAGCAGTTTCTGTCAGAGCCCTCTCAGCCCCACCTACCACACAGGGTGTCTGTTGTGGGGAGGGGAAGGGAAAGGAGTTTGTAAACTGCTCTGAGACTCCTTCGGGTAGTGAAGGGTGGGGTATAAATCCAATCTCTTCTTCTTCTCTTCTTTATCCCATTGAGAAGGGGGATGGCAGGACTAGTGGCAGGACTAGTGTAAACAAGTCCTGAATGAAGAACAAGAACCCTCCCTTTCTCCCTCCCCTTCTCTTGCCCTATGTTTCCTTCAGAATTTTTATTAGATATGCATCATGGTCTATATAATTAATTAGAAAGGCTCAAAAATCCAATCACTAACTCTTTGAAAAGGGCATATATTAAAGATTCCAATATTCCAGGCAGAAGCCTCCCTAGAGAGTCCATTTTGCTCATGTCACATCAACAAGACTGTGTATGACAAGCACTTCCAATATTCAATACCATGCTTGAGATACTTAATTGCAGGACATTAATGCTGACCCGACCAATTAAAGCAGTGTTGTGGTGCATGTCTTCCTGCACAGATGTTTCATATATTACCTGTGTATTATCAATCAAAACAGTTAATACTCCTACCATATGAGATAATTATTTTGCAATTACATTGAAACAAATGATATTTCTTGCAAAAGGTTTCACTAATTATCCAGGCTTGCCAAAGGGTAGGGATAATGGGATATTTTTCCTCAATTGCTGCTTCTCATTAATCTCAACACCTTCCTGGCCCCAAAACTGAGAAGGAGGAGAAGAACTGACAGCACGTCCAGAATGGTAGAATTATGTTATCTGAAGAGGCAGGTTCTTTAACAGAATCTCTGTATTACCAATGGCAAAGTTCCAAATCATTTTGCATTGTCTTTTCTCAGACTGGCACTTCTTTTTTGTGATGCTAAATCTTAATAAATCTCAATCCAAGCTGTATAAACGGTACAAATGCTTCTCTCCAGTACAACCTTTTCTTCTTCAGTGCAATTCTCTTTTGTTTGTCTGAGAAGCCAAGACTTTTGACTGTTTGTACTGCTAATGTACAGTTCTGGGGCTACAAATGTTAATTGGTTTAATTGATAATCAACTAAACCATTTGCAGATTAATCAAAAGGAGCTAATTTTAACTCACGGGGCTGTTAGCGAAGGGTATCCTTTATTTTGTTTCTTTCTAGAACAACCTGAAATCAGTGAATCTTGACTCTTTTTACCGTTGTCAAAAACACTTCAATGTTTGACTCGAAAATAAAAAGCATGAATATTTAGCTTCCTTCTAATTATTTTAATTTTTGTTCTTGCATATCATTGTAACATATCAAAGATAGCTTTTCCTTCTAACACTGAGTGATTACTTTCTTAAACTAAATTTGTCACATTTCCTTCATTATCTCAAAGGACACCTTTTTGCAATATATTTTAATATATTTCCCCAATACATTTACAACATGCAAATTAAATTTAGTAATTGGTTAAAGGGCAAGTAATTAATCAACAAAAAGTCTTTAAATCAGTGAATAAGAGCCCTAATATTTTCTGAAGTCACCCCTTCCGTTCTCCTAGGGCATATGCTGAGATTTCATTGAGCAGTGAAACACTCTTCCTTAAAGCCATTCTGGTCCATCATATAATCTCATATTTCACTAAGAATTTTATTCAGGAATAAAGAGGAAATCTAAACTCCAAGCCACATTATATGTGGGTATGTTATGATTGTAGGCCTGTTCATGTGGCAATTCAAATATTTTATTATTTTATTTATATCCCATTTTTCTCCTCAATAGGGTCCCAGTGAGGACTGCAACACTGTCTCCTCTACCATCTTCACAAAAACCCTGTAAGATGGGTTAGGCTGAGAGAGAGAGTGACCAGCCCAAGGTCACCTAGCAAGAGTCCATGGCAAAGCAGGGTTTTAAACATGGATCTCCCAGATTCTAGTCCAACACTCTGACCACTACACCACATTTGGGTAAATGTACAGAATCCTTTGTAAACACATGCCTCCAGGGTTCCTACTCCATCCCCTATCTCTGCAGTTCTAGTTCTATGTATTGTGTTGAAGGCTGCTCCCAAAATTATATTTAAAAAAATCAGGAGTAGGTTGGACTCCACAAAATTGTTTTTGGAATGGTGTGATGAAAATTACGTGCGCAGAATATGTCATATGACCCTCCAAACTGTGCCTGGATGTTTAAGAAAAATTAACTTGAGCAAATTTCCCGTTCTCTATACAAGAAAGTGCTGCTTCAGTGTCTTGGTAGAAATAAAAATATCCCAGCCTGAATGTATGCTGTTTCATTTGGATAAGGGATTAAGTGAAAAATGAACTGGAATGCAAGGGGGAATTTCTAACCTTGAATTTGCCCTCACTCATTTTCTGGAATGCAAAGTTTAGTTCTCAGTGTTTATATCTCTGCTTCCTATCTCCTAGATACCCTCTTTCTATCAACAAACTCTACCTGAGATACAACTGTTTTATTTTAAAATAAAACCAAGGAATTATAATTTTGACGGGTTTAGCAATGACATCTGAAGAAAAGCTAACCATAAAAGAAGTCAGCAAGCATTCAGTGAAAGAGATACAGGGAGCTGTCCTATTATCCTCTAGAAATGAAGAGTCAATGCTTGTGAAATTGCATCCAAAGGATAGGGAGGAAATCTAAACTTTCATGACCATAATAAATACAGCTATTGCACATTGTGTATCTTGGGAATTTCATTAAGTTCCAAACATCTAAGATTTGGCCCACAGCCACCACAAAAGGGTTCACAATTTCAGACTAACAAATAATGTTGTGGTCAGTGCATGAAATAAGAATGTCAAGTGGAAAGGAAAATCATTTCCTAAACCATTATATAAAATAAATATCCCTGTATTAGTCCACTAGCAAACCTTCACTATATGGATCCTCTATGCTATCCACTTACATCTTAATCATCACCCTATCACCTCCCAATGGGACTCTCCACAGATTTATTTATTAGGAGATTAAAAGAGTCCTGCGATTTCTTGCATTTCATTGCTTTGGGCTTATTAAAAAAAACTAGCAGTGTCAATATACCCTGTTTCCCCGAAAATAAGACCTACCCAAAAAATAAGCCCTAGCAGGATTTCTATGCATTTGTGGTATAAGCCCTAGTGTGTCTTCTTGAGAAAAAATAAATATAAGACAGTGTCTTATTTTCGGGGAAACACGGTAGTAACATTTCATATCAAATTCTGCTTTTGTTTGCTGCTTGTCTACCAAAGGCAAATTCTATGTAAGGCTGTTGCATCTAAGCTTAAGTGATTTTGTTATCCTAATTTGGCTCAAAATGATAATTTTCAAAGCAACTAAATTTTCTGCACAAAGTACTATGAATGCTGAGGCTGGGCCTTTGTCAGGTCTGTGCAGCTGCTCATAACAAACAATGCTTGCTTTTTCAATTGGCAAAGAGCCAGTTTTGCGGCTAACAGTATTATTAAACTGACCATCTCTTGTCTTGCTTTTCTTTTAAAGTTTCAGTTTCTTAAAGCCTATAATTATGATTGAACATTTCAGATCCCATTTCCCCTCCCCCCAGAAAAGGCTTAAATATATATTTGTTGTGTTGAACCAGATGGGGTGTTTTAAAAGCGCTGAAGGTTTTGAGATTTATTTGTTTTTAATGCTTAGGACTAGTGTTTTGAAAAGATTAGGAAATCTGGATATTTTATAACAGAGATGTCTTAATAAGGGCCAAATAACATATTACAGCCACCATCCTGGAAGGCATTGTAAATTTCTCCCTACAAGACCTGTTTTATTGTTACATTTATATCCTATCCCCATCATCCAAAAAGCTCAGGGTTGTATACTTAATTTCATCTTTCTCCGGTTTTATCCTCACAACGACTCTGTGAGGTAGGTCAGGCTGACAGAGAATGACTGCCCCAAAGTCACCCCAGTGAGCATTGTCATTGGGTGGAATTTGAACCCAGATATCCCCACTCCTAGCCTGACACACTACACCATACTGGCTCTTTGACACACCAGGAACAAGAAGGGATGCTTGATATAGATGTGGATTAACCTGAATGTATCCCAAAATTATCTAGTTTTACAATGGCAGTAAAGGGTAGAGAACATTCAGCTAAAATGTCATATGCTCATCCATTTTCTAAGCAAGCCACAGAGTGGAAATTGAAAGTTCACACTACATTATTAGCTTCAAAACCATAGTATATAAATAGGATTATGTAAATGAACTTCAACCACTTCCACATGAGGATTTTGCTCCCTATGGCCAGATGGATGCCCCTACTTTTGGGGGAGAGTGGAGCTTCCACATGATACTTTGGTCAATTGGAACGTGACTTGTGTGGTTCATGTAAGCCAAAGAAGAAGAAAAATCTCAAAAAACCCAAACAAAACCCAAACAACTATGTATGCTCTTTGCTCTGACTCAAAAGAGAACTGTGATTGTTGGCAGAGGTGATAATTGGCAGAGTGCCCAATTGGACATTCTCTCCATAGAGATGGATGGTGTGGTGGAGTTAAGTTCCACCTTCAAAATGCCAGAATAAAACTCTACATTCCCACACACACACACTTTAACACATTTTACCCCTCCAGCTCAGCTGTAAAGCAAGGAAAGGAGAATAGCTGAGCAGTGGGAGGGGCTGGTGCAATCATCAGTTGTTGCTGCTCACAGTAGATTTACTTAATATTTCATGTTATTAGTGTGTTGCTCTAGGATATCTTCAAACAAGGTAACTTTGTTTTGCCATACTACATTTTGGGTTCTGTAGTACACACAACTGTAGCAGACATGGAGAAGTTCTCACAAATGTTTTATTTTTAAAACAGAGATAATATCCAAGAGGACAGATGGAAGCCAACTGGCAAGTAGGTTTTCCATGGTCATGGAAATCCATGATCTTTAAATAGATAGATTGATTTTACAGTAAAAACTATGCAGAGGGGAGGGGTCTACACACCTCCTTGATCTGGTTCCTAGTTTAGTGAAATATATCTTATGAAAAACTGGAATGATCATCACTTCTAACACTTGGTAATTTCTAGCTCAATCTAATTTTGCTCTCTGGCAGCTTACAATGTATTGGACTGATTACAGTCATCAAGTTCACCTCTACCTACACTGGAATGGAAGCAGATTCCCCTTATTGTTGAGACCCAAGAGCAAGCCTATGCACACAATATGCTCTGGCTTACTGCTCTATAAGGGGCATCTTTGGTGATCTTGCTTGTTATTACCTTGCATTTCCCAGCTTTAACTAGAGTTTGGAGCTAGGACAGGCTGAATGCACAAGCATAATGCACCGCTTCTCACTGTACTTAACAGTTTGTGATGTTCTGGTATACTGAATGAAGGTAATAAGATGTTTGTATGCTTTAAGTAATGTACTATCTTTGGGCAGCACTGACAGCTGGATTATGTTTTACATTAAAACTTGGCTCCCTCTCACTTTCTCCACAGTCACACAGTAGCTTTGAAGAAGGACTGTATGGGCCTGAATTCCACAGGGAGGAGGGGTTCCTGCCTTCCTCCCACATGCATTTTTTTCAAGCCCAAATGGTCCCAGGTAGAGTTGTGTGACCCCTTTTCGAGCCACATATCCAGTATTAACATGCAGCAATAACTTCTCCAGGGCCGTTTCAGCTTGGGAAAATGGTTGGGAGGGAAGGTGTGTGGCTGTCTCATTAAAAAGTATAGCATGTAATCTATTCTGAAAATGGCTTCTACAAATTTTGTTTCATCTAAGACAACCTGATGAAAGCAGATAGAATCAGTCATTTGCTAGAGAATTTTTTTTACTAAAAAAGAGGGAATGTTTAATAGAGGACACAGATGCCTACTATATGATGACAAAACCAAACAATGTCAAGGATATCACAAAGAAGACACAACCAATATGTACTTTTTTATAATTCTTTTTTTTAAATTGTGTGTACATGTTTTTTGTGTGCTCGCCTGGACGTCATGGTTGACTTCTAGTGACCCCTACTGGGGGTCTGGATGTTTTTCAGAGAGGTGGCTTGATTAGCCTGCCTCTGCCTCCCACCTCCGGTATTCCTTGGAGTTCGCCCTTCCAAGTACTTACCAGAGTCAGCCCTGCTTAGCTTCTGAGATCTAATGAGATCGGGCTTGCCTGGAATATATTCTAATTATCAAAGGTATCTTACAAATAATGCCTCCCAGTATATTTGACAGAACCTCACTAGGAAAATTAGCTATCAAAATTATGTCATGGATAATTTCAAATTGCTAATGAACATATTAATTTCAGAGTAAAAACTGGACAGAAACCATAAAATATTATCACAGTTCATCAAAACACCACAAAAATTAACCTCATATTGTGAATAACATAATGTTGGAATGTTATTCCAAGGTTATTCAAATTCTTCTGTGGCAGTGATCAATAGGGTTCCCCCTGCCATGCATTTTCCTCCACACAACTAATAGACATAAGTGCTGGACACTGACAGAGACAGGATGACAGTCTTGATGAATTAGCAGTTTGATTGACTATAACAATTTACAAATTTGGAAAATATTAGCAGTCACTGATAATAAAGAATACCACCTTTTAATGTTATTATTCAGCTCTACTTATGGTAGAAAACTGAGAAGAATAGAACGTATCAGGTGGTATTTGTTAATATTCAACACACTTAACACAATAAAACACATAGAGTACAATACAATCCCATGAATAACACAAGAAATAGTTGCCCAATCTGAATTCCTCTGATGATCTGGTTTGGTTATAAAGTCCTACCATATCCTTGTCAAGTCTAAGAGAAAAACTCTGCACAGGTAATTTACGCAACTAGTGCAACATGGACCAGAGAGTCACTTGGATTTTCTAAATACCCGCATTGAGGTACATGGAAAGTCCCTATAGGAAAGGACTATTGCATGGCCTCAGTATATATGAAGTGCTATTTACACTTTTTAAAAAACCTTCCAGAGATGAGAATGGACTTTAGCAACTGCAAACACAATCCATATTTATATGGTTATCACTCAACTGACTCAAAGATAAAAATTACTGTCTGCTTTATGGAGTGGCAACACAATTCATAAACCACCACTGGTTCAATGCAGTCATGAACTGCACCAGTGTGGTGTAGTGTTGTGTCAGATTATGATCTGGGAGACCCAGGTTCAAATTTCCACTCTTCCATGAAGCTTGCTAAGTGACATTGGATTGGTCATTCTCTTATAGTCTAACCTATCTCACAGGGTTGTTGTGAGGATAAATGGAGGAGCATGTATGCTGCCCTTGTCTCCATACAGGAAGAGCAGGATAAAGATACATTACATAAATAAATAGCCACAACAGGAAATACTGGAAAAAATATACTTCATTGTCTCAGCATGATGGCAGCTGTGCCAGCCATGCAAATCTTGCAACACTTGGGATGGGCATCAGAACCCTATGCCTGTAGCTCCTGCAAAAATTCTACACGTGAAAATGCCATTAAGAAGAGATTTAGAAATATTGTGTTCTACAACATCCTGTTCTTAAAAGCCAAAAAGAATGGAGTTTTCTCCAAGTCTTGGAAGTTTCTGGTTTCTCAAGGAAGATGCTGGAGCTACTTCAAGGGGGAATGCAACCTCATTGGCTTTGCTTTGTTTGGTTCATGAACTCTTTTGTTTTCATAATGTGGCAGCCTTGCAAGCAATTCCTGTGTTTTGTTTTCATTCAGAAGGCTTTATATTCCCTGACTGGAGTGAAATTATGACTTCTTACCGTGCAGGAGGGCAAGCCCCTGTTAAATTTGCTAAGTAAACAACATGGGCTCACATCATGGGAGCCAGTCCGGCAGGAAAAGACGCCAGGCTGCTTCCTTTTAAGATAGAGCTGGCAGACAGACTTTAACACATTGCCAGTTGGGAAAGTCCATCCTCATTTTTTGTATAACAGGCACATCTAAACCTTCATATTTTTGCACTCAATTATGTTTCTAGGAAATGCTGATACTGGGGAGAACCTTCAGACATATCAACAGTAACTTCACAATGCAATTCATTAATTTTAAAGTACAGTTAAGCAACAGCAGCATTTCTGTTCGATCCGGCACACTTTACCCACAGAAGTGCTTTTGGAGGTTACTAGATAGCTGTGGAGCAATACATGGGAAACTTCAGCTCGGGTTGCTTACTTCTTGCTAAATTACCTTTTCCCCCAGTCACCTCTGGATGATGCTCTCTCTTAACCTGTACTAGATTCACTGGACCCAAAGGAAGGAGGTAGCTTTGGAAAGAATGGATTAGGTAGCACTTCACAAGCATACACAAGCTTACAATAATGAAGTGAGCAAACAAGGCTAATGCCTTTGGATCTGAAAGAGAGAGAATATAACTGCAAAGGACCAGGGACTTCCTGAAAATTTACACTTTGAATACAGAAAACATCAGTTTGGAAGGGTCACGCTATTTAGGAGTAATCATATTACACTGAATGCTCAGCTGCACATTTACATATGCTTTTCTCTTCCTTTTGGGGTCACCAATCAAAGGTGACCCGGACACAGACTGTCTCCTTTGAGGTTTATTTAAATGAAAATCTTGGGACAAAAGGGGGACATCATCTTACTCTGATGTCTAGATGACTTCCCACACTTGCAGGATGTGATTAAAAGTTATCAAGAGACACAAATCTCCTTCTGCTAAGATTTAAACCTGACAAGCTGTTTTCCTTTTACAGCCATCAGATGTCTTGAGTTGCCTTCTAACTTCTTTCTTTGCTTTTGCAACCCAGATGCTGTACAACATCCAGCTGCAAGTACTCCACAGAATTCCCCTTCAGAACTTTCCAGCACTGCTGTCTAGTCAGCCCCCAGGGCACTGTCAGAATATTTTCAGCCTTGCCTGAAAGCATAGTGTGCTGTCTCTTGCTGAATGTATTCCTAGATTGCCCAGGGAAAAAAAATCTCAGCTATCTCAAATAGCACTTTTACAGACCCACTGCACAGATGGGTTAATGGCAGCACACAAAAGCAACATAATGCAATCTAGACCAAAATTAATAGGCAACCATGCAAGAGAGATTTCAGTTCTAAAGTCCCTGGACCACACAGTTTTATGCTGACTTGAAAACAGCTTGGCATGTTGTGGTCTCCAGAATCCCATATCTCACAAAATGCCTTTGCTCTCCAAAACCATCACAAGCAAGCCTCTCTTGTTCCTTTGTACAGAATGTGAATGCAACACTTGACCTTCTAAGCAGCAGGCCTTCTCACTCCTATCAGTAGTTCTTCTGCCTCCATTTTCTCCCACAGCACAGTGAGTACTACAAGCCAGGACTCTTAGGTATCTAGTAAAATGCTAAGGATTTGTCAGATCTGAGTAACTAGAGCACTTGAAAACAATTTGTTCCTCTTTCTCTAACACTCCTCCAATGAGAAAGAATGAAGAAAAGTGATGTGTAGTAACCTAAGAAGGAACTATATATTGGGAAATAGTGATAGACGAAAGGGGGGGGGACCCCGGGGGGGAAACCCTTCACCAAAATCAAACAGGAGCACTGACTTGGATCTGGCATAGCATTCCAATGGACAGAAAACATAACTTCCTTGCCTCCCCCCAGCACACCATGTCCCCACCTGCCCCTGGAAATCGGAGGGCATTTGGGGCTACATCAGGAGGGCGAAGTGAGAAAGTCATCTTTCACAGGCAGAAATCCTTCTGCCTATGGAAACACTGCACTGGATCCAAGCCACTGTATCTAATTCAAAACTTAAATGAGCACAAAAATAATCTATTTGGTTCTTTTAAAACAAAGACAGTGGTGTTTTACCTATGCTCTGGATTCCATTTCTACAATATATTCTGTCCAGCAAATCGACATGGCCTTTATTTTGATCTCCAACAGTGCAGTCCTAATCAGAGTTACAGCCTTCTACCCCCACTGACTTCAATAGAGTCAGACAGATGTAACTCTGTTTAGGATCGCACTACAAATTTTCCTACAAAAAATGAGCCTGCAGTGCGATGTGACTGCAAAGAAAGCTAATGCAATCTTAGGATGCATTAACAGAAGCATTGTGTCCAGATCACGGGAGGTGGTAGTTCCGCTCTATTCTGCTATGGTCAGGCCTCACCTGGAGTACTGTGTCCAGTTTTGGGCACCACATTTTAGGAAGGATGTTGACAAGCTCGAGCGTGTCCAGAAGAGGGCAACCAGGATGGTGAGAGGGTTGGAATCCAAGTCTTATGAGGAAAGGCTAAAAGAGTTGGGTATGTTTAGCCTGGGAAAGAGAAGGCTTAGAGGGGACATGATTGCAGTCTTCAAGTATTTGAAGGGCTGTCATGTAAAAGATGGAGCAGATCTATTCTCTCTTGCTCTGGATTGCAAGATTAGGGGTGCGGTCACACGGTCCGTTTGATCAGGTTTCACCGCTGTTCCCTCCAGCATTTAAATTTGCTGACTAGATAGGCCAATCCGAATCCCGTGGGGAAGCCGGCTCACTCGTGCAATGTTCACGGTTTTTCCTGCCCCTTGGAAAATCAAGTGTTTTTCTTGTACTGGTGCTTTGAACATGCGATTTCACCTATCTGGACAGCCATCTATCGCAATGGTTGCAATTAGGGCCTTCTAACCATTTTTCCCCACGATGAGATTTTTTTTCTTTCAGGCTTCTGCCTTTGAGCGCATGGGCAATTCACCATTTAAACATTCAGGCGCATGGGCCCAGCGGATGAGCAAAGTCCTCTACAAGGCACTTTGGGGTGCGGTCACACGGTCCGTTTGATCAGGTTTCACCGCTGTTCCCTCCAGCATTTAAATTTGCTGACTAGATAGGCCAATCCGAATCCCGTGGGGAAGCCGGCTCACTCGTGCAATGTTCACGGTTTTTCCTGCCCCTTGGAAAATCAAGTGTTTTCCTTGTACTGGTGCTTTGAACGCGCGATTTCACCTATCTGGACAGCCATCTATCACAATGGTTGCAACTAGGGCCGTCCAACCGTTTTCCCCCACGATGAGATTTTTTTTCTTTCAGGCTTCTGCCTTTGAGCAGAAGCCTGAAAGAAAGCACCATTTAAACATTCAGGTGCATGGGCCCGGCGGATGAGCAAAGTCCTCTACAAGGCACTTTGGGTGACAACGGCAGCTGCTGCTGCAGGCTTTGGAAGGGAGGGAAGGTGGAAGAGGAGGCAGTGGCGGCGCAGGGAGCGCGAGGCAGTGGCAGTGGTTTTTTGCGCCCTTTGGGTTTGGCAGCGGCTGTGGCTGCGGCAGGGGGAGGGCTTCTGTGGAGCAGACCCTGCTGGGATCTTGGGGGCGTTGGTCTTCGCTGGGCTTTCCCCCTGCTGGGAGACATTCAGGAAGTGCCGCTGAGTCCTGAAGATGTCTCCTGGGCCACCCGGGTGGGCTGGCAGGCAAGCGGGCAGGCGGCGGAGAGAGGGGAAGGATTTTCAGGCGAGCGGGTGGTGGAGAAGAGGGGCCGGCTGCATCTAATCAGCCCAACCGGGAAAAAATATTCCCGATTAAATTAAAGCAGGAACAAAGCAGAATTACCTTGCCCGTGTGACCACAGCCTAGATCTAATGGGTGGAAATTACAAGGGAGTCATTACCGGCTAAATATTAGGAGAAACTTCCTAACTATAAGAGTGGTTGAGCA
>NW_015175975.1:510388-515280 GCF_001447785.1 Gekko japonicus
TCCCTGATGGATTAAAGTACCCTGGTCCTGCTCCTACATTTAAGAACATAAGAACATAAGAGACGCCAATGTTGGATCAGGCCAAAGGCCCATCCAGTCCAACACTCTGTGTCACACAGTGGCCAGAAATACCAGTGCCATCAGGAGGTCCAGCAGTGGGGCCAGGACATTAGAAGCCCTCCCACTGTTGACCCCCCCCCCAAGCACCAAGAAGACAGAGCATCACTTGCCCCAGAGCCCCTAGCTATACCTTGTGGCTAATAGCCACTGATGGACCTCTGCTCCATATGCTTATCTAATTCCCTTTTGAAGCCGTCCATGCTTGTAGCCGCCACCACTTCCTGTGGCAGTGAATTCCATGTGTTAATCACTCTTTGGGTGAAGAAGTACTTCCTTTTATCCGTTCTAACCCGACCGCTCTGCAGTTTCATGGAGTGCCCACGAGTTCTTGTATTGTGAGAAAGGGAGAAAAGTACCTCTTTCTTTACCTGCTCTTTCCCATGCATAATCTTATAAACCTCGATCATGTCACCCCTCAGTCGTCTTTTCTCCAAGCTAAAGAGCCCTAAGCGCTTTAACCTTTCCTCATAGGGAAAGTGTTCCAACCCTTTTATCATTCGAGTTGCCCTTTTCTGCACTTTTTCCAAAGCTATAATATCTTTTTTAAGGTGTGGTGCCCAGAACTGCACACAGTATTCCAAATGAGGTCTCACCATTGATTTATATAGGGGCATTATTATATTGGCTGATCTGTTTTCAATACCCTTCCTAATAATCCCCAGCATAGCATTGACCTTCTTTATTGCAGTCACACACTGTCTCGACTCTAACATTCTATGATTCTATGATGCTATGATTCTTTAATCACTTTCCTGGGTGATCCCTCCTGGTGATTCTTTCCACAGAACACTGAAATCTCAAACCAGATGCTTTCCCACAGTCTGGGTAAACTTGTTTGAACATTCTCAAAATGACTGGCTGGACATAGGCATAAATAATACTTTTTTAAAAGTTCACCAGACTAATTGACAAGAAATTCAGAATCAACTGCCCCATTTTTCCACTTCCCAGAGGACTCTGCAGCAGAAATCTGAAGATGGTAATATGACTGTTCGGCACCTCCCTGTTGGCCTCTTTAAGAAAGCAAAATGAATAATAAAAATGTATCAGCTCCTTTCATTAGTGACTCTGAGCTCTCACTTCCTGCCTGTTACTTAAACATCAAAATGAGCTTCTCATTCCTCTAGGCACAGAGTGATTGGTCCTTCTGTACAACTCCCTGCAGATTTAAAGAGACATGTAATGCATCTATTATGTCATGGAGACTATCATACATCTTTTCAAAATGTGATAATCCCCTCCACATGGTACTGAATTTCCCAGTAGGTTCTTGGGCAGTCAGGTTTGTGTGCTTGTGTGCAGAGATGAATATATATATGTGTGTGTGTGTGTGTGTGTGTGTGTGTGTGTGTGTGTGTGAGAGAGAGAGAGAGAGAGAGAGAGAGAGAGAGAGAGAGAGAAACAGGGATTGTACCTAATCCAAGTTTGTAGTGTTCGGTTTTGGACTTCATTCTCTTGTAGATTCTTTCAGACTCTATTTGGAACTGAATGATGAAATGAAATTGACACAAATCTCTCCTTCTCTCCTTACCCTGCATGCCTTCTGCCTATGGAAACACTGCACTGGATCCAAGCCACTCAATCCACCTATTCTCCCAGCACTGTATCAATGCATACTGAATTGACTCCATTGCTTTTTAACCTCATGTTTTCCTGACAAATTAACCAAATAAAATTCCAAGAGGGTTATCTGATATGTTTGAGTTTTTCTTGAATGCTTCTGTACTACAACCATGTATTTGCACCTGCTGTAAATAACTGTTAAACTATGTCATCATTTTCTTCATGGAGTCTGGAACAAAGGGTTTCCTTCTATTTCTTCCTCTTTGATCACCAAGTACATGCCATGCTCCCTACTGAATTCTCAAAGCAACTATTCATCCAACAAAGGGACCTCTTAGTTTCCAGGTGTTGGGAGGCAGGACAAACTGTGTTGTGAATTATGCAGTGAGCAAACTGTGTTGTAAAATATGCAGTGAACGATTTTTGTGTATTGTGCCATGTTCAGATCATGTCCCTAATGATCAAAACTTGTGTTTAAAAAGCAATTTTTAAATGTTACTTACAACTAGGTAAAAGTACAGCATTAGTTATATTGCTAATAAATGTAACTGTAATTGATTTATCAAGATTAAATAATATTGCCATATTGTATTTAGTTGTACTGTACATTTAACTATCGGGGAAAGTACAGAATTTGGCTGTTTTTAGTTTGTGGAATTTGAGATTTTGATATTCAGCAAAATAAAGCCTTGGCAATTATTTAGCCTGTGGGTTTGGGTACACTGGTTGAGAAGCTTTTGTAGCACCAAACAGCAGCAGCTGGTGATGAAGAAACAATTCAGGCTCAACCAGAAAGCTCATTTTGATCATTAAGCTGCACTATGCTTGGAGGAACTGACACTTGTTTATGAATGAATACATTGAATATTATAGTTATAGTTGCAAAGTGTGCATTTAGCAAACAAATAACATTTCAGTAGTGATAAATGACAATGCAAAGCCAGCCTGCTTGGAACTGTTAAATGTACATCTTCAGTGCGACAGCACAACTGCATATGGGGTTGCCAACCTCCTGGTGGAGCCTGGAGATCTCCCAGAATTATAAGTGATCTCTAAACTACAGGGATCAGTTACCCTAGAGAAAATGGCTGCTTTGGAAAGTGGACACTGTGGAATTATGTCAGCTACGCTGCCGTGGGGGTTGGGGAGCTCAGTCTGTGTCTGGTTAATTGCTACTGCATTCCTTTCTGTCCTTGTTCTGCTTTGCGCCGAAATGCTTATCTATACAGATATGCAGGAGGGAGTTGTATTGTCTGGGTTTTTCCTTGGTGCCGTGGGAGAGTGTTGGTTCTCAGCTTTAGCTACCTAACGGTCTCCAAGCTTTATCCCGCGTACGGGAGGGTGCCTAATTGGCCAGTGCTCTGGGGGGGGGTGCATACGAATACCCTATATCCTATTATGCCCATGGGGCCGCCGCCATTCTTAACAGTGCTTATGTCACTGCATCTATAGCTCTGCAATAAAAGTATTACCATTCCTGAATGCGTGTACTTCGTTGTTGGCTGTGGGTTCTGACACATTACACCCTACTGAAATCCCTCCCCATCCCAAAC
The DNA here is from genome assembly GCF_001447785.1 of Gekko japonicus. Classification (NCBI taxonomy): domain Eukaryota; kingdom Metazoa; phylum Chordata; class Lepidosauria; order Squamata; family Gekkonidae; genus Gekko; species Gekko japonicus. Next base: position 513,625 of record NW_015175975.1, read on the forward strand.
CTTAGCCTCCTCAGGCTCCACTACAAATAGCCAGGAATTTCCCCAGCCAGTGCTGGCAACCCTAACTGCATGCACTTTGTAATGTAGAGATCCACAGCATGGTAACTTATTTATACCCCACTTTTCTCCCCAACTGCTTGCAGCATTCTCACCTGCTCCATTTCATTCTCACAATAACCCTGTGAGGTAATTTAGGCTGAAAGTATATGACTGGCACAAGGGCAACCAGCAAGCTTCTACGGCAGAGTGGAGATTTGAACCTGGGTTTCCAAGATGCTACACCAGGACTCTAAACCACAGGGACTCAATTTCTTCAACAGCTAGACTATTGTGGTGAACTCTACATGGATCTGCCCTTAAAGACTTGGAAAGTCCAGTGCGTACAGAATGCCATATCTTGTTTATTATCTGGAGGTAGGGAGAGTGTGCATATTATTATGAACTATGCTGCAATCACTTCTTAGGTCACCAATTAGTTTCAGGGTTCAATTTAAGGTGCTAGTTACCTACAAATTCCTTCATGGCCTAGGACCCATGTACCTGCAGGACCACCACTCTTTATGCCCTCTCCTGAGACTACTTCTGAACGTTCTACCTGCAAACAGGTTTGAAAGCTCCCACACTTTTATCTTTCTGCAGAATGAGTAAAACAGAATTGTTCAGAAGGAAATTTTTATGAAGTGGAACCTATTCAAAACTGTAGTTTCAAAATTAGGCAGTTTTAAAATGTTTTTCCCCTTTGATGTATTAAAATGTTTTTATTATGTTCTCTAATATTGTGATCAATTTTAATGCTTTGTGTATTTGTATATAACTAGAAATAAATACAATGAGCTCTAGAAAGAGGCTCTGGGAGTGCCAAGGCCTTGGGCACTTAGTGTCAACGTCCTGTGGTGACCTCAGTAGGATATAATGACACCATTTTCTCCAGAGGAACTGATTTCTGCTACCTGAAGAGCAGTTGTAATTTTCAGGGATCTACAGCCCTCACTTGGAGATTGGCAACAATTGTTACCCGGGAGGAAATGGCTGGTTTGGAGGGTGGAGTCTATGATATTGAACCTGTCTGAGATCCCACCCCTCCTCAAACGTTACTCTCTCCAGGCTCCACCCCTCAAATCTCCATGAATTTCCAAACCTGGAGTTGGCAACCCTATTTCCTTCCCAGCCAAGCATCAACCTGCAATTAACTGCCCCTCTGATTTCAGCTTTGCATCTCCTCCCCCCTCCCTCCTGGAGATCAGTTGTAATTCTGAGTGATTTCCACCCCTCTCCTGAGATTGGCAACAGTGGTTCCCCAGGAGGGAACGGCTGGTTGGGAGGGTGGAGTTTATGGCATTGTACCTGCCTGAGGTCCCACCCCTCCTCAAACCTCCCCCTCTCCAGGTTCCATCCCTCAAATCTCCAGGAATTTCCCACCTGGAGTTGGCAACCCTAGCTCCTTCCCAGCCAATCATCAACCTACTTTTATTTTCCCCTCTCTTCAGCTTTCCATTTCCCCCCACAGACACCTGCAGCCTCTTCTGTGCTCTGAAGCCCTGACTACCACAAAGTCCACCATTTTCTCCAGGGGAACTGATCAATGCCATCTGGAAAGCAGTTGTAATTCTGAGTGATCTCCAGGCCTCACCTGGAGATTGGCAACAATGGCTTCCC
>NW_015175975.1:516109-524937 GCF_001447785.1 Gekko japonicus
GAACCATGCCAACCCGACAAGGAAGAAACATCATATGTCACCACAGAGGGGGTGCTGGTAGGCTATCCCATCCCCTTACATACATTGTGGCCTTAGCTAGGGACAAAAATGGTGATTAGCACCAGAAAAAACTTGTAAGCCGCTCAGAGACCCCAACAATGAGATTAGAGCGGGATATTAAATGGAAAGTATAAATAAATAAATAAATAAATAAAATAAAAGGATCATTCCTTGGACCGGCCTCTGGCTGTACTTCAGCCTCTCTGTCTTGCCCAAGAGAGCAGGGAAACTTCCATTCATTCCCCAATCCAGCCGACTGTGGAGTGGTTGAATTTCTGCTGCATCCCAGGGACGAAGACTGCCTTGGGACAGTCCCTGTTTTCCCACACTTTTTGGCCTTGCGGCAGCTGGGAACTGTAGACCAGCAGATGAGGAAGCCCCATTCAACCCAGTGAGTGATACCCCTGCAGGCCCCTCTCTGGAACTACAGCTCAATTAAACCTTATGAGGGAACATTTTAAACAAAGAACCACAGCCGTCTTACTAACACAGGTAACTGCCATTTCATGACACCTACCAACAGCCACTGAGGGGAAAGTTAGTCCCACACAGGAGGCAAGCTGGGAAAGTGTCTTTGTCAAGAGAGAGAGCAGTTTGCCAGTAATTCTGACAGGACACAGTGGCTGAAGGGGGAGTAGGCAGGGAAGAGGAGCAGACCCAGCACCCAGCCAATGGCACATGAGTACTCTTGAGTGGCAGCTGATGGGCCAATGGCTGAGGGAGGGCATGGAACATTACCACTCGAAAACAGAATTATTTATATATAGATGCAAGCTGTCAGCATATAAATGCATACATTTCTGAATGTGCAAGGCAATGTGTAACAAAGTTAAGGCTTACAAAACTGTTCAAGGCCACCATGTCCGAAATAGACCTCATGGGAAAGGCAGCTTGTTAACACTGTCACTTGCTTCCTATCCCACAACGAGGTGCTACTTTCCTAACATAATAAAAGCAAGCATGTGCATTTCCCTCTAACAAATGGTGGGGAACTGTTCAAATGTGTGGGAAATCTCTGACTCCAGGTCTGAGCTTACTCTTCACACAGCACACAGGGAAAAAGGATTGCTTAAGGACTAAAATTCACAACCGAATTGTCACTGCAGGCAGCAGGATTACTCTTCCTCAAGTAAGAATTATCCTTCTGAGGTCTCCCTCCACAAGACAGCATAAAATTCTCAACTGCGCTGTCACCAGCCTCAGGGCATCACATATTTAGAGGAGGGTTTTTAAGCCTTTCCCAGGCAGCTTGTATCTATGTAAAAGTCTTCTTCTGCTCAATTATTTTTAACTGCCATTGCAGGCTACATTAAAAAGAAAGACAAAAAGGATAAGCCTCAAATAAGAAAAGCATTTTAGCACACACTGACTACTGGGCATGTAAAATGACTCCAAAAAGTCAACTCACTATTCACATACTAAATTGGAACCTCTGTGTTAAATCCCAGCTCTGTTGGACTGTAAGAAGAAAGTAAGAGAGCCAAGAACACCCAGCTCCAGAGACTGAAATCCCAGTGCTGGCACAGTCACATTTCTAAACCAGAAAACATTTTTTTTTCTTTTTTACAAATAAACATTCTCAGATCTAGGCAAAACATTCTTCATTTGAAAATTTGATAAGAAATTCCCTACTGTTTAGAGGTACCAGAGCTCATAAATGTCAAAGCTATTACTGCCAGCAGGGTTGAGATTAATTACTCAGTCATGTACCCTACCACTGGGAAGAATTATCCTCTTGAGGTCGCCCTCAGCAGCATTAAAAAAAGAAAAGAAAAGCCACCCTTTCCCCTGTTGTAATATAGAATTCTTTAGCTCACCAGAGCCAAAGAGCAGACAGTTGTAACAAGAAAGTGAAAATAAATATTTTTCCACAGTATTTCAACACTACAGAAGATACATAGATTCCTACGCATCATAAGCAGTGCTTCCCCCCCCCCCCTTTTAAAGGTGCCAGTACAAGGTTGCACTGATTTCCACCAATTACCCTCTCAGGACTTGGGGGAACAGCTGCAAAAGGTTTACTCTCTGGAGGTAGGTAGAGTGTGCATATTATTATGCTCAGTATTCGTGAGTACTATTGCATAAAAGCCCTGATTCACAGTAATAAAGATTAACGAGCAAACTAGACTCAACATGAGCCAGATTCAGATCAGTGCTGCTTTATTATAAAGCAGAGTAGGGGGCATAGGTGGCTGGGAAGGTGGCTGAACTCTTCTTCCTCCTTCTTGCTGGTTATCTTTTTCCTTATTTGGCACCCACATGGGAACAGGGCTGCCATCTCCCTGGTGGGGCCATGAAATCCCCCAATTTCGGGGAGCCCAATCCACCACTGGCCAGCTGGCAGCCCACAGGGACGCGCCAAAGCGTTGACATCACCAGTAGTCATATCATCACGCTGGGGGCATCACACTGCGATGCTCTAGCATTCAGGGGGAAATCCTATGATTACCATAGAGTTTTGTCCTGAACACTAGAGCGTCGCCACACAACGCCCCCAGCGTGATGACTCCAGGAAAGGAGCCAGGACCCCTCCGCCAGATAAAAGGTGAGGCCTGGCAAACCTACATGAGAATCAGGGGAGGAGAACAGGGAATGTCTTGCTAGCAACAGCTGTATAAGATCTGGGCTGAGTTTGTTTTTCGTCTGTTAGCTAGTATTTAGCTGGTATTTAGCTGGGCATGGACCAAAGGGCAAAAAACCAACATAGCACATTTTTGTAAGATGGTACATTCATTTAAAATATTTTTGTCTTTCTTTTCTCCCAGTCAACTGGTCTCGAGAACATGAAACTGATGACTTGAAATATGCCCAATGTCTTCCTCAGAGTTAATGTCTCATACCCACATCTGGTCTTTCCTAGGTTAAAAAATAAATTCTTCATTCATTTTTCCAGCAGAAAATGTACAGCAAAAAGCAGCTGTTACAGGAAACAGACTGAACTGGTATGTGCTGAAGAGCAAGAATCAGAGACTCTCAGGCCAAAAGACACATTACACAGATCAAATTTATTTATACTCCACCTTTCTCACTGGAACTCAAGGCAGATTGCACATAATACAATTAACAGAGTGGTACATCCAACAGACAGTGCAATAGGGTTAGACTTGTAGAAATCTGGAAACCAATGAGAGGTGAAGCACAGCATAATGTGACATGTTAAATGAAAGCAAAAATTACATAGTAGAAACATACTTACAGCAACAGATAGTACGAACTATACACAGTGGTATAGTCTACAGTCCCTAACCCTTTACTCTAATCTTCATTCTGAACCATCTAGTTACAGTGCAGCCCTATTTCCTGTGCAAAAAGCCCTCAAATAATTCACTTTTACATCATAGTACTCAGAAGTGTAAAATCCTTTTTTTAAGACAAAAAAGATTGGCCTAGAAGTGAACAGTCTTACAAATTAAGGAAGCGAACTGGCCAGGGGGGAAAAATGTCCTGTCCCTTTAATAGAGGTTTAATGTGCACAAATGGCCAGATGAAGTTTTTATGACATAAAGCTAAATGTTACCTGATGATTACTGCAGATCAAACTGATATTAAAGGGATAGATAGACCAGTTTAAAAGTTAGCACCCATATCACCAACATGCTAATGGAAAGGAATGTAAACCCCAGTGGCTCAGTCACAAATTAAAAATGTTTTCTATTGAAGTGCAGGTCAACCATCCTAAGTGTGTTTAGGAAATAATGAAAATCACCACAAGCTGTTTTATGGGCTTCTGGGAGAAAGACGGAAGTAAATAACCTCATAGTAGGGAGCCTAGAACAGAAAATTTAATAGAGACCAAGTTCCAGACTCATTTCACCTTCCTTAGACTGTTAACATATTAACTTAAGATAAATTCTACAAGTGTTGACAGCAGACAGGTCTGCTAGCAGGTAAACCCATACTACTAATTGAGAAAATTTCCCCAATACCCCTGCCATCATAATCTAGTGCTTTGTAACTTATATTCAGGTAAATTCTTGGCATGAACAATGTCTTTAAAATTTGTACCGTGTCCTCCCACGTACTGCAAACAAAACAAAACAAAAAAAGGAGTACAGAATGAGGAGAGGGGAGGCACAATAAGGTTTCTCTCTGGGTTAAATTCTGTGGAACCTGGTGCGTGGCTTACGACAGTAAAATATTGGCTGCGTTTACACTACACTGGCCCCGGTCACACGGGAGGCTTTGATCCACGAGAGGGACAGATCGGGGGCACAGCAAGCGGGCGCGATCACACCACAAAATCTGGGAAGCGCGCGCACCCGTCCCCGATTCGTCTCTTCCGACCGAAGATGCGGATCAAAAAACCCCTACAAAACATTACTACTTACCTGAAAATCCACAGCAGGGGCAAAAACTGAGTAATACTCTGTAACAAATTGTTTTATGCAACATTATGTAATATGCTTAGCTCTATATGTATGGTTTTATATCATTTTATATGTATAATCCTCTTTTTTATAGTAACACTCTTTTAAGGTATTGTTTTATGCCAATAAAGGCTGGCTGACTGACTGACTGAATAAGGTTTCTCTGAAACAATTAAGATTTTTTAAAAGGGAGATTACACAGAAAAAGTTGAATAAATGGAAGATGTGCTAAATGGTTTAAGAAACAGTGTTAAACTAGGAGTTGAAAAATAAAATGATTGGCTTTGTTTCAACCATACGTGAGATACAACACAAGCTAAGACTAAATTAAGCTGCAACAATACTGAGACATTTGTAAAGATGAAAATATCTCTACGGTAACAAATTAATTCCAGAAGAAATAAAGTTTTCTGCTTCAAAGAAAGCTGAAATAAAACTGTCCTGTTTTCTGGGTGAGGCTGGGGGGGGGGGAGTATAGGCAAATAGCTCAGAATGATTAGAAATACCTCAAAAAGTTAATGTGAGACAAGTTCTTAGAAAGAAGGATGTCTGGTGTAGCCCAACAGATTTTAAGGCACTTCTTTCCCGGGGGCAACTTGGAAATAAATATAACAAAATATGTAGTCTGACTAGAAAGAGATTTATCATCTCTGAATAAAGAGTTTATCTTTATTTTAAAAAAATTATACCCCACATTTCTGCTCTCATGATGGCCACCATGATTGCTAACAAATAAAAAACATGCATAATAAAAATTCCATCTGAAAAACCATTAAGAGGGGGGGCGCGGTGGCTGTCCTGGTCGGCTGCTGCTCTCACGTTCTCCTGCTATCCCCAACGAAAAATAATGTTTTGCTTCTCAACAAAGAAGGCATTTTTCTAAAAATTCTCAATGCCAGGCATGGGAAGGACCAAAGGAAAAAAGGGAGCTAGAAACCCACCTTATAAACTGCCAAGGAAAGACATTATTGACTCAGAAGAATCAGACCAAGAGACCTCTTTGTTTGAAGAAATGGCGGAAGCGGGAGGAAAGCTAGACCAAAGTTACCAGGCTCTGATTACACAGGTACTAACAGAAATAAAGGAAGAAATAAAAAGTGAGATAAAAACTTTGAGTGGTGATGTTGGGCAATTAAGGAAGGAATTCACGCAACTCAAGCTCGTAATTGACTTAATAAATCAAAAATTGGACGAACTTACCTCATCACTGAAAGCAATGGGGGGGGGAAGCTGAACAAATTTCAAATTGCCAGAAAAGTGGCTGATGATTTGTCGGAGCTACAAGAGTCTGAAAAGTGGGCTAAGAACAAAATTATTCTTCAGGAGACTAGGTTAAGAGAAAGAAAAGCGAAACTCCGTGGAGCTTCCTCAAACTTCTGTGCGACAGGACATCTTAAAGAGGAACTAAACAAATGGCTTCAGCAGACTCTTCGATTGGTGGGAGAAGCAGAGACTTCAGAAGAGATAATCACTTCGGCCTTCCAAATAAACATATCAAAAAGAGCCCCTGAAGGCGCCTCGCCAGATATAATTATGGAGTTCAAGGAGCTACAGTCTAGAAACAAACTTTTTAAAATAGCACGAGAAAAACAAGGTCTGGCCCTTGAAGATACGTGTGTTTTTTGTATGCAGACATCATACCAGAGGTGCTTATCGCAAGACAAATACTATGTGAAACAGCAAAGACACTGAGAGAAAAAGAGATCCCTTATAGATGGTTAGCACTCGGCCACCTGGTGGTCAATTTAAATAACAAAATGTTCTCAGCACATAATGAGACAATGGGTAAAAAGTTAGTGGAGGCTGTTATTAAAAAGAATGTTATATAAGAGTTAAGTGTTAGATTACGGTATAGCAAGTAGGTGAAGAGTGTGTCCCCCCTAAGACCTCCAATATAGGGAGGGAGGAGGTTTTTCCTCCTGCTGTAGAGTTCTTTTCTTCAGCCCCCATAACTGGAGATAATTCCTTTCAACTTTTCTTTTCAGGAATAGAAGAAGACGGATACTAGTAACTGATGTAGGAATGAACTGAAGAATATGAAATGTATCAAGGTTAATTATAAGTTTTGGGGAAAGTTGTATGGGGACCTAATTAATGGGTAAAATAGGGGCATAATAAAAGAGGAGGGATTAAATGAGATTAAAAAGGATTGGGTTGATGAAATAGCAACCTCAGGGAGTTTTTTTCTTTCTTTTTCTTTGCTTGGTTATTACCTGTGTAAAAAAGTTGAAAATGAGTATATCAATAAGATGGGCAACGATTTGTGTATATGTAGATTGATAGATATAATAAAAATATTATTATATGAAAAACCACTAAAACCAACAAAAAGACATCATTAAAACAGTTGAAACCAGAGCTAAAATATATTTTAAAAATTTAAAGGCCTTCTCAGAAGAGGGGGGTACCTGAAGCAGGGCCTTAGAAGATGACCACAGTGGTTGGGTAAATTCATCAAGGAGTAGGTGGTCTTTCAAGTATGCTGGTCCCAAACCATATAGGGTTTTAAAGGTCAACATGAGCTAGGGTTACCAGGTCCTGTCTACTCACTGGTGGGGGACTTTGGGGGGGTCAGTCCTTGGAGGGGGGGACGTCCCCAACATGCTTTTTATTAGCAGGGGCAACCAGTGCCTGAACTCCAAGCAGTAAGTTCACCGCTTGCAGTCCAGGCATGTGGCCAGCGGCCGCCCCTCTCCCTCCTCTCCTGCAAGTTTTAAAGGGCCCTCCAGCTGATTGGAGGGCCATGTGCTCCAGCTTATCAGCTGGAGGGCCCTTTAAATATTGCCGGAGGGGAGGGAGAGGCATGGTCACTGGCGGTTGATCTTGGGGGCAGGGCTTCCCCTACCAGCCAGCTGGCCAGCAGCAGGCAGGAGCCCGCAAAATCAAAGTATCCCCCACCTGGGGACTGGCATCCCTAACATGAGCACTTGAGTTGTGCCAAGATAGGAAGGATGGAAGTCAGTGCATATGGGCCAAGATTGGAGTAATATGATCCCTACAACCCACTCCAGTAAACATGCTTGCTGCAACATTTTGCACCAACTGAAGTTTCCAAACACTTTTCAAGGATAGCCCCATGCAGAGTGCATTGCAGTAATCTAATCTAGATTGGCAGCTCTGAGGCATTTCATCGTCCATTTTACTTCTTCCTTCAGAATTAAAAATATCCTGAGAAAATAGTGTTCTTGCAATTATATATACAACTCCCTGTACATATTCATCTATAGCTCACATATATATAGACTCAATGATATCTTCTTTATTTACACTACTTTGTCCCAAGGGCTAGCATGGATTCTGTTTAACCAATTTCATCATCCAGATATCAGAAGTTCTAGAAACGGGAGAACTCTCTATTTCATAGGTTCCACAGTACCCTCCAGACTGAAAAGATATCTTAATCTCTTACCCACTTAATATTAAATGCCATATAAGAACAGTAAAAAGTCTAATAAAGTTCAGTCCAGACTATTTCTTACTATGCAGTAATGCTTTAATTTACATAGTTTCAATAACAGATCTCATTTAACCCCATCTCCCAGTTTCTGTGACTACTTTTCATAAGGAATATCAACTCATCCTAGTAGTTATTTTCACCATAAGTATCCTTCATTTTATTTCATAAATCAGTTTTGCCATGATGTAAAACAAAATTCAACCACCTCCACAGGGATAGGCACATTATTTTGGAATCAACTTCTGAGTAAACATAGCTCCAAAGGATCCAGCCCAATGAAGGAACAGCAAACAAGAGAGAGAGGTGAGGATAACTGAGAATAAAGCATTATAATAGCTATGGTGACACAGAGAGTCCTTTGCTGTGAGGTTTAAAGGAGAAATAATAGTTACCCCAGAAAGAGTAGCAAGAGAAAATAAAATTGGGGGACTGACAAGCAGATGAGTATGTACATAGTGATGGCGTAAAGGAGACAAGAAAAAAGAAAGGTGGATAGCCTTGATATGAGAATTAGACGTCTGAAGTAGGTGTAGAAATTGCTGGTCATGCCTCAAGGAAAGCAATGATAAGTTCATTGCAGCATGAAGAAAATACATTTTCAATTGACTGAAGGCTAAAGGCATGTCTAGCCCTTCTCCCAATCAGGTAATGAATAGTGCTTGGAGCATGATGAGTGTATGATCAGTGCTTCTCAAGGCAGCAAACAGTGGGTCCTCCTTCTCACCCCAATCCATTGGCTAAAGGTGTCTTTCAAAAGCCAGGAGGAGGGAATAAACTAAGTACAGAACATGCCTGGCTGTTTCAAGGTATTTATCACCCCAAGCAAGTACTATTTTCCTGATCCTGACTGTTTTCATGAGTCCCTGAATCGTATAGAATGGCAGGGGGTTATGGAAAATAACCTAGGGATAGACTTTTCTTATATAAATGTATATAAATAAATA
>NW_015175975.1:524992-536671 GCF_001447785.1 Gekko japonicus
TGTGACTAATTCAAAAACAGCACTTTTGATCTCCAAATATTCCCTCTCTTGAAAAATAAGAAGAATAATGCTTGGCGTTTTATAGCATAGTTCAAACAAGCACATTGTCTCACTGTTTTTCACAGCAGTCCTGTAAGGTAGTCCAAGGCCATTATCCATAAAGATGGCAATAAAGGCTGGAAAAAATAGTCCCTTGCCTAAGGCAGAGATGAGCAGAACTTAAAACATGATGCAGAAATTGAACATTTGCCAGTTTCCAGGGTATTTCCTAGTTCCTGGTTATTGCTGAGATAATGGTAAAAAATGTTACACTTGGCCCAATCCTCCTAGGCCCTTCTAAATTAAGAGTGCTTACTCAGAGCAATCTGGACTTTAACTCTGCAAAGGTCATCCCAAGTATGCCCTCTAGCATCATAAAACCACTTTATTACTTTTGAACCAGGGACATTCTTGGTTTCAGTTCCCACTGCTAGGCGAACACAATCACAAGTACTTTTTTCACTTGATGCTTGATTCTTAATCAAAAGCAGCTTCGGGATGCTGAAATAAGTCTTTCTCCTGCTGCTGTTTCTCTACACAAAACCAGTCCTTGTAGATGCTGGGTGTGAACCGAAAAGAGAGTGGAGGAGAAAGGGTAATGCTTCCCCCCCATCATTGCAGTGCCTGTTCTTTTTTTCCCCTTTGCCATAATCAAAGCACACATAATCCAGTCCTTTTGTCCTTCAGTTTCTCATCAAAAGTGAACAATTCTACTTCAGGAAACGAAAAACAAAACAGAGTCTGCATGCCTAGATACAAATATTTCCTGTGACCACAGAAGAGTCCTCCAGATGGCCAGATTGGCAATTCCTGATTGTTGGGGAGAAGGAGCAAGCAGAACAGGATTGTTTTCTCCTCATGCTTCTGTAGGGACTTGCAGTGCTGCAAAGGCTTGGCTCAGTCCTGGCAATGTGGGGGGGGGGGTGTCTGTGTGCAAGAGACAACAGGTATACCATCAGCCTGCATTTGAAAGCTTCCTGAACAGCAGTACTGCCATGTCTTCATACTCCAGTGGGTTGGTGGGAGACAGCCCTGCATTTCCCCAGTTCCCAAGAAGGCCTTTGATTTGGTAGTCTTAGAGGTTAGCCATGTTGGTCTCCAGCAGAGCAGTCAGATTCAAGTCCAGTAGCACCTTAGAAACCAACATGATTTTAGGGGTTATGAGCTTTGAGAGTCAAATCTCCCTTTGTCAGATACTGAGAAAAGTATCTGACAAAGGGAGCTTTGACTCGTGAAAGCTGATACCCTGAAAATCTTGTTGATCTCTACGGTGTTACTGGACTCAAATCTAGTTGTTCTGATTTGGTAGAAGTCGATGAGCTGTTGATTCACTGTCCATGGCATTTCATTATTCACATAATTGTTTTCTCTCCCTGCCTTACAACAGAGCTCAAGACCTATAGACTATCTTGATTTGTTCCTATCTTATTGCTCTTACTATGTATGGCTTCATCCCTGCCTTTTTTATTCTAAACTTTTTCTTAACCATATCACAGAGTAAGACATTGAATTCTGTTCACAAGCCTGTCGATGGACAACAGTATGTACAAGATGATGCATTTCACTTGAAGACAGAACATGACAGCCTGAATGGCATAATCTGAATGGCATAACCACCAAGGAGCTTGTGGATTCTAAACATGTTCTCAGTATAGATCTTGCAAACTCTGGAACACAGATTCCTTAATAGCTCTGATTCAATGTTACTCATCATTCATTATTCATTTGCCATACGTTTGTCTGATAAATACCTACCCCCCCCAAGAAAGATTACTACCTAAATCTCTGATCATTTCAGTATTACAGTGTGCAATTTATTGAGGTTATTTCTGTACTGAACGTTATAGCCAGTGGCAAGTGTGTACAGATAGATAAAAACAGAATTAGCAGAGAAACTCAAAGGAAGACAAACTGCGGCACTAGCCCCCATGTTTATCTACTTTATCCAGACTTTTCCTGAAGGGTTTTGTTCAAAGCCATTTGGGATGTGAGCTGGCTATAGGATAAACAAAATCATTTTTGTTCATTTATCTTAACTTCCTTTGAAGTTTTTAATCTTTATTTACCATATTTGTACTTAACAACTTTAAGGAGGGCACACCAAAAACACAGAAATTGAGTTGGAAATGCATGTGGTATGTTAGCAATAATAGCTAAATGCAGGTAATGTGAATCACCCAGGGAGAAGCAGTTTGAGTGCACAAATAATTCATTACCCCCTGGAGCAGAGGAAAAAAGCGGAGGAGGAGTGAGATGGAAAAGCAAAAATGAAGACCCAGCTGATTAGGATGATGATTTCTCAGCAAGTAATCAATAAATATATAGGGCTGGGGCTTTGAAACAGCATGAGTGATAATGAGAGCAGAGCCAAATGCTGTTCAGCTGCACATTCCCACTACCTGCCATGGTGGAATGAAGAAAATTCCCCTGATCCTAATTGACAGAGACAAGCACCACAGCAGTTCTGCCCGTCTAGTGCTTACACACTGCAGAACAAAGGACCAGACCAAGGTCCAGTAGTAGCTGTTCATGAACTCATTATTACTCCAAAATAGTAAGAATCTGGTGTAAACTAGACTCCACAACAATTTGATATGGAAGGAGCTGAAAAGGAGCCTTATGCATGTACAGAATACAGATTCCAGAATCTTGTAGGTTAGGTTAATATGTCAGGCTTTCTAAAACTGACGTCACTATTGTTAAAAGCACCAGCCATAAATACATGGGGAAAGATTTTTGGTCTTGTGTAGGGAATATTTACAGAACAATCCTAAACAGAGTTATACCCTTCTAACCCATTGAAGTTAATGCTCTTAGAAGAGTGTAACTGTACTTAGGACTGCACTGTTAACAAGATTGGTTATAGTTAGGAGGAAGTAATATAAAAGACATATGGAGGCCACTAAATGAGAGTAATGAAAGCCCTGTTCAGGCTCATATCAGAATGCACAATAGATGCAGCATATTTTAACCTGTTTCTTTTATTGCATTTATATTATGATGATGAAACTCTTAGAATTGCTAAAGATAGACAAAAAGCAAAAGTAAAAGGTGACAAAAACAGAATCAAAAGCCTAAATGCAGCATTCCAGCACAACTCACATGTAGAGACAAAGAGAACTACTATAATGACCAATGTAAAGAAAAAGAAAACAACAAAAAAGGAAGAACAAGAGATCTATTCTACAAGATCCAAGAAATCAAAGGAAAATTTAAATCATAGCTAGGCATGCTGAAAGATCAACACAGAAATATATTAACTGAATACACTGAAGAACCTTATAAAAAGAGACAAAAGGATGACAGATACCTTCTAAGAAGCATTTTTGAAGAAGAAACTACAGTTTTAGAAAGTAAAGTGAGAGCTGCACTGAGTATAATTGGGAGAAACAAGTCACCAGGAGTAGATGAGATATCAATAGCGCTATCCCAAGCTACAGAAGCTGAGTCCATCAAAATCTTAACAAGATTGTGCCAACAAATACGGAAAACAAAACAATGGTCCAGAGACTGGAACTGTTCAATTACATCCCAATTCTGAAAAAAGGAGACATCAAAGACTGCAGAAACTATCAGACTGTCACATTAATTTCTCACACAAGAAAAGTGATGCTCAAAATCTTGCAACAAAGATTGTTACCATACATGGAATGATAAATGATAAATGTTCAAACTGGATTCAGAAATCATACTGGAAATTTACTTTGGTTACTGGAGCATATGAGAGAATTTCAAGAGAAAATAAGCTTGTGTTCTATAGATTACAGCAAAGCTTTTGACTGTGTGGATCATGAAAAGCTATGGCTGGCTTTAAATGAAATGGACATCACACAGCATTTGATTGTTTTGATGTTCAATCTATGCTCCAGACAAGAGACCACTGTTAGAATAGAACAAGAAAGAAGACCCGTGAAACTCGCGGGGGGGCAAGCGGGAGAGCTTCAAACTGAGCTGACGGAGGAGGAACCAGCAGGAGCAGGTAAGCTCTCCCGCCCCCCCATCCTGCCGGTTCCTCCGTGTCCTCCACCTCGCTCCTTCCCCTCCCCTCGCCCCGGATGGCTGGCTGGCTGGCTCCGAGGCGGCGGCGGCCGCGAGGGGATTTAAATATCCCCCCGATATTTTTGGGGTTTCTTTTATTTTTGTGCACACGTGGGGACCGCCCCACGTGTGCACAAACCTCTCCCTGCCCCCCAGGTGGCCCCGGAGCACAGATTTAGATATACGCACGCACAGGGCCAGTTCAGTATTAGTATATAGATATTGAGAAACATAATGGTTTCCAATTGGCAAAGGTGTCAGACAAAGATGTATTGTATCTCTCTGTTTCTTCCATCTGTATGCAGAACCCTTTCTCTTCAATCTGTATGCAGAACACATCATAAGGAAAACTGGATTAGGATTAGATTTAGATGAAAGTGTAGTAAAATTGGTAGAAGGAACATTAACAATTTGAGATATGCAGATGATACCACATTATTGGCAGAAAACAGTGAAGATTTGAAATGACTATTGATGAGAGTTAAAGGAGAAAGGGTCAATGCAGGATTACAGCTGAACATTAAGAAGACAAAAGTAATGACTGCTGGGTAATTACACAAGTGTAAGGTTGATGGTGAGACAAAAGTAATGACTGCTGAGTAATTACACAAGTGTAAGGTTGTTGGTGAAGAAACTGAAGTTGTTTAAGATTTTCTATTCCATAGCTCCATCACTAACCAAAAGGAAGACTGTACCCATGAAATTAGAAGGAGATTGAAACTGTGGATGGCAGACATGAAGGAGCTAGAAAAGATATTTAAGTGTAAGGATGTATCACTGGCGATCAAGATCAAGTTAATTCATGCCACAGTATTCCCCATTACTATGTATGGTTGCAAAAGTTGGATAACAAAGAAAGTGACAGGAAGAAAGTAGATTCCTTTGAAAGGCAGTGTTGGAGGAGAGTCGTGGTGTCGTGGACCGCCAAAAAGACAAATACGTGAGTCCTAGATCAAATTAAACCTGAACTCTCCTTAGAAGCTAAAATGGTTAAACTGAGGCTATTGTACTTCAGTCACATTATAAGAATGCAAGAGCCACTGGAAAAAACAATAATGTTAAGAAAAGTTGAAGGCAGCAGGAAAAGAGAAAGACCCAACACGAGAATGATTGACTCAATAAAAGAAGCCATGGCCCTCAGTTTGCAAGACTTTGGAATGCCTACTATCTCTCTATAGGGATATCCAATCTCATTTTATTACTCCATTTCTAGAGGGTAGGAGCTGGCACTCTGATGACTCAATTGTTCACTTTCTTCTGTTTAATTCTAATTGTGAAATAATGGAGGCTGTTGCAAAAATTTTATATTATGCAATCAGGACGAGGCTTGAATAGCCAAGTGTAAGTAACTGATGCATCTTAGTATTTTCCCATATTTCCATGATGTTTTGTGCTTTCATGCCAATAAAGGCTTTGTGTGTGTGTGCCTGCTAACGATAGGACATTTTGGAGAACATTAATTCATAGGGTCATCAGAAGTCAGAAGTGACTTGATAGCACTTAACATGCACACACACATGCACGGAGGAAGTGGAACATTTTACAAGCCTGTTAGCATGGTATGGTATATTTTTGACCTTTCAGAAATAGAATCATAAAAATGGAATAATCTTTATGGGCTAGCTAATCCATCCCCTTGCTTGACTCAGGAAGGTCCAAAGAAGAGTATCCCCAACAGATGCTTCCTTATCTCTGCTTGAAGATCTCCAGCAAGAAAGGTAAGTGGTTAATTGTTGAAATGCTTAACTGTAAGGAAGCTTCTCCTAATGTTCAGCCATTAAACTGAGATCTAATCTTGTTATCTGAAGCACCAGAGGAAAAGTCTTTGCCCTATTCTGTGTGACAGCCTTCAGGTAACTGAGAGTGCAATCACAGTCCCCATTCGTATCCCCTCTTGTCTCATCCAACCCATTCTTTTCAATGTGTCCACATGGGAAGACAATGAAACTATTACTTCTTATGACATATACTATGCTTTTATTACGGCATCCTAAACTTACATTAGCCTTTTTTGCAGCAGCATGAGACTGCTGAATCATGTTCCAGTTGTGACTGACTGCAATCCTGAGATACTTCCAGGACTAATTTTGTTATCCAAAGCAAAATATGCCTGTTTTCTATTTTTTTTAATTTGACTTTTTTTATAGCACTGTTCCCTGCAAAGTGGACTTTTTGTTGTTGTTCAGTCGCACAGTCGAGTCCGACTCTTCGCGACCCCATGGACCACATCACGCCAGGCCTTCCTGTCCTCTGAAGTTTGCTCAATTTCATGTTCGTTGCATCTATGACACTGTCTAACCATCTCATCCTTTACCGTCCCCGTCTTCTTTGACCTTCAATCTTTCCCAGCATCAGGGTCTTCTCCAGTGAGTGCTCCCTTCTCATTTGGTGGCCAAAGTATTTGAGCTTCAGCTTCAGTATCTGGCCTTCCAGGGAAGAGTCAGGGTTGATTTCTTTTAGGATTGACTGATTTGATCTTCTTGCAGTCCAAGGGACTCTCAAGAGTCTTCTCCAGCACCATAGTTCAAAAGAATCTATTCTTCAGCGCTCGGCCTTCCTTATAGTCCAACTCTCACAGCCATATATGACTACTGGGAATACCATTGCTTTGACCATGCGGACTTTTGTTGGCAGGGTGATGTCTCTACTTTTTATCATGCTGTTTAGGTTCGCCATCGCTTTCCTCTGAAGGAGCAGGCATCTTTTAATTTCATGGCTGCAGTCACCGTCTGCAGTAATCTTGGCTCCCAGGAATGTGAAGTCTGTCACTGCTTCCATGACTTCCCCTTCTATTTGCCAAGGAGTGCTGGAGCCAGATGCCATGACCTTAGTTTTTTTTTATGTTGACATGACATACACAGTGCAATTCTCAAGATTCTAAATTCTAAAGAGAGTTACACCCTTCTAAGTCCATTGCAGTCAATGGGTTCAGAAGAGTATAACTCTTCCCAGAATCCCACTGCATATTAAGCAAAATAAGTAAATAGACTTATCTGGGCAATTTGAATAAATCAATTATGCTGCAAAATCCAGCTTTTCAGGGTGTAGAATTTAAGCCATGGGATCTCTAAAGTGTCATTCTCACAAGCAGTGGAAGAGACAGTCAAACCTGTGTTAGGCCTGTTGTAGACTACAGATGAGGGTGCACATGAATTAATGTCCCTCTGTATGAAAACAAATCAAAACTCCCCTGCAAGTAGAAAATGTCATACTGAGAATTGTAATTAATGGATGGCAATGCTCCCTCTAAGTTGTGGAGTCTTGTGAGCAAAAATCCAACCTTGTGAGCTACTGGCTTTAAAGCTGTGAGTGAGCGATTTGGCTACTGCATAAATCAGTTTGCTTTGGAGCCATCCTTCCTGAGTTAAGACAAAAATGTGTGAGCTGGAGGCTAAAAAACTGTGAGCTAGCTCACACTAACTCAGTTTAGAGGGAACACTGGATGCAAGCCTGGGAGTTCTCAACATTTCATAAGGAAAAGGAACGTGAGATTTAAAGGGGAAGTTGAGATCACCAGTTGTGGTAGTGCTGCCAGCTTTGAGTTGGGATATACTCGGAGGTTTTTGGGGTGGACTCAGGTTGGGTGCTTTTAAAGGAAGCATTCAGTGTAACAAAACACTTGCAGATGCGTAACTTAGCTCTCTGGATCCTAGCCACAATTTTTTTAAAAGACAATTGTGACTCTTCTGTATGAAGGTGAATTTGTGATTTTTGTGGGTTTTAGAATGTTTAGCCTCAGGTTCTGTTGTGTTTTTTGCATAGTGTGAAGGACTACATTGTCAGGTGACCTTTTTCTAGGGCCTAACATGCATTTGAATTTTGAAAGAAGGAAGTAACTTCTGAGGAAGAGGCGGGTTTGGGAGGAGTGCCTAGAAAGTGGCATCATAGGAAGAGGTGGGCTTTTGATGTGGTATGCTGGAAGTGACATCATAGGAAGGAGGTGGAGCTTGGGAAGTGATGTCGCTTAACCTTTAACCTGGAAATGACATTACAGGATATGACATCACAAACATCTCCTGGCTCCAACCCCAAAGTCCTCAGATATTTCCTGAGTCAGACCTGGCAACCCTGTCCTTTACACCTTGTATATTTCAAAAGCCAAACACAGTATGAACATTCAACCAGCTTGCTTCATCCTGTCTCACTGGCTATACAGATTAAATTATGTAACGATCAAACCCATACCTACTCAGAAGTTTACAAAAGGGCTACAATTTGCATTTGCCCCTTCCCCCAGCTTTTGACCTTGGCCCCTGACTTCTGTCTCAAAGTTTGGTCTTCATCAGCACCACTGATGACTTATAAGGGGTTAAGGTAACCCAGACACAGACTGGGAGGAGACAGAAAATAATTTTTGCTTATTCTAGAAATGAATGTTGTCTTGCTGAGGGAGTTGGTTAGAGCCAAACATCCCCACTTTCCCTTCAACCACGACATGTTGTGAAGAAGCTCACAACCAAAGTTGCAATTTCAAGGGCAGCCCAATAGGAGTGTAGCATGCAGAAGCAAGCTCTCCATGAATGAACAATCAGATATTTCTGAAGTCATCACTCACAGCCACATCCCTTTCTCCTGCCATTATGATATGCTTGCCAGGTGATCACCAAATACATGCAGCATGAAATCAGCAGTTACAATGGACTAAGATTTCTTAACCTGTTTGAAGAGACAAAGTCTACAACATATGGAATGAGATGTGAAAATGTTCAGGAAGACAAGAGATACAGCTAGCTAATGATGCAAATATAGGTCAGAGCACTTGCTAAGGCCTCAGGCTTTTAATTTTGCTAACTCTACTGGATTTCTGCCAGGAGTGCAGAATATCTCACATCCCTTTAAACAGAAGGGACTTTTGTTTGTTTACTCTACCCTGAAGAGAGAACACTTAAAAGGCAGAAATGAGTAACACAAAAGCCACCTGCCTCTCCAGCCTGTGATGAAAATATGAATTTGTACAAGACAGTGGAAATCATGTCCTTATTAAAAATATGAGAACGCAACTCACTGAAGGATTTCCACAAAAAATAGGAAAATGGACGGAAATGCTTCCATCTTTTTTTGGTTTTTTTAGTAAATAGTTTTATTATTTTCCAACACATAATACTAACAGCACACAAAACAAATTAACATAGCTATAATTAAATTAGCATTTCTGTAACCTGAAAGTAATGTAACAAAGAAGTTGACAGAACACCAAATCACCAATTAAACTAGTTTGGCTCACAATGGGGGAATAGTACACCAAATATTCTATAATGGATATGCAGTTTATTATTACATAAGATATCTGTCAACATCAGAACCTTATCAAATAATGATTTGTATAAACTAACTGCATTCAGTTTGCCTGCAACAAGAATAGTGGCATAGATATATTTTAATAAATGTAATAAATAAACAGGCATCACTCTCATGACAAAATAAAGACATTAGGCTATTTGTAGAAAGGCCCTGACATATCCACTTTTATCTGTGTTTTGCTGCTTTAAAAGAATTCTAAAACCTTAGAAAGATGACAAAGGTTGGGGGGAAAATAGTGAGCAATTACCGGAGATCCTCTCACCCAATTCAGAATGAGACATTTAAATCAGATTAATAAGGAGGATGTCCACTGGATGCCCTAAATTAATCTGATTCACAACTGTCACAGTCTTAATTTGGCAAGGACCCTATCACATTCCTGAAGTTTTACCACTATTCCCCTTTGCCAAACAGTGAAGGTTCATGGGACTTATTATCAGAGAATCAGAGAATGTTAGAGTTGGAAGGGACCTTGCAGGTCATGTAGTCCAACCCCCTGCACTCTGCAGAAGCATAGCCGAAAGATAACCCTACAACATACCTGAAAGATCGTTGTCCAGCCTCTGGTTGAAAACATCCAGCGAAGGAGCATCTACTACCTCCCGAGGCAGTCTGTTCCACTGCTCAACCACTCTTACAGTTAGAAAGTTTCTCCTGATATTCAGCAGTTAACGACTCCCTTGTTATTTCCACCCATTAGATCTAGTCTTGCAATCCGGAGCAAGAGAGAATAGATCTGCTCCATCTTCTACATGACAGCCCTTCAAATATTTGAAGACTGCAATCATGTCCCCTCTAAGCCTTCTTTCCCAGGCTAAACATACCCAACTCTTTCAGCCTTTCCTCATAAGACTTGGATTCCAACCCTCTCACCATCCTGGTTGCCCTCTTCTGGACACGCTCAAGCTTGTCAACATCCTTCCTAAAATCTGGTGCCCAAAACTGGACACAGTACTCCAGCTGAGGCCTGACCATAGCAGAATAAAGTGGAACTACCACCTCCCTTGATCTGGACACAATGTGAGCCCCAACTCCCGCCAAGCCTGCGCTGGCGGGGGAGGACTGATTTGCCTCCTCGGCTCCTGCCCCCTACCTTACCAGTCGTTTGGCGTGCTCGGTCGGAATAATGAGACAGACACCAATATGGATTTAACAAGGGTCACTTTATTAATTATTTAATAACAACAAATACTAGTGAGGGGTTACCAGAAATGTACTGAGGAATATGACAGGTGTCAAACTCCTGACCACCTTCATTTCCTTCTGGGCGATGCACCTGCTCCGATCTCAAGCTTTTGACCAGCAGCATGGCATGTTCAAGGGAACCCCTGACCCACCACCCCAGAAGCCGCAAAGGCCCGCTAAGGTAGGCTGAACCAGATTGTTCCAAGGAAGATCATCCCTTCCCGGCCTTGAGCCGCAAAGGCCCGAAAGCTGTTCCTGGAGGACCGTTTATTTCCTTTATAACAATGCCCCAGTGCTCACCATTTCCTTCTGTTAATGCATCCTAAGATTGCATTAGCTTTCTTCGCAGTCGCATCGCACTGCAGGCTCATGTTTAGCTTGTGATCAACCAGAACACCTAGATCCCTTTCACATGTGCTGCTGTCAAGCCAAGTCCCTCCCATTCTATATCTGTGCCTTTGATTTTTTGTACCTAAGTGTAGGACTTTGCACTTGTCTTTATTGAAATTCATTTTGTCTCAGCCCACTGTTCTAGCCTATCTTCAGAATTAGCAATCCTACCTAGCTTCGTGTCATCTGCAAATTTGATAAGCATCCCCTCTATGTCTTCCTCCAGGTCACTTATAAAAACATTGAACAACACCGGACCTAGAACCAAGCCCTGCGGCACTCCCTTCAAGACTTCCCTCCACGTAGATGCAGAGCCATTTATGATTACTCGTTGAATATGATTTTTCAACCAACCATGAATCCATCCAATGGTTGCACCATCCAGCCCACATTTAACCAGCTTATCCTCAAGGATATAATGAGAAACTTTGTCAAATGCTTTACTGAAATCTAGATCCACTATATCTACAGCATTGCCAGAGTCAACCATTTTAGTAACTCTGTCAAAAAAGGAGATAAGTTTCGTCTGGCATGACTTATTCTTGATAAACCCATGCTGGCTACTACCAATTAACTCATTCCGTTCAAGGTGCTCACAGACAGAGTGTTTAATAATCTGCTCTAGAATTTTCCCAGGTATTGATGTCAAACTGACAGGCCTGTAATTTCCCGGGTCTGTCTTTTTTCCCTTCTTAAAGATCGGGACAACATTAGCTCTTCTCCAGT
>NW_015175975.1:537567-566439 GCF_001447785.1 Gekko japonicus
GTATACCCCCACAACAATATCTCCTTCTTTTTTTCCCTTGCTCTATCCTTACCCACACACTTTCAACAGGGCAACTCTCGAAAACCTGAATTTCAGTTCAAGTGTAATCATTCTTGACATATAGTGCCACCTTGTCTGCTTTTTTTATTCTGTTCCATTTGAACAAGGTATATCCTTCAATCGCTGTGCTCCATATATGAGACTCATCAACCAAGTCTCAGTGATACCTATCAGATCATACTTACTTACTTACAAGTTCATCCTGTTTATTTCCCATATAAAGACATCCCAGTGTACAGACATCCTTTCCAACCAGAGGTCCCTTTGAATTTACCTGAAAATTACTGAACTCACCTCTCTCCCATTCATTTATTCTCTGATCACTCCCTTTCTTGAACTTAGTGTTGGGGATGACATGGGTCAAAGCCTGGATGCTGCCTACAGCAAGCACAGTGCAAGGTGATACACCACAAAGCATGGGTAAAGTACAAAATGGCCCCATGCCCTTTGTGAAGACTTTGCACCTTACAAAAGATGAGTTGAGAAGTAATTGACTCATTTATCTCCACTCATGTCTCTTGTGTAGTGAGCAAACTGAACTGAGATGTATGAGCACCATACGTGCATCTTACTACAGAGGAAATATAGGAGTCTGTGCTTCAAATATTACACTGCTCCATTCCTCCTTCTCCCCCCAACATTCTGCAATATATTGTTTTTGGCTTTACATTTAATATTATTTTTGTTGCTCAAGAACTTATCTTCTGTCCAGAAAAGCCTACACAAAATTGTTCATTGATTAAGCAACATCACCTCTATGAATGAAGACATTAACTTTGAGATCTTCAGGTATTATAATCAAGACGTTGTGCATTTTTAAATTTATACCGTTATATAGTATGCCAAACCTGTCAAGGCTATTACAATAGATAAATGGGAAACTATAATAAAATGCATCACTGCTTTGGTAGCATTATTAAAACTCTGGATATTCTGGTGACATACAGAAATGTTTGACAGTAGCAAGTCTTGTCAAAACATTGTGTGTAATAAAACTCCCACACACCGAGTGTTTACAAGACACCAGGAACAGTTTCATCTCTGAGACTGGCACATTAAGTACTGCAGAAAGATTTTTCCAATTGTTAATTCCCTTTATTTTGAGCAGCAGTCATTTTGTTTCCCTAGGTCATAGAACCATAGAGTTGGAAGGGACCTCCAGGGTCATCTAGTCCAGCCCCCTGCACAATACAGGAAATTCACAACTACCTCCCTCCCACACCCCCAGTGAACACTGCTCTATGCCCAGAAGATGGCAAAAAAACCCACCAGGATTCATGGCCAAACTGGCCTGGAGAAAATTGCTTCCTGACCCCAAAGTGGCAATCGGCATTTCCCTGGATGTGTAAGAAAGGGCCATGAGAACTAAGCACTGATGCAACCCTTCCTGCCCTCCCTCTCATGATCTGCCTAAGTTCACAGAATCAGCGTTGCTGTCAGATGGCCATCTAGCCTGTGCTTAAAAACCTCCAAGGAAGGAGAACCCACCACCTTCTTCCTAATGTTGAGTGGAAAACTCTTTTGATTTACAGCTTACAGATGTACAGTTTAAGGGTCACACCAAAGCTCACAGCTTCTTGTCCTTTACCTCCAAGAAGTGGCTGCATTTTAGTTGCAAGATGGTCCTTTTATGTGTATAAGGGCAAATACAGAACCTGTATGTCACTAAGCCTGTGAGACTAGAGCACATTTCTGATGACACTTTATATCAACTTCCATGAAAACCTGGGAGAGTGTTTATTTTACAATACAAACTGTGATAATCCATGTTAGGATCATTAGTTAGCAACAAGGGAATGGACATATAACCTGGACAGCATGAGATCTTTATACAGGAAAACAAGATCATGCAGAATTCAGGGATGTAGCCAGGGTATTCTAGTTGAGTCTTTAAACCCAGATAGGTTGCTGTTTCCAGGCCTTAACTTGAGGTGCTAGAAGAAAGCATAAGCATTGCTCCTTGTCATGACCCTGTTCACTGTCTTAAATAAGGAAAATCTGCCAGAGCATTAAACACACACAAAACTTCAATGTTTAAAAAGCACTTGCTCCTTCCAGTCTTAATAGTGCTCACTAATTAAAACACAAAGCAGCCAGGGCCAAGGGATTAACAGACCTAGCTTTCTCTTTTTAAGTCTTGTATGCTGACAGATCACTTCATTCCTTCCCTAGTCCTAAATCTTTTTTAAAATACAGCTTGCTTATCTTACAGTGTGAGGTTGCCATGGAAACAGCATCCCCCAGTGAGATGCTCTGTCATAACATTTCAGCACTGTACTGCTTAAAGATACAGTATCCTCCACTCTAAGGCGTAGCATCAGTCTGTGCAGATGGGCAGCTGTCAGAGCTGCTTAGAGAGTAGAAAGAAAGGCAATGGGTGGGAAAGGAAACATTCAGTAGCCATATACTTTGCTGAAAGCGATTGTTGCCTTTCTTGGTGGAGACTGAGCAGCCCCCGAGAAATTGCCTTTTCAGATCAAAACAATAAACCTGGTGTTTTGCACTTAAAAAGAAGAAAGCTAACAAATGCACCAATTTGTGTGAAGTTTGATTTCAGACCCCCCCTTCATTAAACTTCTGTTTCAGCCCTGTACAGAGGAAGTAATACATAGCCTTAATTAATCATAATGGAAATAAGCCTCCAATAGTTTGCTCCTTAATTAGGAGGAGGGCTTCCAAGCTTTAATCACTAAGGATCCAGATGGAAATTCTCCAGGCTCTTTGAGTGACAGAATGTGTTAGTTATTAATTAAATATATGAAGTAATTAGCTTCAAACCTTTATGGTAAAACATTACTACAGCTGCGCAATGTTTGGGGGGACAAACACCCAAATCAAGGTACATTTCACTTCACATGTTACGGAAGGTTATAATAAAATCCTTATTACTTGGAATACTATACATTTCATGACATATTCACTTTCTTAGTATACATTTCTGCGCAGCTGTATCAGTAGTTCTGAAGAACCACAAGCTGGCCACCTGGCTATATAACTTGCCATATATTTGTGTCAGCACTGTGTCACTGCAAGCATCCAGAAGTTGAAACGAAAGTCCCAGCAACTGTGGCAATATGGAGTACATGGCCAATCCACAGGATGGTCAGCAGGGATGCCAGCCTCCAGGTGGGACCTGGGAATCCCCTGGAATTACAGCTCATCTCCAGACTACAGAGATCGGTTCCCCTGGAGAAAATGGATGTCTACTGCACTGAACCCCGCTGAGGTCCCTGTCTCCCCCAAGCTCTGTACCCAAATCCCCAGGAGTTTCCCAGCCTGGATCTGGCAACCCTAACCCCCCCCCATCCCCCACCAGTGGCCAGGGGAGACCTGGCAACCTTAGTCAGCACAGAGGCAGAGGCAGGTACAAGTCAGGGTCAGAATGGAGACATTTATCTGGAAGAGACAAAAACAAGCAATTACATAGGCAAGCAGGTAGTAGGTAGAGATAGAGGAACAATCAAGCTGATAAGGAAGATACACTTGGAAGAGGGCTACGGCACACAAAGCCAAAGTCTGGCTGTTTCATAGACAAATATTGAGACTTGACCTGGCAGTATTTTCTGCATAGCTACTCTGAGGCCGAATCTACATATGCATTTTAGAATCAGCTTGGTGCCGCTGTTATCTCATGTGGTTTAGAACTGCTGCACCTCTGCTTTCAAGTTAGCATTAGGGGAGCTGTCCACTTTGTCTTTTTTTCCGTTATCTAATCACAATCTATTGTTCACTGGGGTTTACTGGAGTGTTCTGGGACTGGAATGAGAGGCCCCACAGTGGAATGGTAGCCCCTGGGGTTAGCAGGAGTATTCTGGGACTGGAATCACCGGCTCCAGAGTGGAATGACAGGCCAGGGGGTAGGAGATGTGTCCCGGGACTGTAATGATAGGCCTGGCATTCCAGTTCCAGGACACTCCTCTTACTCCAAGGGGATGTCATTCCACCATTGGGCCTGTCATTCCACTCTCAGAACACAACTGCTACCCTGAGGGGCTGTCATTCCACTCTGGGGCCTGTTATTCCAGTCCCAAACACCATGACTACAAGGCAGGAATTGCAACTTTTTAAGCCAAATGCAAGCTCTTACTCGAAAAAGCTGCTGACTGTACATTGCCCAGTCATATTCAGTGATTATAAATTTAATAAACAGATAAATTTCAAATAAAAAAATTCGAGGACTGGTACATAGCGGTGAGTAAAAGCAGCCATGCAGGAATCAAACCAACAATGCCCTGATTTACAGGGCAGGAATTTACCCACTGAGCTAAACACAAGGTCTTGTGTTTTACTGCTGAGTGGACCTCCTACAGCTCGAAGTAAATCCCCCCTCCCAGTTAACTTAAAATGTACCATAAAGCAGGGGGGTCCAGAAAATAAATGGTTTGAAAGCGGATAGATAAGTTTTGGAAGATAAGATTTGAGGGCTGGTACATAGCTATGAGGAAATAGAGCCAAGCGAGAATAAAATTAGTAATGCCATTTCTGGATTTAAATGTTTTGAGGTAAATGCAAGCTCTTATTGCACCAGTAGTGAACTTAAAAATGTTCAGTCAGTCTATAAAAGGGGTCAAGAAATAAAAGCTTCAAAATAAGATAAAAATTTTAAAAATTATTTTGGGGGCTAGCTAGTAAAAAGAGAAATGAGTACTGTTGGAATTGAACCACGAGTTACCGCCTAGTTTATTGTGCGCCACCAGTTGGAATTATTTAAGAATTAGAGGAGCAACGGCTCAAAAATGTCTGCATTACGTTGACAGCACAACGAAACCAGAAAGGAGGGGTTAGAGCAGCAAAGAACAGCATTCATTTAAACCAGTGTGGAGTGGCTATGACAATGGAGTCACTACCAGAGGGCGGGAAACATATGCAGACACTGATTTTTATACTGGCACACTGCCAGCATGAAACCAGATGCAAATATAGACAGTTTGTTGGGGGCCGGGGGGAAAAATGTCAGGAAACTGGCAAGAAACACACATGTGGATTCGGCCTGAGTCAGGTCATGAGGAACCAATGGGCACCTGAGCTCTGGGAAAGATTACTGCCCCTTTCTTTACTCAAGAGGTTCAAAGGGGGCAAAAGAGCACAGGCTTTCTTGTTTTTAATTGCACCCATTCCTAACAATTCCAATCTAACAGTCTGTTACACCTGCAATATAACTGTGGATATTCAACATGTAGCTGCATGGATTTAATCATAATAGTTTGAGTTCCAACTTGAGAGATGGAGAGCATTCGTCAGCCTAATTAAAAAGAAGGCTTTTAGCCAGGTAGAAAAGAGGACTTATGTGCTACCATTATAAACAATAATGGAACCAGAAGTAAGTTAAAAGTTATAAATTATAAATTATAAAGAAATTAATAATAACAATAATCCATTCTGTTTCATGTTTCTTTTCTTTCTTAATAACCATGTTGGTGAAATGAGTGTATAACTGGGTGCTCATTGAGGATGTTGGACTTTTCCTTGAAAATGTTAGAATTTCCTGAGCAATATTGTAAAAGTTTTAATTGATATACAAATTGATCTTCATAGGAACTATTAAATGTTGTTGTCATTTTTATCACAGTGTTTCTTTGATACACTTACCAGCATTTAAGCAGCAGCCACATATTACCAACATCAAATAGGTATCATTCCCACACTTCAAAACAACAAATAATTCTTAAATATGCAGGATGTACCAGGTCTCCCAGGAATAAGTAAATTCAAATAGTATCTACAACAGAAGTGTTCCAAGCTCCAGCACAGTGGAGATACACAACAGGTTTTTACTTTGTGTCACATGAAATGGGACAAACAGAATGTTACACCATTACAAATAGCTTTCAAGTCCTTAGCACTATGAAATATAAGAGGCTAAAACTACTTTGTCAATAGAGAACTAGGGGCCTCCAACTTTAATGAGCCTTTGGCATTTCTAGAATTTTGAGAACTGATAGTGGGCAGCACCATAAACAATGCAGGATGGGACCAATCACAAAAAACATTTGCAGATTCCACAGAAAACTGGGAGGTTTCAAGTCAAGCATCCTCCTGTGATGGTGGCAGCTGTTTCCAAACAGGTCCTACAGTGACACAAGGATCTTTGTTTCTTCTGAAGTACCTTCTACTCTACTGAAGTGTAGAAAAATCAGTACTGGCTGTTTGTCTTGAGCAAGAAGCAAATAGGCATAGGAAATATATTGGGACACCATGGCACCCTCTCAACAACACTGCAGATCACGATTAAAAAAAAAAGCTTCTAAAAGAATTGACATGGAATGAATGGTTACTTACTGGAATTTTCTATCCAATAGAGTAAAAATACAGGGGAAGAAAGTGACGATCTGTGTTCTTAAGGCTAAACCAGCAGGAGGAGGAGGAGGAGGATTTACAGCCACCCTTCAACTTGGAGTCTCAGAGCAGTTTACAATCTCCTTCCCTTCTTCTCCCCACAACAGACACCCTGTGAGGTAGGTGGGGCAGAGAGAGCTCTGAGAGAACTGTGACTGACCCAAGGTCACCCAGCTGGCTGTATGTGGAGGAGTGGGGAAATCAAACCCAGTTCTCCAGATTAGTCCACTGCTCTTAACCACTACACCAAACCTGGATATGGAGAACCTAGATTCAAATAGCTAACCAGTCCTTAAATCCAACACATGTCCTAACCTAACTTACAGATTTATTTTATGGATAAAATGCTACACTGAACATCTTGAAAAAGAGTTGAGGTACAAAAGGCACTACATTTAAAAAACAGTTTTCCCAGGGAAATATGTTAAATTTGTTAGCTTACCAATGTATGACAGGAATATATTTTAAGCATCTAATATGCTTTGTCCGCATGTTATAGTTGGCTAATAGCATGGTATTTTCTATCAAAATGGCTTGTTCTCTCATTGACCAGACAAGAAAAGCTCAATGAAATATCACGTGGTTTTTGAAGCAAAGGCTTGTAAACTATAATTGGCACAGGATTTAGTCAGCTGAGAGGGGACCATTTCCACTTAGAAAAGATAATCTTATATATCTCTGATAAAGAATGAGATTATTGCTAAGCAAGTCTTTTTTATATAACTGCATTGCACTACAAATTTAATTTCTGAGGGGAACTTGCAGGACGGCATGACATTCTGCGATATGCTGGACATCTGCTTTTGTTTTTTCTTCTATGTTTTTCTCCTGAATGCACTGTTAGACTTCTCCCCAGCTGCACTTGATACATCACATCATTTACAATGGGTTATCACCTTTTGAGATCATAACTAGAGAAAAACTGTACACATCACTCACCATATGAGTCCTAGACATGTATTTCATTTAACTGCTACCAAGAAATAATAAAGAGCCATGACGGTTATTTTTCCAGTTCAGTGGTTTTTCTCACCTCATATACTTTCATTAACTTTAACATCTTAGTACAAGACAACATAAAAACTTGGGGCATGACCCATTCCTTTCTGTCCATTCTACTTAAAGCTCTGCGCACAAGACTGGGAATCTCCATAGGGCATTATCAAGCCCTCCCTCTCTCCCCAAGATTAATGTGCAGAAACACATAACATCATTACCTTGAATGGGAAGCCCATCTGCATTCATTGGCGTCTCCATCTGACAGGTCCATGTTTGCAGGCTAATTTCAAAATACTGGCTTGTTATATAACAAACCACCAGTGAAATGCTGGGGGGGGGTGGGTTTAACATTCCCAGATCGGATTGTGATTTTCCATCCTTTTTCCTTGTCTGCAGTCTCCATTTGGAAAGCCTCTTCTGACTTTTAAGAAAAGCAACTTGCTTTGCTGGCTGCTTTGTTTGTCTGTTTTTGGGGTACCCAGCATCTTGACAAAGAGCTCCTGCTATTTTATTGCAAAGTAGCTGTTTTATTGCAAAGGAACTTCAGGAACATACTAGAAAGGGAAATTGCTGCGTTACAAGTTATTAAAACACTCAAAACAATGGAACCCCTGGGACTTAACAGGGATATTGGTTTCTTGTCTCACTGCATACACTAACCGCATTCAGTCCTTACATCTGTATTCCCACCAATCCCACAGAAGGACTATATATCCTTTTTATTTTATTTTACTTCTTATTTGGAACATAGAATAGTAGATAGTAATGTAATGAGTAGTAGAATGCAATGTTATTTGGAATGGTAGTTTGGAATGTATTTCTCTGGTCAGGGGACAGAAGAGACACACTGCACAGCCCACTGCAAAGAAGAGGATGCTGGAAGGTTGCCTCCACATTTGAGGGGAGAATGATGGAGCGTAACAGCAGGGTCTCAGTTAATTACTCACTGTCAGACTCCTGCAAGCATCAGAATCAACAACTCGCTTCTTCAGAAGTAAAGTTTATTGATACAGTATTGGCAGAGCATCTCTACTTCAGGTTCTGTGTTAAGACCAGGAGTCATTCTGAAGAAAAAGAGGTGCAGGGGCTAATTAGCATAACTCATTAGCATAACTTATTTGCATATGCCACCCCCCCTGACATCACCGGAAGTGTATCAGAAGGCAGCACCCACCGCTCAAGCTTCCCTGGACTGTTTTGGATTGCTAGCTATTGGGGGGGGGGGAGAACATGCAGATCTGTCCTCGCAGAGGAGGGAGAGCTTGTACCTAAATAAAACTTGGTCTTAAAGGTGCCACTGGACTGTTTTGGACCTGGGCCCCGGGGCAGGCTCTGCAGTTTACCCGGCTGCTTCTTGCTCTGACTGAGGGCTGCATGTGCCCGCCCCCTGGGCTCTTTACTGCCGGAGCTCCGTTCCTGTGCGCTCCTGCAGGAAATGAGTCCTGGTTAAGACTAAAGCAAAAAGTGCAGGGTGGACGGTTATACATGGTTCAAAGGGGTCACTGGGTGGCAGGGAGCCAATCAAGGCAAAAGACAGGGCCCACCAGGATGCAACGGTCCCATGTTCCCAGAGATGATGTTACAGGTAGGAACCAAGGTCAGGCACATAAAACATACAGATAAGGGAGCATCACCAAGACAGCAAGAGAATCGAAACCAACACATTCCTCCCCCTCCGACCCAGCCTCTATAGCAGCGAGCTGACACTCGCAGCATTCCACAATTAAGAAGGGTACATGTCTCCGATTCTGATATATTTATTTCCTTCACTATGCTTCTTTCAAGAATTAAACCTAAACAAATGGTAACCATATAAACTAAGCTTGTTATTCCAGTTTTGTACTTGCATCTGTCAAACAACTTTATTATGCTGTATGCTAATTCGCTGCTTACCCTCTACCTATATGTATGGATTGGTAACTTCCATTTCAATGTAATTGAAGAAATGTACATGCACACAAAAGTTTTTACCTTGAATAAACCTTTGTTGGTCTTAAAAGTGCCACTGGACTGGAACTTTCTTCTGCTGCTTCAGACCAACACAGCTACCCACCTGAATCCAACCTGTGTGAATTATTATATAGCAAGACTGATGGCTTCTGCTACCACTGTAACTTGATGATTCATCCTTTTCACTGAACAGGGAGATGAAAAAGTATTTGGTGATCTCTCAACCTCTTTCTGATTTGGTTAAAAGAATCTTCTGCAGCCCAGAGAAGCAGAGAGACACACTTGCCTCAGATCACTGCCGAAGAAGAACACCTCAATAAAGTCCTATCAAAATACATTGACACAGATCCAGCTGACACTTTGGTCCTGACAGGTCTTTGATAACTCTTCTGTTCACTCACTAATAGAGTCTGGTATATCTTTGTACAGTAGCTGGCAGAAGCAGTGAAAATATCTCCAGCCAGTTGCAAATGACTAAACTCCTGCTCAGTGTTAACAGTTACAGCTGCATAACTCAGTCATTTCAACAAAGCTTCAAAGAGAGGCGAAATTTTATTGCCACAGATCAGAGACCACTTTGGGTGACTCTCAAATGTCATTCAATCTTAGAACTACACTGAGTAACTTTTAACACTTATGAACAAGAACATATGGATCAGATTTTACTCCAAGGCCCATCTCTGTTAACTGCAATCTCATCCCTGCAGCCAAACAACAACAACAAAAGATTCTTGGCATTGCCACAAACAATTCATTTCACAAGTGATGGTGTACAATTTCTCCTGAATGGAGATTAGTTTCATGTAAAATGCTACATAACATCAAGAGCATATGATACTTTTTTCCTTTCATATTCTAGAAAAGCTAAACAAGAATATCTTTCAGAAAAGTGTGGTTAAAGAAAGTATCTTAATTCCTCTTTACCCATTTTCTCCCTGAAATTGAACAATACATTTCTTTTTTCTCTTTTTAGGAATTTGGAGTCTGTTTTTTAATCGATTCCATTTTGATCAAAGAAAAATCTGAAGAAAGGATGGGTAGAAAGGGAGGGTCTGCAGAATGTCATAATTTCACTCTGTAGATGCTCAGAGTCAAGCAATTTCTTCCCAAACCTTCTTGCCCTGCTACAGGACCACCATGTGCTATGTACCACAAATCAGCTGCAAGGATGAAGTTATAAAAGGGTGCATTGATTTCTCTTCAAAGAAAATTGAAAGAGCAATCCCACTTTTAAAAGGGAATAAGAGCAATGAATTGCTGTATCTGAAAAACTGGATTTCAGAAAAGAGAAATTCCCCTTCCCATAACAACACTAATTCAGTTGTAATGCATCTTCACTCACTGGTGGAAGATGGCAACAGAATGGGAAAGACAAATCTTCCTGAGGAGAGTTTTGGTGCCATAACTGAGAAGGTCCTCTCCTGAGTTTCCACCTGCCTAATCTCAGAAGGCAAGAGCTGATGTGGCTGGGCACTTCTCCTGGTGCCCACTAACTGTTCTTAGAAAGTGGGTGTGGCCAGGTGGGGCTCTTGGACAGCAGAGCTTCTCATTGTTCACTGGAGATCTGCTTGGGTTGCCAGGTCTGGGTTGGAAAATACCTGGAGACTTTGGGGGTGGACCCAGGAGAGGGCGGGGTTTAGAGAGGGGGGGGCCTTAGCATGGTACAATACCATAGAGTCCACCCTTCAAAGCAGCCATTTTCTTGAGGGCAGCTGATCTCTGTCAGCTGGAGATCAGTTGTAAAAGCGGGAGATCCCCAGGCCCCACCTGGAGGGGTGGCAACCCTAGGCTGTGCAGATGAAAATATTGTTGTTTCAGTTGCAGCTGCCACCTCAGTGTTGGTTTTAGTTTCTGTCACTCTTATTTCCCAATGTATTTAAAAAAATTATCCCTCTTTTCCCATGTACTTGGGCTTCTTCTGTGTGTGCAGCTCCAGCAATCATTTTGTGGTTGGCTCTACCTCTTGTGGCAGCTATTTTTAAATTGTGCCCACCACCCTGTGTCATACTTCTAAAGGTGCACTCAGGCTCAAAAACCTGGAGACTTCTGGTCTATTTGAATCAGTGGCAGCTCATGGAGTGGATTAAACAAAATATCCTCCATTCCACTTCTCCACACTTCTGAAGCAGGAGAGGAAACCTTTAGCAGCAGATGATGGGAGGTGGTAAAGCAACGGGCAAAGACAAAGCTGCAGGACCATGCACGTGGGCAATGGTGGCACAGTGGTAGTCTCAGGTGTTCCCTGTGCCCCCCACAACAAGCTGCACTGCATTAAACGTCTGTTGATACAAATATCCCCGTAGATACAAATATGGATTATAAAGAAAAAAGCTAGGCTACAGATTTCTCTGTAGGTGGGTGGGTTGTGGGACAGATAAGAATGATTTACTAGACTTTTTCACTACCCATCAAAAGCAAATGTAAAATTAATAGATCCATTGTGTAAAATCCATAGAAACAAAGACTGCAGGGGATTTTATAGAAATAATCTGTAAACCAGCTAGTTATATAGATGAGATTAATGTTTACAAAGATTATACTCCAAATAGAAGTAGTTTTAGTAAATCAACCACTAGTTACTTAACATATAATGTTATGCCAGCCAGCACCACACAAAAATAGATGCAATCATCCAGGAAAGAGTTCAGAACTGCTACAACAGCAGAAGCATAAATGTTATTTGCAAGACTTGGTTTTTAATAGACATTGTGAATAAAGTGGAGATAAAGCTTTGATATATATGTTGGTTCACAGTAAGAGGGAATATTACACTTTAAGATGGATAATGATGCTATTTTAATATACATGCGCCTATTATGGCAGACAGTATGGAAGAACATTATGAATCAACAGCTGCCAAAAATACCTTCTTGCACAGGCAGTCATCAAGTCATAAAATTGATATGAGGTGGAAAGTGCATTGCAAAATCGCTACAGATGGAATTGTATCAATATTTAAGTCAATTACTGCAAAAAAAACCCCTACAATGTGGACATTCTCCACTCTTGGATCATCACTGGGTCTGTTGAGTGATCTTCACAAGTTGTACACATTTATTCAGACTTTTTACTCTCAATGCTCTCATCTAATATGAGAAACGACCTAAAATGGTAAAAAAGAATAAATTTCACAAATACAGCTACCCACTTTCAGGTTTATGACTTCCCGGTGTCTCCCTATGTGGAGAAACAGATATATGTTTTGATGTATTAACATATAAATGCATAGAGCCAGTTTGGTGTAGTGGTTAAGTGCGCGGACTCTAATCTGGGAGACCCGGGTTTGATTCCCCACTCCTCCACTTGCACCTGGCTGGATGACCTTGGGCAAGCCATAGCTCTGATAAGAGCTGTTCTTGAAAAGATCAGTTTCTGTCAAGAGCTCTCTCAGCCCCACCTCCCTCACAGGGTGTCTGTTGTGGGGAGGGGAAGGGAAAGGAGTTCGTAAGCCACTCTGAGACACCTTTGGGTAGTGAAGGGCGAGGTATAAATCCAATCTCTTCTTCTTCTTATGGAAGCAGTACTGTTTAATTAAAAAATTCACGTGTTGTTCTATTTTGGATTTGTTAGATGACACATGGCCAGGAGGGGAAGCATGAAGTGCTGAAAAAGGAGCCCAGGTTGGAACCTTTGTCAAAATGCTGTTTGTCATTTGAAAAATGCTTTCTTTGGTCTTGGGAACATATCCAGGAAACGGGTTAAGAAGTTTCTCTTCCAGAGTTCTTTTGAGAAGTAATGTGTCCTTTTAAAAAAAATGTTCCTGCTGTGTATTATGTTTTTGTTGTTTCTGTGCAAGAGGGATTTATTTCATGGCAGTTTTGTATTGTTACTATTTTATTGATTTTATAGCCTTCTGGGTGGAGGAGGAGGGGGAGGAGGAAGAAGAAGAAGAGATTGGGTTTATACCCCGCCCTTCACTCGGAGTCTCAGAGCAGCTTACAAACTCTTTTCCCTCCCCAAAATAGACACCCTGTGAGGTAGGTGGGGCTGAGAGAGCTCTGAGGGAACTGCTTTTGAGAGAACAGCTCTGAAAGAACTTGTAACTGACCCAAGGTCACATGAACAGCTGCAAGTGGAGGAGTGGGGACAAACCCAGTTTGCCCAGATTAGAGTCCGCACACTTAACCACTACACCAAACTGGCTCTCTTTGGGCAGAATAACAAGGCATTAAAATTTTAGACAAATAAATACCCAACTGGAGCATTCAAATAAGTTTCAGAGTCAGTTTGGTTCTTTGTAGCAGGAGACCATTAAAAATACCTAGGAATAAGGCCCGTTGTGGAAATAAAAGGGGGTCTGGGAGAGTGCCCCAGCCTTGGGTACTCAGCATAAATTTGCTGTGGCAACTTCAACAGGGTATAATGACACAGAGTCCACCATTTTCTCAGAAGGAACTGATCTCTGCTACCTGAAGAGCAGTTGTAATTTTGAGTGATCTCCAGCCCTCCCTTGGAGACTGGCAACAATGGTTCCCTGGGAGGAAATGTCTGGTTTGGAGAGTGGAGTCTATGGCATTGTACCTGTCTGAGGTCTCACCCCTCCTCAAACCCCACTGTCTCCAGGCTCCACCCCTCAAATCTCCAGGAATTTCCAAACCTGGAGTTGGAAACCCCATCTCCTTCCCAACTAACATCAACCTACTGTTATCTGCCCCTATGACTGCAGCTGACTTCTGCCCTCCCTCCTGAGTGATCTCCAGTCCTCACCTGGAGATTGGCAACAATGCAAATTAATTTGCATGTTTCCCAAAGGTTCATGGGAATGCTTTTGAAAGACTCACCATGACCTTGGTGGTATACAGCAGGACTGACCTAGCAGAAAGGGAAATTGTTTGAGATGTATTGAAGGTACCACTCTTGACAGCCCTTCTAAGCTTTCTTGTTCTGTGAAAAGGAACTCAAAAGGCATTC
Source organism: Gekko japonicus (assembly GCF_001447785.1). NCBI lineage: Eukaryota > Metazoa > Chordata > Lepidosauria > Squamata > Gekkonidae > Gekko > Gekko japonicus. The sequence goes on from NW_015175975.1 coordinate 551,824, forward strand.
AAATGCCCTCTGAGCTGTCTTTTCCTAGGTCCCATGATGCCCCCCCCCAAACACCACAGTGGGAGGGAGAGGGAAACCTGAGGGCAAGCCATGGAGCTTTCACCCTGGTGCTAACAGCGGGAAGTCTCTCCTTTAAAATAAGGTTTCTGGTACAGTTATTTGTGGGGTGGGACTTCTAATTAAGGAAGCAAGGCCCCAAAATGCCCCACTGTAGCTACAAGCCTGCTGGGAGCAAACACGGTTGCTGCAATTTTTCAAAAATAAAAACATCCATACTTAATTACTTGAGCATCGCCAAGCCAAATCTCTTAATAACAAGGAGTGTTTACCATAAAAAGTGCAAAAGAAACATTAAAAGCAAATGTAATATAAACCACTCCAATTAAAAAGACCAGGGAAACAGACAGGTACACATTTTTTCCTCTGGCAGCTGTCTGATAGTCTGGTGCATCCATATTTATAAAGAGCTTTACATATCTTGTTGAAAACCAATATTCCTATTTAAATGTTTTAATAGGATAGTCTCAACTAAAAGGGTTTGTTTTCGGAACAAACTATAGCTATGTATGCAGTTAGAAACTTTCATGCACTGTTTTATTTATTTATTTATAGATGGGATTTATGAAATCCTTTCAGATTAGTCATTCAGCAGCATCTCTGGCATTCTGAATTCAGGTTTATTAGCATCAGATTTATACTGACTTCTCAGTGCCAGGAGTAAACATTTGTGTGGATCAAGGCTAAACAGCTTAATAGAGCCAGAACCAGGATGCTCCCTCTTATTTATTTACAAGCTTATAGCATGCTAAACGTCATTCAAGCATCCGATGGTCTCAGCAAATGCCTTTAGGTCTTAAAACACAATAGTTTCACAACTTCAGTGCAGCTGTCTGGAACTGCCAGGTTCAGGACCAGACTCTCCACTGCAACTGTGAGAGACACAGCTCACAGTGCCTCTACCTTACCGACACAGGACCCAACAGCCTTCTGGGAAACAACATGGAGCTCTACCTGGCTCCGTGACTCCAGGAGCAGGCAGAAGAACCAGCTAGGGCCTGACATTGGAGCAGTCCAGAGAGGACAGAGCCACCAAAGAAGCCAGAATGTGGCAAGAGAGGCCTGCAAAAGGGCAAGGAAGCCCAACGTCAGCCCAAGCCCAGAGGTTTTGGCTTAGGAGGGCCAGAGGGAAGCAGGACCAGGGACCGAGGGTCTGCAGCCTACTTCAGCAAAGCCTCTGGAATAGCCAATAGGTAGGAGGAAGGGAGGGAGGGCAGCTGGGGGCAGTAGCCATCCAATAGCCCAGCAGGAGGGACAGGGGAGGAGGACACTATTGCCCTCCCTCAGGAATAGGCTGGATATACCCATGGAAAGGTCTTGGGTGTACCCATTAGATCACATTACAGTAATATAATCTAGATCTTTTCTGCCCAGGAAAGGCCACAGCTAGCTAACCAGTCAAAGCTAGTAAAAGACACTCCTGGCCACAGCTGCCACCTGCGTATCCAGCAGTAGGCCTGGATCCAAGATCACCCACAGACTATGGAACTGCTCCTTCAAGGGGAGTGTAACCGCATTCAGAAGGGGTGACACCTTAAATCACGGATCAGACCTTCTGCTCACCAGTAGCACTTCCATCTTGTTGGGATTAAGCTTCAGTTTATTAATTTATTTGCCTGCATCCACTCCAAAATTGCCTCCAGGCACCAGTTCAGATCAGTTTAGCCCCCCCGGAATCAACTGAAAGCATGAGACAAAGGTGATTGTCATCTGAATATAGGTGACAACTGAGCCCAAATCTCCAGATGACCTCACTCAGCAGTTTAATGTAGATGTTAAAGAACATAGGTGTTTAATGTAGATGTTAAAGAACCTTCCAGGATCCGATACAACAAAACCCAAAGGACTAAGCAGCAATCCCCCAGTACCACCTTCTGAAACTAGGGTTGCCAGGTACAACTCAGGAAGAATGGCCATAGGTGGTGTATCAGCCAAAGCTGATAAAACATGTTACATGTCACAGAACAGACCTGGGTCTCCAACCACTTTTCAGCTTTTAGAGAATTCATTTGCTACTACCATCAGTCAAAAGAGGTGCAAGTACGATATGCCCTGCGCATCTTACCACCAAACACATGCTTACAATAATACAAGATTTCAGTATTAATATTAAATATATAATTATAGCCTTTACTTACAAGAGTAACTCTGAGCATGTAGAGTTTTCTTTTCCCACCACTGTTGAACCTTAGCCAGCTCTTGTATATCTGGAGTGAGGGGAAGCTCTGCCATCTTGCCCTTCTCCTTAGCAGAAGGCACAGCAGGTCGTGCAGGTTGGGTGGTAAGAGAGAGAGTGCCAAGGCATCCTGAAGAAAGACAACTGGCCACAGAGAAAGGAGAATAAAAACACCACCATCCACTGTTGCCAGTTTGCTCTTTTCCAGGATGGCTGCCATGGGTAGTGGTGGTGATTTTACTCTCTTATCTGTGGCCAGTTTGCTGTCCTCCCAGCAGCAACCTATGTTCCAATGAGGCTGCAGAACATGGCGGGGGTAGGTGGAAAGGTTGGTGGCTTGGCACATGAAATATGTGTTTTGGCTTGGCGTCTAAAGGATGCCAGTTAAGACTCAAAGGGCAGGGTTTAAAGGTGAAGCGCCAGTACTGGAAATATATCTTTAATTGCCACTTGCTTCACCTCTGAAGGCAGGGGTGCAAAGAACAGGGCTTAGAGGGCAGATCATAACTGGTTTGAGTGAACAATATAGGAGGAAATAGTTCTTCTAAAAAAAAAAGAGATAAGGTTGGTCTGACATGACTTATTCTTGAGAAACCCATGCTGGCTCTTAGTAATTTCAGCCATCCTTTCTAAGTGCTCAAGGACTGACTGACTACTTGTTTTAAAACTTTTCCAGGTATAGACATCAAACTGACAAGTTGGTAGTTACCCAGATCCTCCTTTTCCCCCTTCTTGAAGACCGCAGTGGGACTTGGCGGAAGTATGTGTTTAGGGCCAATTCACACATCTTAAAGTCAATAAGAACTCTGGATCAGATACAGGGAGTTCTGTGCTTCCCAAGTGCATGGGGCCTGATTCAGATCAGGATAGGGCTGCCAGGTGTCTTCTGTTTGCCAGTAGGGGGATTGGGGGGTGTTCCAGGGGTGATGTTATTGCACTGGCTACAAACCATATAGTTTTGCCCAAAAAATACAGCATCACCCCCAACGTTGCCAATTTGATGACATTACTTCTGGAAGTGACATCAGCGCATTGCCAATGATGCACAGGGACAGCTGTTTGGGGGCGAGGTTTCCCGCACTGGCCCGCTGGCCAGCAGCGGGCCAGAGCTTGCAAAATCAGGGGATGCCTTGCCCCCACCTGGGGACTGGCAAGCCTATATCAGGACTGCAGCAGAAGAAGAGATTGGATTTGTACCCTGCTCTTCACTACCCAAAGGAGTCTCAGAACAACTTACAATCCCTTTCCCTTCCCCTCCCCACAACAGACACCCTGTGAGGTAGATGGGGCTGAGAGAGCTCTCTTGAGAACTGTCCTTGAGAGAACAGCTCTGAAGCAACTTATGACTGACCCAAGGTGACACCAGCAGCTGCTGTGGAGGAGTGGGGAATCAAATCTGGTTCTCCCAGAATAGAGTCTGTGCTCCAAACTGACTCTACACTACACCAAAGGGTTTTCAGCCTCCCCCCCCCATATCGCTTTCTCAACAAAAAATGGCCCCAGAGAGCCATTACTTGCCCCATTGGGGAAACTTGTGTGTATAGACATGACAGTTTCGCTCATCCGTGCAGGGCCTTCTTCCAGTGCCAACTTGCAAATGGTCAAAATCAACAACTGCTTGTGCACATGCCTTATGGAATGGTCCCACCTTATGGAAGGGCCTGCTTAAGGAGGGCAGGGAGGCTCCCACCCTCTTGGCTTTCCGCAAACTATGCAAAACTGAATTATTCAGGAGGGCTTTTCTATGCAGGCCATATAGTTGCACTGCACTAAATGATTCACAACGTACTTGAAAAATTGTTAGGGACCGTGGTCTGTTCTGCTTTGTATAGCTTGCTGAAACGTGGATCCTACAACTGAGTTTTTACATCCTATGAGTCATGTTAATACTTACGCTTTGCTTCAATTTGGTTAAACTTCTGGCTGGTTCTACATCCCTGATGTGAACTGTTCACATCTGTGCCAGTAGGCCTACGTTTCAGAACCAACCAACCTTCCATACTGTTAAAAAATATATATTTCATTGTTGGGCAGAAGGGAAAACATTTGCACTTCTTGTCCCTCATACCAAGGGCTCAGCTTCCAAATGTTGAATTAGTACTACTGAAACCATTACAAGCTGTTTATAAAGAAGACTAAGAACCTATGTTTTAAATTTGCTATCACCACACAAAATAACAACATGCATCTCCGTGTAACTGAAAGAACATGCTACTGCGTGTAACTGAAAGAACATGCTACTTATATTTGTAAGTCTTTTCCCAAGTCAGATCTATCATTATAAAACTGTATTCCCACATGCCCTGTTCCAGTGGAAATTGCTTATGTAAGGCATAATTAAGAAGTTAAAGTTTCTTCTCTCCCTCCCTTCTTTCCCAATAAGAGGAACAATAAAGTCTCCACACTTTGTCATTTTGACATGCTCTTTGTGGTGAAAGCAGCAGCTTGCCTAAACAGGATTACAATTTTAACTTAAGCAAAACACTTCAGTGGAAAGTAGAAGAATTTTATCAGGGAGGAACCAAGTTCATACACACACACTGCTAACCAAAGAGACATGGGACTCCTGCTTGCTTCTTTGCCTGACGCATGAGTGGGAAGTGATTGTCAGAAGTGATTAACTAAAAAGCAAAATAAAAAATGCATAAGGTTTAGAAACATGCATTTTTCTAAAGCAACCAATGTATCAAATCTATTTTTATGGACCATCTCACTATACCACATAGTGATACATCACACAGTGATATACAGTCAGGTATTTTTGATGCTGTTGTTCATTCACACAGTTGAGTCCGCCTCTTGGAATAGTCCTCGGACATACAGAGGAATTTCATAGTTGCCATCAGATTACATGAAAGCTACAGATGTTCTGCCAGTGGACAACGCACAGCCTCGGTAGATATGTCTCCTATCTGGTATCCAGGAGCATATAAAACTAATTCTTTGTAAGCTGTTTCTGAGCTAAATTCAAGGTGTCATCTTTCAAGACTGTGATCTTTAAAGCCCTTTGGGAGATATATCTATGAGATGGGATCAACAGCACAGATGCTGCTTTTTTCAGAATGGAAGACTTGCCAACATAGTATTTTTAAGACATGATGCACACTTATAGGATTACATGACTTTGCAGGCTGTAATTAAAACATCTGTCTGTAATTAAAATACCCAGGTTCAAATCCCCACCAAAAACTCATTTGGTGATCTTGGGCTCTCACGCAAACCCACTTCAGAGGGTTGTTGTAAGGATAAAATGGGAAGGGAGAGAACTTTGTATGCCACTCTGAGCTCCTTGGAGGAAGGCTGAGGTAAAAATGTAGTAAATCACTCTCTCTCAAGATTTCCCCCCTAAAAATGTAACTTTCATTTATTTATTTATTTATTTGTATTTTTACCCCACCCTCCCTGCAAGCGGGCTCAGGGCGGCTTACAAGAGGGCAACAATACCCACATATAAAACAAGATTAAAACAGATTAAAACAATAAAATCATTGAATCACAAAAATAAGGTGCTCGATAAAGAACAAGATGGTTTTCCAACGGTAAATGCCAGATCTTTCATTGGAGTTAGATAGTGTCCTGTAGCTGGTACGCGGCCAGTCCAGTGGTACCCACCCAGCGCAGTATCATGGCAGATCTTCAAAGGCCGTCCTATTACCCAGTTGTTACCCATGCCGTTGGTAGTGGTGGTAGTGGCAGCTCCTACGTAAAAGCCTGGTGGAAGAGCTCCATCTTGCAGGCCCTGCGGAACTGTATGAGGTCCCGCAGGGCCCTGATCTCCTCTGGGAGCTCATTCCACCAGATAGGAGCCGCCACTGAAAAGGATCTGGCCCTAGTTGTGGCAAGCCTTGCCTCCCGGGGGCCTGGAATCACCAGATGATGTTGAGTCCCCTACCAAAGTGCTCTTGAGGGTACGTATGGGGAAAGGCGGTCCCTCAGGTATGTCGGACCCTGGCCATATAGGGCTTTAAAGGTAAGCACCAGCACTTTGAAATGGATCCGGTATGCTATTGGCAGCCAGTGCAGTGCTTTCAGCCCAGTCTGGATGGGCTCCCACTTGGGGAGGCCCATCAACAGCCGGGCCACCGCATTCTGCACCAGCTGCAGCTTCCAGATCTGCGACAAAGGCAGCCCCATGTAGAGAGCGTTACAGTAGTCTAGCCTCGAGGTAACCGTTGCATGGATCACTGTAGTCAGGTCATCACGGTCGAGGAAGGGAGCCAACTGCCGCACCAGCCTAAGATGGTAAAAGGCCGATTTGGCAGTGGCTGCCATCTGGGCCTCCATGGTTAAGGAGGGATCCAGGAGCACTCCCAAACTCCTAACCTCCGACGCTGGCTCCGATGCATTCACTATAATAATTATTGTATTATATTTCAAACTGTTTCTCGACCAAAAATAGTTTCCAAACAGCCCACAGTAACCAAAATCCAATACCAACGCTAAAATAGTTTGATACGAACAGTTCCTTAGAAAGGAGATTCTTAGCTCCGATGGATCTGGGCATGATGGAGGGATGACTGGCTGCTGCTTCACTCCCTTTGTGCGTCACATCCATACAAGGGAGAGAGGGCCTCAGCTTGAAGCACAAGGGAGATTGCCTGGCTGCTATGTCCCATTCACACTGGCCAATAAGCCTAGTCAGTGACACAACCTCATGCCATACAGTATTGCAGATGGGGCCCTCATGGCCACCCAGCTATAAAAATCTCAGTTGCATTTCATCATTATATCCTTTTGCCATATTCCGAACCATCTCACTACCCACAGGCAGTGCAGGTTCTTACAGTTCAATCTCCAATCAACAGAGAACACATACACTTTACCAGATCCACTGGACTGAATTAACTATGTAGATTACGCAGTCTAAGGTACAAAGACCTCAGAAAAACTGTGCTAGTCAGTGGAGATGGCAGTATGAATGGCATTCCAGTCACTAACAGATATAGTACAGCTACTTACAGCTCTTCCTAACTAGTTCATAGAGAAAGGAGCCCTTGTCCTCTAAATTAGTCAAACATACCTATTGTGTACTGGTGCTGATAATGATTACTCAGATCCTTCTTCGCCTTCCACTGAATCCAATAGGCCCTTCAGACTCTCCCCTTTATCTTCTTCTTGCAGCTAATTTACGTGCACTAACAAAAATAAAAGAAGAAAGGATAAGGAATTAGATCGGTTCCCTAACTTAAATAACATAATAGGGCCTTGCTTGCTCTCTTTCTCTCTCTTTTCCTGCTGTTGTAGCCTTCAATCAACAAACTTCATAGAGCAACCCTTATTTGTAGCACCTCTGCTGAATCCCATTTATTCAGACGCAGTTGGCACTTCCCTGGTCACAGTGAACAAAGAACAAATGCTGGTAGTACCCAGACACTGAAAGAGAGGCATACTGGAATGAAGCTGCTGACCTTCAAATCAGTTTGTCATATTCAGGGGTCATTTCCTGCAGGAGCACACAGGAGCGGAGCTCTGGCAGTAAAGAGCCTAGGGGGTGGGCACATGCAACAAGCCCCGCCCCCTGCTCCCAGCAGCCCCGGGCCACGAGGAGCAAGAAGCAGCCCTCCTTCTTTCCTTTTTTTCCCTTTCCCTCCTTCTTTCCTTCTCTCCCTCTTTCTTTACCTCTTTTCCTCCTCCTTTCCTTCTCTTTCTTTCTCTCCTTCCTTCCTTCCTTTCTGCACAGATCTGTGCATTCCCTCCCCCTAGCAATCCAAAACAGTCCAGTGGCACCTTTAAGGCCAATGTTTATTCAGGTATAAGCTCTCCCTCCTCTGCAAGGACAGATCTGCACCTCCCCCATAGCTAGCAATCCAAAACAGTCCAGTGGAGCCTGAGCAGTGGGGGTTGCCTTCTGACACACGTCCAGTGATGTCAGGGGGTGTGGCATATGCAAATAAGTTATGCTAATGAGTTATGCTAATGAGCTCCTGCACCTCTTTTTCTACGAAATGATCCCTGGTCATATTTATTTACTAGCCGCAAAAATTGTTAAGGAAGTGGCAGTGATGGTGATCTCTAGTTCTTTCCCACCCCTTGCACCCAAAAGATCAGCTGTCCCCTTTCCCCTATTCCTAACACTCACCCCTATTCTCTCCCCCACCTCACTTCCTGGGGTTGAAGACCCAGTTATACCAGACTTGGCATTGTGTTGCAACGCTAGTTATTTCCTTTCTTTTTCTGGACTTGGAACAGCATTCAAAGCCCCGTGTGGCTATGGACATGAAGGGATCTGCTCCACAGTGTTGCAGCAAAGCAAGCTTTGGTATGCCAATACAGGCCTGAGCCACAGCAGGGTTAGAGAATAATTCTGTTAGGGCTAGAGACACGACCCAGGGAGCCACTGGAGGAGCTCAACATCTGCAGGCGGAGCAAACAGAGTAGTCCCAATTTATGCTGAAGAACTCTTAACAAGGCCTGATAGATTTTTATCAAGAACAACAACAACAAAACCATTTTGGAGATAAACATGAAAGTTTGTGGCTGGATGCAATGGAAGCAGCTTCACAGTGACCTTGTTTAGTACATCCTTCTTCTACAGACAGGACTCAGTCCTGGAATTTAAAAAGCATATTTAAGCACATGTAGAGCATTTTACTAATATATCTGCATTGCAGAAATCTGACCGTTCAATCCTATACAAAGCTCAATTCTGTACAAACTCTGAGCAGGACTGTATTGTTGTTCAGGCTCTTCCCCTCACCCTTCTATCTCACAATGTAGCTGCAATCCCTTAGCCACTACCAGTTTGGTCAGCACCAAATTGAGGAGCCAAGCTGGAATTGAATTGACAGAGAAGTATTGAATTATTCCACTTTTCCCATTTACAGCCCTCAGAGCCACCAATCCAACCTGTCAGAGAAGCTTCAGGAAGCGAAGCATTTACAGTCCTCCTGACATAATCATTTTTCTCTTTCTGACTTCTGATTTGTCAATTTGCAGAATATAATGTATACATTTCCAAAAATCACCAAAGGCACTAAGCTTCAGCAAACAAACATGAAAAAACACTGTAACCAAACACAGATCAGACCTGGGAAATGTCATACAGTAACAAAATTAATGTCTGGCACAGATCAGACCTGGGAACCCAGGTGAATGTCATACAGTAACAAAATTAATGTCTGCTATAGAAATAGTAATGCAAAATGCTGCATTTTCAAAAGATGTGGGGGTTAAAACCTCTCAGTACTGGATTCAATTTCTTAAAGGTACCAAGAATGTTACAGAAAATGGTGCCTGCCTGCAGCCCTTGAAGAGATTAGGTTATTAACAGCCAGCAATAAGAAACTAAAATCCAGTATTAATCCTAATCCCCACTGAACCAAATCTGCATTGTTCAGGGAAAGCCAGGCACATATGAGTTTTTCCTGTATTCCCATTCTGCTGTAAGCAGTGATCCACATCATAAGGGTTAGATACTAAACCTCTTGAATGTATGAGAAATAAATCCTGATTCTGGCTGCTGGAGCAATACAAGGAAGAGAGGCAAAATGGAATCTGACTGTAGCAATTCCACTTTTAAAACAGCCATGGCAGGGCACGAAATAAGAAACAAGCAAGTTCCATTTCAAATAAATGAATTGCTGGAGATATCAATCATGCTTTGAGGAAGGTGGTGAATTAAGATAAACCCCAACTGCTAGTATTTTGAACTATAGTACTTACATGCATGCTCTGGATGCTTTTGTCTCTGTTCTGAGAGCATCCCATAGATATTTAAAGGAGAGCCTATGATTTACAGCTCAGTCCTTAATCTAACCTCCCACCTGTACATCCAAAATTGATGTCATATGTGCAATATAGTCTAAACCCATCAATTTCAACTGGGATAGGACCGCATTATTAAATATGCATGTACCAGATTTCTGGATCAATTAATGCCCATGTAGGATTGCTGGCCCTGACCTGGATAGCCCGGGCTAGATGGATCCTGACAGATTAGTACTTGGATGGGAGATCACCAAGGAAATCCAGAGCTGCTACATGGAAACGGGCAATGGCAAAACAACTCTGAACATCTCTTGCCTTGAAAGCCCTATGGGATCGCTATAAGTCGACTACAACTTGACAGCAAAAAAAAAAACTTTCTGGAATTTACAAACAAATACAAATACAATACCTTTATTGGCATAAAATATCAAATACACATGCAGCATAGAGCCTCAAGATAGGCTGGAGGGGTATCACATTCCGAATTGCCTTAACATGAGCCTCTCCTACCTAGATACCTCATAAAAGAAATTTGCTACAGGTTCCAGAATTTCTATATTATGCGAAGACAATAAAGAACTAATTTTATGCTCATCAGATTGGCCCAAAAGGGGGTCCAACACAGGTTCAATATAAACAACACGGATGTCACAGTGGAATTTACAGTACAATAGCACATGTCCAATGGATTTTATTTCCCCCATCCCACAGGGGCACAATCTATCTTTATAGGGAATTTTGTTGAACCTTCCCGATAGAAGGAATTTTCAGTACAGATGTGATTTCAGCCTAAATCTTACACTACATCTTTCTGATGACACAAATCAATTCAGCAATGGAATTAATTGTCCTGCAAGGCTGGCTATTTATAATTCATCTCATTTCTAAGGCCCAGGGCATACACGGTTTACTTATTTTATATCATTCTCACAATCATCTGCAAAACAAGTGCTTTCCATCCTCATTTTATATGTAAGGTTATCATTTTATATGCTTTATAATACACATCCTCAAGGATAACCAGCATGGCCATCAAATTGTTCTTCCTGGCTACTTAAATCTGCTGAGGAGAAGGATAATGGCTGACTGGGTCCAAGATGTAGTTAATGCCTCCTTGAGAGAGGGGGCAGTTGCCCCAGGCTTGAAACAAGTAGTGGTACGTCCACTACTGAAGAAGACTACCCAGGAAATTTCAATAACTGTTCAGCAGTCTCAAAGATGCCATCTATATATCTATATATCTATATCTATCTATATATATCAGTCCTACCATGGCGTAGGTGCTCACTAAGAAGGGTTTTTTTAGAAATTCGACCCCTAAATGGGTCAAAAGGGGTAAAATGTGCTCCCCCCATTGATTCCTATGCGGCTGCCTCCCTGCACCCCCCACTCTCTGATTGGTCAGCTGCAGAGCTCAGTGTTCTGAGGTTAAAAAAAACAGTTACAAGGGACTGCAGACAGCTAATGAGAGTTGAGGAAATCAGGAGTGGCCAAGAACCACCTGCGAGGTGAAGCAAAGCTGCTGGCCCAGCCTCTCTGAAGGCTTCCAACACACTCCCCCCACCTCCTACACCTAACTGGCGGTTGTCTGTCAGGTGCAGCCCCACCTCCACAGTGGCTTCTAATACTCCTCCCCCCTCCCCCCTCCCCCTCCTACACTGGACAGGCAAGTACCTGTCAGGTGTAGGAGAGGAGGTGGGATGGCTTCCAACACACTCCCCCCACCTCCTACACCTAACAGGAGGCTATCAGGTGCAGCAGCGGTTGCAGGGTGCTTAAAGCCATGAGGGAGCCCACCCCAGCAGTAATGCCTTAGTGATCCTGCCGGCCCCGCCTCCACAGTGGCTTCTAATACTCCTCCCCCTCCTACACTGGACAGGCAACTGCCTGTCAGGTGCAGGAGAGGAGATGGGATGCTTACAGTCGCCAAGGAGGTTTGCTCAGCAGGATTGCCTTAGCAATGCTGGTGGCCCAGCCTCTCCAATGCTTTTAAATACAATCCCACCCCCCAGCACCAGACAGGCTGGTGTCTGTCAGGTGTAGGAGCAGGGCCAGGGTATGAATGTTTATGGGGAGATAGTAAAGGATATTTCTAGGAGCCATTTCGATGCGTGCCTCCCTCATGAACCTGAAGAAATGTCCACCACATCACCACTCCCTCACACCAACTCCCCCTCACTCCTCTCACCTGGCAAACGTTGAGCCAGATACACCAACGCTACAAGGAGGTGGCAACTTAGGAATGCGGCAGTGCACTGAGCTGCACAGTGCACTGAGCTGCACAGACCAAGTACCAGCAAGATCACCCTGAGGTGCTCAGAACAACATAGTCTCCATATGAGCAAAACAATCCAGGAACACAAGTAGAGAAGCCATCACTTTTGTGAAAGATGGCAGGAGTTGAGGTAACAGACGACTGCTTCTTAAATGGACAGTTCTATGTGGCCTGCTCCAGAGTGAGCTCATCAAGCAGTCTGGTGATCCTAGCACCTGAGGGCAGAACCACCAATGTGGTCTAGAGAGAGACCCTTCAGTAGAGGGGGGAAAAATACTTCTTCTCCGTTAGAATTCTTACAACAAATGTCACATTTCAAATTTCACATCATCAGTATTATAACTGGATTTACGAAACTTAAATACCGTAGCGAAGCACGGGTATTAGGCTAGTTCTTGAATAAAGCAATTGAATAAATGGTGGCTGAACAACAAGTTTTCCTGGATGGATTGCTTGGATTCTTTCCAATCTGGTTTTAGGCCTGGAATTGGCACTGAAACAGCCTTGATGGCCCTGGTGGATAACCTGCACTGGAAAACGGACAGAGGGAAAGTGATTTTGTTGATTCTCCTCTCAGTGGTTTTCAATACCATCAATCATGGTATCTCTCTAGACTGCCTATCTGGACTGGGATTGGGAGGCACCATTCAGCAGTGGTTCCAATCCTACCTACAGGATAGGTTTCAGAATGTGGTACTGGGGGGGAACTGCTGCTCAGCCCCTTGGGTTTTGTTGCACCGGGTCTTGCAAGGTTCCATCTTGGCTCCATGACCTTCAACATCTACATGAAATTGTTGAGTGAGGTCATCCAGAGATTTGAGCTGGAGGATGACACTCAGCTCTATCTCACACTACCAGTTGATCCCAGGAAAGCTATAGAAAGTCTAAATGAGAGCCTGGAGACAGTTTTGGAGTGGATGTGGGCTAATTCACTGAAGCTTAAAACCCAGCAAGATGGAGGTTCCTTTAGTGAGTGGAAAGTCTGACCCACGATTTAAGGTTTCACTCATTCTGGATGGGGTTGCACTCCTTTTGAAGGAACAGTTATATAGTTTAGGAGTGCTCTTGGAACCAGGCCTATTTCTGGATAAGCGGGTGGCAATTTTAGCCAGGAGTACCTTTTACCAGCTTTAACTAGTTAGCCAGCTGCAGCCTTTCCTAGGCACTATGGTGCATGCCATCATCACAACCAGATTAGATTATTGCAATGCATCCTACATGTGCCTGTAGGATTAAGGCTTAGGGTCCTCCTCCAGGTACACAAACTCAGGTTCCACACTTGAGTTCAACAAACAAGGAAAGGTTTATTATCCAAAGAAAATAAAGCAGTATCACTCCAAAAATGGATAACAAAAGGTTGGTAAAGACTCTACAGCTTGTCAAATAACAAACAAAATCAGCTAACACTCACTGTTAATATGTCTTAGTCCAAAGGGAGGACAAGGACAGGGTCCTCTCTAAAATGACGCACACCTCCTAAGCTTCTCTCCCCCACCCCTTTATCCTGTCAGGAGCATCATAACAAGCTGCCAAGCACTCTATCCAATTGTATAGAATTTTTCCTTTCTGCTTTCTATAATCCATGCCTTCTCCTGTGATTACATTCTGATAACATGCTGTGCCTTGTTTCCTCTTGCTAGCCACATGGTAAGGCCAAATGGCCTAAATAGCCATGCCATAAACCCACATTCATTCACACTTCCATGCCAAACGCCAGACCTCATGGCTACACTTTCTGGCCCCACATGTGACAAGTCACATACTAAATGAAGTAGCTAGATGCTGGGTCACCTGACTGCAGGAGGAGTCTCCAAACTTCTAGCCATTGCTGTGTTGCAGCTATGGCAACCAACAATTGGACACACCTATGTCCACTCGTGATTGGCCAAATGGCCACAGCTGATCATGACTGGGACTATAATTGATTGATCCCAATGAGAGAGGGTCTCTTCTCTTGCTCTCTGCTCCTGTTCTCTCTGTTTGTTTTATTGCACCTGAGGGACAAAGGACTGGCTTTGTGAATTGGACCACATGGTTGAGCAAAGATGGATTTTGCCTTCAAAATCCCTTGGACTGTTTGGATATTCCTGAACTTGGTAAATATGTATCTTTTACTGTGTAGTTAAGGCAAATCGCCTTAGGCTTGTTATTTTGGTAAACTCTGGTAGTCTGTGCTAAGCTCTGTACTAAATAAAGATTCCTCTGATTGTTAAAATTGTCTTTGATGTTGTACCTGAATTCCAAATCTAAATCTTGTAGCCTAAACGCTGACCACACAGAGCTACCACTGTGATAGTAATTGTTAAGTCCCAGAGGCCAGCTGAGAGTTTTGAATCTCTGCTCTGAGCTGGAGGGGACTCTAGTTAAAAGAGGTTCTGGTGGCACATTGTTTAATGTACTG
>NW_015175975.1:566559-639492 GCF_001447785.1 Gekko japonicus
TAACAACTTACAAGGTCAGGCCTCCCCCTCTACCTTTCACTTAGTTCTTCAGGGTTGCAGTTTTGTAGCTGAGCTCTTCCTTACAGTGCCTGACCCTGACCCTGAAAAAGTTATTGGAAACTTCAACTGGTACAGAATTCTGTAACCAGGATGTTGACTGGAGTGGGTTGTAGGGACCATATCACTTAGGTCCTGGCCCATCTACACTGACTCTCAGGTTGCAGTCACATGTGCCAGAAAAAATGGGGGGGAGAAGTGAGGCTATTTCCTCCGGAGGAATTTGACCCACAGTTGCACGATCACACAGTCCTTGGAAGCTGTGGGCACAGCCCGCCACTGCATGATCAGACACAACCACAGGTGAGTTGGGGGGGGGGCTGTTTGTTTCCGATGCACTTAAATGAGAAATCAATGCATTGCAACTCTGCACTGAGTGCTCCCTATGGAGTTTGCAATGATGTGCATACTGAGAGGGGGGGGACAACGGCACGGAGTTGGGATGGAATGATCAGACCATCCTGATGCCATAAGAGCGCGCTGGAGCGATCAGACACAGGAAAGTCCTTCTGTGGCCTGTCGCAACCCGTTTACTACCGGATTTTCCCAGGTGTCTTTTAATTCCACTTCTGCGGCAGAACAGGTTGCCGATGGCTACGGGGCGCTTCCCAGATGTTGTTGTCTGATTGCACCCTTTAAATCCGCCCAGCGTTCACGCCTATGGCGGATCTAATTGTGCGTATGATCACAGCCTCAATCTGTTTCTGGGCACAATTAAAGGTACACTGCTGCATTGTCCTTTAAAGCCCTATATGATTTGGGACGAACATACCTGAAGGACCACTTGCTCACTTATGAAGCTATCCAACCACTGCTGTTATCTTTTGAGGCCCTGCTTTGGGTGCTCCCACCCTCTGAGATTAGTTGGGTAGCAATCTGGGAGAGGGCTTTCTTGGTTGTGGCACCAAAACTCTGGAACTCACTTGTCCCCTTCTGTTGCCATCATTTGCCAGTGGGTAATGACTTTTTTGTTTCATTTGGCATTCTCTCAATGATCCCTCCAAGTCCTGACCAATTTTTTAAATTTTAGCTTTATGTTTTGTATGCTCTAAGATTTAAGTGTTTCAATTATGTGTTTTTGTTGGTTTTAATGGGTTTTAAATTGTGATCACACAGACACACAGACATTTGCTGCCGTGCTGGCAGAAAGATAAAAGGTTTTTTTTAAAAAAAAAGTTCAATCATGGTTATTCTCACTGCTGTGCTGCATGCCTCTGCTATCCACCTGATTCCCAAAGATCCAGCTTAGCAGAATTTCTGTCTCCCATTTGATTTTCTCATATGCATTCATAAGGAGGAAATGACACAACATCCTGTTACCTTGTCTAAGAACAGGGAATCAGACATGAGTGTAGAAAACCAAGATTAGCTGACTGAAGCAGATGTGAAGTTACCATGTATTAGTAAAAATGGCTTTTCAAATGCTCACTGGGAGATCTAACAGTGAATGTGACCCTCCAGCCTGCAGCTCAGTGATTCACAATGTCCCATAGAGACTGAAATTGCCTTGATAGGCGTGATTAAAGATAAGTACAGGTGGTTCCATTGTTGTAGGATTTTTTTTAACAGAAGGATAATGGGATGACAATCTCAAGTGATTATTACTACCCTAATCTTATTGTTGTTGATATTTCAAAGAGGATCGTGATATGAGGCCCTTATGAAAAGCAATATTAAAAGATCGGGGGGGGGGGGTTAAGGAAAAAGAAATCATAACGCCGCCTACTTGACTAAGGCATGATAAACATTTTATACAAGTTAGGAAATTGAAGCTGATGTGGAATGGCTAAGTGCCAAAAAGTCCATGGGAATTACATAAGAAATATCACATAAGTAGAGGGCAACATGTTAGGACAGCAAACAGTTCTATTAGATGTGTTTTCCTTTGCCTACCTCTGAGACAAATACACACTTTCCTGCTATGAGTGTTTAAGGATCAATTGTCAGTAGTATTTAGGCAGGAAGTCCTATGTAACCTATGCCCACTCCTCCAAGTAATGGCTTGGATCCTATGCCATAATTCTCCTGGTGCTTGTCTCCAGCTGCTGCAGAAGCTGTCCTCTGCTGCAACAGTCACTTCCTCTGCTGCTAGCCCTTCCACATGCACAATATCAAGGTTTTTCAAGCAACCTTTACGCACACAGAGAGGAAGTGAGCGCTACTGAGGAGGAAAGCACAAGTAGCGTAAGGGGAATGATGTCATAAAATCCAGACCAAGGTCTTTAAACATCAACAAGAATTCTGTTGCAAAGAAGAAGAGTTGGTTTTTATTAGGGTTGCCAGTCCCCAGGTGGGAGCGGGGGATCCCCTGATTTTGTGGGCTCCTGCCTGCCACCAGCCAACTGGCTAGCAGGGGAAGCCCCTTCCCCAACAGCCATGACCCTGCACAATGTCCCCAACATGATGATGTCACATGGAAGTGACATCATCACACCAGGGACATTGTGTGGCAACGCTCTGGTTTGGGGGCAAAACTCTATGGTCTGAGTGTCACCACACATTGACCCCAGCATGATGACATCACTTCTGCATGACATCATCACATCAGGAATGTCACGCATGGCAACATCACCCTCCCACACACACTCCTGGAAAGCTCCCTCCCACCCCCTGCTGGCACGAGTAAGGATCTGGCAACCCTGGTTTTTATACCCCGCTTTTCTCTATCCCAAAGTGTCTAAAAGTGGCTTACAATTGCTTTCCCTTCCTCTCCCCACAACAGACAACCCTGTGAGATAGGTGAGGCTGAATGAGTTCTGAGAGAACTGTGAT
Source organism: Gekko japonicus (assembly GCF_001447785.1). Classification (NCBI taxonomy): domain Eukaryota; kingdom Metazoa; phylum Chordata; class Lepidosauria; order Squamata; family Gekkonidae; genus Gekko; species Gekko japonicus. The sequence continues at coordinate 569,389 of NW_015175975.1, forward strand.
TGGCCCAAGGTTACCCAGCAGACTTAATGTGGAAGACTGGGGAAACAAACCCAGTTCTGCAGAATAGAGTTCGTCCCTCTTAAGCACTACACCACACTGGCTCTCTACTTGTTTAATTAAACAATTAAGGCTGCAATCTTATTTGCATTTATATGGGAATAAATCTCATTTAATTCAAAAGTACGTATGAATAGGATCATACACTACCCTAATTTTCTGAGCGTTGAAAGTGGATAATATAAATATCCAACATTATAGCAAAAACACATAAATAATCAACACCCAATAATTTTTTAAAACACAGCTTTCCAAGAAGAATATATTCTAAATTACAATACTGAATATATTGTATTCTTAAGCCTTTTCCAGTGCTTCTGAGTGTTCCAACATATTGTAAGTATGCATGTAAAACATTCTCCTCATGATAACACAGGTCTTACTTAGAGAGTTGAGGCAGCTGTTCCAAGGTTCACTCTATACATCCACATTCTAACTTTAGATTGGAACTGTCTGCAGTTCTTTAGTTTCCAGTCACTAAGAACTAAATGTCAAACTTCACATAAATCCCTCCACTTAACTTATATTATATTAATTTTGACAGGACAATCTACCTTGCTGAGAAGGTATTCAGTCTTCAATTTGTGCCCCCTTTTTAAATTGCATTTCTTTCCTCAGGAAAATATTTGTTTCTGAGGGTATCTTAGTATTGTAGTTAACATTTTGTAGGTAATAGAACTTCAGCCACATATGTATTTTAAGGATTTCTTTGTTATATTTAGTGCTACTTAGCCTTTAGTCTAAGTGAGAAAGACAGGCTATAAATACAGTAAATTTAAAAAATGCCTTTCTACAATGTGTTTGAGGACTTTATAGTTAACATAGGCCCCAGTCACACGGGAGGATTTGCCCCGCAAGAGGGACAGATCGGGGGTGCATCAAGCAGCCGCGATCACACTGCAACATCTGGGAAGCGTCACGCACCCATCCCCGATCCGGCCCTTCAGCCTGAAAATGCGCATTTAAAAGGTATTACCTCTTGAGCACTACCTTCCGGATGATGCGCGGCAACTCCACGTGTCTGGTCGGGAAAGCGCTGGTAGCCTGTCGCAGCCAGCACCGCTCCCCGTACCACGCATGCGCACAACCACGCTACTGCCGGTTTGCTGCACAACGTGTGATCGGCTGCCGGAGCACGGAGCCGTGGGGGCATGTTGAATCACGCTCCCGCGGTTCTTTTTGCTCTGGCTCTAATTTGACTCCCTTCGGCAGCGGATCATCCCGCTCGTGTAACCAGGACCATAAGCACATTGGATGCAATCCTAGGAATATTTCCTTGGGAGTAAATGAATTGAATAAAGTTACATTTACCAGTTTAGCATTAAATGCTTATAGGAAGCTTTTTTGTTTTCTTGTGGCTGTACAGCCCTTTTTCTTCTTTGTTTCTCTGTCTGTCCCACCCAGATAGATTCAGGTGGGTAGTCATGTTGGTCTGAAGCAACAGAACAAAGCTTGAGACCAGTGGCACCTTTAAGACCAACAAAGTTTAATTCTGGGTATAAGCTTTTGTGTGCATGCACATTTCAGATACTTGATAATCAGATATCTGATGAAGTGTGCATGCACATGAAAGTTTATACCCAGAATTAAACTTTTTGGTCTTAAAAGTGCCACAGGACTCAAACATTTTCTCACCCAGTTGTTTAAATATGGATAGGTATATGCTGACCCAGCCTAGGGAACTGAGGGATCAACTAAAATCCTTCTTTTGTCTTTAGTTTTAGTTTTATTTATGGCCAAGGCCAGCGATTCACATTTAAAACACAACAAAACTAATAAACAGTAAGAACACCTATGAATAAAGGTAAAAGAAGCTTAAAACAGCAATAAAATGCATTTTAAAATTCTTAAAGAGACAGACAGTTAACAGTAAGATGATTAACATTTACTTGCTGCATTATTATACATTTTCTAATTCTTAAAGCAAGCCATCCATACTAAGCCACTTGATATGTTACCTCCGAATGCCTATCCACAAGGAGATTTTTCATAATATGAACTCTTTGCCTACTAGTGAGAGATAAAGACTTGGGGAGCAGAAGTGATTTACCGAGATTATTATAAGCCTTGCAGTCAAACATAACATGTTCTAAATTTTCAATGCCTTTATTACTGCAGGGGCATATACGTTCCTCAAATGGGATTTTCTTATACTTTCCGTCTGTGATCGTTAGAGGAAGAACGCCCCAGCGCATAAGAGTATATGTTCTCCTATATTCATGGTTTGACAGATGGTGCAGTATCTTGATAATAGCACATGAAAAGCTCATGGTAATTCAAAATTAACAAATTGTTTTATTTCACTTTTGAGAGGAAATGATCAGGTAGGTACCAGGTCGAGGACTTAGAAGGTGAATAGGCATCAGGAATAAGTTAATTTTGTATAAATATAACCAATACCTAGTTCATCACTATGATGGTCCTGTCCACTTCCCTTCCTCAGAGGCAAGATTTTCCCTTCATTTTTCTTTCCCTTTACTAACTGAACTGGTCTAGTAAAGTGTTTTCTTCTTTGCTGAAGAATTCTGGCTATCCCACCATGTCACAGTACAATAGTTTGGATGTTGGCTCAGCCCAGGAACCTGAGGGAAGAGTCAGGAGCCTACTTTAACTGAAACCACTTAAATGGCACTTGAGGTATTTTGAAATTCAAAAATAACAAAATATTTTATTTAACATAGAGGGGAAAGGTCACGTGAAATCGGGGGTTGAAATTTATGAGGTAAAACCAGTACATGCACAGACTTTAGTTCTTAAGCTTTTCACAGTGACTTAAATATTTATGTTAAGAGGCTTTTGTTCTATTGTTTCCCCCAAAACACTCTAGTACGCTTTCTATGAGTATTCTCTGACTCTTTCGGTTTCCAGAAGGCTAGTACACTCTCCAGTACCCAAACCCCTTCTCTTGAAACACCAGTACTCGTCTTGAGTTTTTAACTGAGGCTTTGATCATATGCATAATTAGACCCGACATAGGTGTGAATGCCAGACGGATTTAAAGGGTGCGATTAGACAACATCTGGGAAGCGCTCCATAGCCATTGGCAACCCGTTCTGCTCTGCCTCAGAAGCGGAGTTAACCCGGGTTGCAACGGGCCACAGACAGACTTTCCTGTGTCTGATCACTCCAGCGTGCTCTCGTGGTGTCAGGATGGTCTGATCAGGCCATCCCGACTCTGTGCCATTGTTTCCTCCCCCCTTTGCTGTATGAGTGTCATCGCAAACTCCATAGGGAGCCCTCGGTGCGGAGGCGCAATTCATCGATCCCTCGTTTAAGTGCATGGGGGGGGGGAAACAGCACACACAAAAAAAACAACTCACCCACAGTTGCATCTGATCACACACTGACAGACTCCACCCGCAGCTTCAAAGGGAGGTGTGATCTTGCAACTGCGGGTCGAATTCCTCCAGAAGAAATAGCCTCGCTTCCCCTATTTTTTCCAGCGCATGTGACCGCAACCTGTCTCTTAAGGTTTCTATATGCAGTTTCTAACCACACCAGACTAGGAATCTCTGCACTCTTCAGAGCTAACTCCCTGTTTGACTGGGTAGGGAATTTTCTTCTCTCTCTAGGAGATCTATCTCCTTTCCTTGGCCCAAATCCTTTCCTTCACCTACTTCCCAAATTTCCTTGCCAACTTCCCCCCAGTTTGCCTGTCTGTGTTAAACTGCTCCCAGCTAAGGCTGAAATCAGACCATCAGTAATCAACCCTTCTCAGCTAGGGCTGAAGTCAGACACAGTACTCAACTTGGTCAAGGTAGGAATCTGACTGAATTCTTCTCAGCATCCAGTTCAGAAGTCTTTCTCTGCTCAGCTGAGGCTAACCAATCAGACCTCTTAGAACAACCTGGCACTCAAGACTCTCTGGCTCTGTGAAGAATTACCCCTTCACAGTCCTTTATCTGTTTACATTATACAGCACTTTTAAGCTTCTTAAAAGTGCAGACCGTCACAGTCGCAAACAAGTAGCTCTTTAGTTATGCAAACAGGTCTTTAAAATTGAGGATATTTCTTGCATAAATTAAAAAAATAAGGTCCTTTGTCTCTAAAATACTTAAACTGGTGATGGCAGGAATATTCACACAAGATCCAGTATACCTTCTTAACCACTTGATAGAGATCATCCCCCTTTACTAGGAGCTATTTTCCTCAGACTCGATAGGGATCACCACTCTTTACTAGGTGCTATTTCCCTCAGGAAAGGGCCACTCATCTCACTTCCCTAACTCAGGATCCTTCTTGATCCTCTCTGTCTGCTGAACTCTCCTTCACTATCAGTTGTCATTCTTTACTACTCATAACTAATATTCTCAACTGTAGAATTCAGTTTGAATCCCCTGTCACTCAAGGTTCACAGACCAGGCCAGAGCATTAACCAGCACAGTTGCCACAATAATTACTATTTTCATATCTTCCCCTTTCTCATGTGGAGACACAGTGTAGCATTTTGTACCAGCTGAAGCTTCTAGGGCAGCTTTTCATAGAACACTTTACAACAGTTTATCCTTGAACTTACAAAGACATAGCAAATTGTGGCAAGGTACTTATTTTTCAGGAAATACAGCTGATGGTTCAGATGCACTAGAGAAGTATTTGTGTACATGCATGGATTCATGCATACATATATATAAGGGAAGGCACCCACAACGTTCCAGATGAACTCTTTAATATATTTTTTCCTGTCACATAATGGATTTCAGCTCTTGTATGATAGCAGGTAAAAGTAAAGATATATAATACAGAAGAAACTGTGGAATTCACTACCAGTGGACATGGTGATGGCCACTAGCACAGAATATTTTAAAAGGAGCGTAGACTGATTCATAGAGGATAGGCCCATCAATGGCTACTGGCCAAGGCAACCAAAGGGGATCACCACATTCAGAGGTAGTAAACCTCTGAATATCAGTGCTAAGAGGCAACATCAGAGGGAAGCATTGTTTGTTGGCCCTCCAGGACAACTGGTTTGTTGGCCCCTCCAGGACAATTGGTTGGACACTATTTAAAACTGGATGCAGGACTAAATGGATCACTAGTCTTATCCAACAGGGCTCTTCTTTTGTTCCTAGAGAATCTGGACACAGTGTGGTTTACAGTAGCTCAAAAAATCATTTATGTGCATTAAGTTACTAGCACGTTCATGTGTCATAGAACTTGAGAAACCCATATGGAAAACGTAATGACATGACAAAGTAATAGGCATGGCAATACTGGCTGTAATTGCATAGGAAAACAGCATGATTGCATAGTATGATGGGCAAGCACTCGCTCGATAAAATATTAGAATCGAGCTCATCCATGTTTATTGCTTTTGCACTTCATGGAAACAGGTCCAAAATCCTCCCAAATATGGCCAATTTAATGATTTGTACAAGTGCACTGATATCTTCCCAACACTAAGCTTTTGAACTAAATGTTTACAAAACAGTGAACATATTAAAAATATGGAAGTCTGTTGAAGGTTAAGGCAGCAGAGCCATTAGCATTTTGATAGCTTTCCACAGTACATAAAAGTAGTCTTTAAAATTCATTGCCCTAAGAATAATCCTTCTTGTACAGCATTTCCTTCTCAGCTTGAGGCAGTTATCAAGCTTTCTATTCTTTAATAGCTTGATAAAAAAATTGTTCCAGGAGGGGGTTAAGGCTGGAAGACTCAAGTCACTCAGGAACTAAGACCAATGCTTCTGGTCAGACAATGTGCTTCCTGCTAAAAGAAACACCCTCATCACAACTAGGGCTTCATTAATAAAGAACAGACTGATCATCTCCAGGCACTGTAAAATCCTTGAAGATAATCTGGTTTCCTTAGACAGAACGTCATCTTTAGCAATTCATAAGCCCCTACAGTGGCTATTGTTGACTTGAAAGTAAAGTTGCAAATTTACATTTGTGGGTAGAAGACAGCAAAATGTAGTGAAAATTACAGAACATAACAATTTAGAAATAATATTTTTCATGGTTGTGCCTTGTATGTGTGTGATTTAAAATCACTTCAGCTGAACTTTTGGGCTGAATTCAGTAGCGCTTAATGCCAAGGAAACATCTATAATCTTCAGCTTTATTGATAGCCTACAGGTTTAACTGTTGTTTGTTTGTTTTTGTTTTTTGAAAAGTTAATTGCCATCTCTTTGAAGACTTACTTAAGACAACTCACAAAGTAACAATACAATAATAATGTCATAAAAAATAAATCAAGGGGTATAAAACAGTGAAAACAATATTCTGCAAGCCAAAATGGTATCTGTAATATAGCCCTTGCCTTGACCTAAATGGTCCAGGCTTTCAGTGCAGACAGTCTACTTCTTGCCATTATGAATGAATAGAGCTAAGTCATAAATTGGGGGATAATCACTATACAATGAACTAGAAGTTCTCTGCCAATGCAAAGCCAGAACGCATGAGTGGTAGACAAGTGGGACTAGAGCTCTCTTGACCTCTTCAGGGATGACTGACTGCCTGCACTATCCAACATACCAGGTAAAAATCCTTCTCCCAAGCCCTGTCCTTGTCTGCATAGGTGAGGGATGTGGTAACCAAATATATGGTTTTCTGTGGTAGTATCTTACATAAGAACATAAGAGACGCCAATGTTGGATCAGGCCAAAGGCCCATCCAGTCCAACACTCTGTCACATAGTGGCCAAAAAATACCAGGTGCCATCAGGAGATCCACCAGTGGGGCCAGGACATTAGAAGCCCTCCCACTGTTGACCCCCCCCAAGCACCCAGAAGACAGAGTATCTTGCCTTTGGAATGCCCTCCCCACTGAAGTTTGCTTGGTGCTTGCTTTACAGTACTTTTAGGCACCAGCCCAAAACACTTACCTAAGCTTTTAACTGAAAGGTTCCATATTTTTGTGATTGTTTTTTGGGCTTCTTGTAACCAGAGGATTATCTTGGTGGTGGAAAATGCCATCAAGTCACAACTGACTTAAGGCGAGAGACAAAGAGAGATGGTTTGCCATTGCCTGCCTCTGCATACAACCCTAGACTTCTTCTTTAGCTCTCTTAAAAAGATTTATAATAGCCAGTCTTAAAAATACTTGCTGTGGTACAAATCAGTTTGACAACAAGCAGGGATAGCAGGAAGATGAACCTGGAATACTGACTCTCATTCTCCTAGCAGAATCTCCCAACCATTTTTCAGGGACCTCAGCATGGTTCCGTGGCACCACCCCTTTTAAATCAACTGTAATATTCAAAGTACATGTGGTTCAATTAACTTTCATTCTAATAAAGGCTATTTAACAAAAACATTTATCGGTCAAGTGAGACTAGTCCCCTTCAGAGATGAGCAACAACAGTCCCTTTGTAGGCTTAGCTTCCATCTGTGATTCTTTTTCTTTCTGTCTTTCTGTCTGTCCCTCTTCTTTTTCTTTGCTGGCACATTCTGTCTACTGGGATGATAAAGTAGTCATTGGAACACTGCATCACAGGCCAAGTTCCTATATAGCAGATCACTATGATCAATAATTTTGATGCATTTGTACAGAAATACACAACATGGAAATACATTAACTGAACAGGACAAAATTAATAAATGATGGGAACAATAAACTGAAGAACTATACAGAAGAGAAGAAGGGATGACAGATTCCTTCAAAGAAGAATTTTTGAGGAACCTGCAATTTTAGAAAGTGAAGTGAAAGCTGCACTCACAGCAACCGGGAGAAACAAATCACCAGGAATGGGTGGGATATCAATAGAGCTATTTCAAGTCAAAGAAACTGAGTCCATCAAAATATTAACAAGATTATGCGAACAAATATGGAAAAGAAAACAATGGTTGACAAACTGGAAATGCTCACTCTACGTTCCAGTTCAAAAAAGGAGATGACAAAGACTGCAGCAACTAATGGACAACTGCATTAATTTCTCATTCAAGTAAAGTTATGCTCAAAATCTAACAACAAAAGACTGTTACCATATATGGAATGAAAAATGCCAGATATTCAAGCTGGATGCAGAAAAGGAAGAGGCATAAAAGATCATACTGCAAATTTATGTTGGTTACCGGAGCATACAAGAGAATTTCAGTAGATAGCTTGTATTTCATAGATTACAGTAAATCTTTTGACTGTGTAAGTCAAGCTATAGTTGGTTTTAAAAGAAATGGGTGTGCCACAACATCTGATTGTTCTGATATGCAACCTGTCCTCTGGGTGAGAGGCTACTGTTATGACAAGATATGCAAAAATAAAATGGTTTCCAATTGGCAAAGGTATCAGACAAAGTCATATTCTATCTCCCTTTCTCTTTAATCTATATGTAGAACATATCATGAGGAAAACTGGATTAAATTTGGATGAAGAGTGGAGTGAAAATTGGGGGAAAGAACATTAAACAATTTGAGATATGCAGATGATACCATATTAGTGGCAGAAAATAGTGCAGAAATGACTATTGATGAAGGTTAAAGCAGAAAGTGCCAAAGCAGGATTACAGCTGAAAATCAAGAAGACAAAAGTAATGACTACTGGGAAATTATACAACTTTAAGGCTGACGATAAATAGACTGAAATTGTTCAAGATTTTCTGATTCCTTGGCTCAATCATCAATCAAAAGGGAGACTGTAACCAAGAAACAGGAGGCTGAGACTGGGAATGGCAGCCATGAAAGAGCTAGGGAAGATCTGAAGTGTAAGGATGTGTTGCTGGTGACCAAGATCACGATAATAATATTCCTCATTATGATGTATGAAGCTGAAAACTGGACAGTGAAGAAAGCAGACAGGAAGAAAGTGGATTCATCTGAAATGTGTTGGTGGAGGATGGCTTTACAGGTACTGCATACTGCCAAAAAGACAAATAAGTGGGTTCTTGACCAAATTAAGCCTGAACTCTCCCTAAAAGCTTAAATGACTAAGCTGAGGGTACTGTACTTTGGTCACATTATGAGAAGATGAGATTCACTGGAAAAGACTAGAATGCTAAGAAAAGCTGAAGGCAGCAAGAAAAGAAGAGACCCAACATGAGATGGATTGACTCAATCAAGGAAACCATCATGGCCCTCAGCAAGAGCTGAGCAAGGCAGTTAACAATAGGATGTTTGGAAGATCATTAATTCATAGGGTTGCCATAAATTGGAAGCAACTTGGCAGCACTTAACACATACACATGCAACACTGGGTACTATGCCTGAGGCAGATCATTTAGATGACTTCAACACTTAAACATTCTGCCTGGAAAGAAAGGATGCCACAGGAAATAAATGGTCACATGAACCAATAGTTTCTAAATGAGGGGAAAAGCTCTGTGCTTAATCTAATAAGGCAATCACTGTCAGAACTGATACATCTTCCCTTTGAGGTGCAGACTATAACTTCTTCAGATTCTGCACAGACTATTTGCCCAGCCTTATTGTGCCACTTCCTTACTACCAGACAGAGTTTGATTTACGTCCAGGCAACAACTGCTGCTAATAAATTGAATACTCTTTAGAATGCATTTACAGAGTTATTGGAAGAGCCAGAAAATTACTGTATCATCAGCTTACAGTCCATGCATCTGTTTTCACATCCTCCTTACTAAGCAATTCAGAGTCTAGACAGATTCTAGTTTTACTATAAGTTATAATTTCTCATTGTGAAAAAACAGAAAGGCCCAGAGCTAGGAAAACAGATAAATAGGCTAGAAGCAAACATTTCCTTCTGGAAGGGTCAATGAATGCCCAATGCATACTCCCCTATTTGAAGAATGAAAAAAAGGTACGAAATCTCTGAATAACAGGAAAAAAGGGCATAAAAACATGGCATCATATACAAGCATTATGCAACATGTATAAGCCCAAGTGGCCTAAAATGAAGCAGTGCTGACATTCAGTGCCATACTACGTACTTGGTCTAATACTAAGCATCTCCAACTAAGAGGCTCTCAGGTAACAGGAATTGTGAACAACAACCCTTCTTTGCCTGTGACCATAGAAAGCCACTGCAAGCACACTAGACAGTATTGAGTTAGATGAACCCATGGCCTAAGGTAACTTCATATATTCAAAACAGAGCAGAAGCATGTATACAATCCCATAGTGCTCCAGTTCTCTACCCAGAAACAGTAGTGGCAGTACAAAAGGAAGGAAAGAGCAATATCAAAAGGCTATATTATCTAGAAGCTGGCAGTAGGTACTAGGGATGGGCATGAACTTGGGAAAATCAAGTTTCATTTCAGTTCATGGGGCCACATGAATCACAAACCTTCCCATTTATTGAACCAGTTCATTTCATGAGGGTTGTGATATGGTAGAACAGCCCCCCTGCAGGCTAGAGATGCCAAATTCGCAGTGAGTCTCCAGCTGACTCTCCTCTACCTGCCCTCCAAGTTTAGTGATGACTAGATTTACAAAGCAGGTGCCCCTAGGAAAGTGCTCTCTGGGGAAACCAGGTTCAGGAGTTTGTCAAATGTGCCCCCCCCCTGCAAGCTAGAGGTATCAAACTCACAATGGACCTCCCCGGGATACCCCTCTACCTGCCCTCCAAGTTTGGGGAGGATTAGCTTTGGGGTGGAGTAGCAGCCCCCAAAGTAGGTGCCCCCAGGAAGGTGCTCTGTGGGGAAAACACAGCCACAGGTCCAGAAGTGTACAGAATGGAATACCCGCAAGCCAGTGGCATCAAACTTGCAGCAGACCTCCCTGAGATGCCCTTGCACATGCCCCCCATAGAGTAGAATGAGAGCTCTCTTATTGGCAGCCAGTGCTGCCTGTTGAGTTCATGAGCTGGTTCATGCCCATCCCTAGTAGGGACAGGTAAAGCAGCAATGAGGGATAGACAGTACTAAAAGTGCAACTCTAAACGGAGTTACACCCTTCTAAATTCACTGAAGCCAGGGGGCTTAGAATGAGGACATCTGAAACTTGCCTTAGGTGAGTAACAAAACCTGTTTTATTCACACATGTTATTTCCATGGGGGGGGAGGGGACAATGTTCACTGAAATAAAACCAAATATTGGTTTTCTGAATGATATGCTGTAAAAGGAAAAGACCAAAAACTGGAAAAGACGTTCTGAAAACAAAAACATTCTATCTATGTTTTAAATGTACTTAGCAACAGAGAAAGAAGAATTGCTATTACTTAACTCAATTACATAGCAACAGCTTGAAGTACTTAGTCTTTAAAAGGACTGTTTTGTTTCAGCCCATATAATCTGCCAACAGACCCATTTTTATTCATCCTTCCCAAAAAGGGTGTGTGGAATTCTGATCCAAATACAGCTGAAATCAATGCCCACTGTGCATGTTGAGCTTTAGATTTATCACAAACTATGTGTGAAAGAATCCACCTGAGCCAACAGAAATGTTAAGTGTAACTGGCAAATAACCGGCAAGTAGTAGTAGTAACTGGCAAATAAACTATGGATCAAGGACAAGTTGATAGGATGCTTCTGTTTCTTCCAAGTTAACATAAACATCTGGGATTGTCCTGTTTTTAAGGGTTTTGCAGTAAAGCAGGAAACTCTTACTGCCCAAGACCTCACACTGCTTCATTAGCTCTTGAAATCAAACCTGCTTTTGCTCTACTTTCCTCCTCCTCTTATAGAAAAAGGAAAAAAACCACAGGAGAAGGACTTCACAATTTAACCTAGGTAACCCAAATTACTTCTGCAATTACTAATAATAAATTCCATCAGGGCTTTTTTTGTAGAAAAAGCCCAGCAGGAACTCATTAGCATAATAGGCCATACCCAACAGCAGAAACTCATTAGCATATTAGGCAACACCACTGATAGTACAGCTCATTAGCATATTAGGCCACACCCCATGTTACCAGAAGTGTGGTCATCCAGCCACACCCACCTTTTGCTTCTTATTCTGTTTACCTTGTTTGTTGTCAAAACCCAGGGCTTTTTTTGTAGCAGAAACTCCTTTGCATGTTAGGCCACACACCCCTATTGTAGCCAATTCTAATGAGTTTCTCCTGTTGGGTGTGGCCTGTTATGCGAATGAGCTCCTGCTGGGCGTGGCCACCTCAGAAGCCAGCCGGAACTCCATTCCTGTGCGTTCCTGCCCAAAAATAGCCCTGAATTCCATCATAACAGAAATACTCAGAATGAGTTTGTAAAAGAAAACGTTTAAAAACAGTACAATACTATTAGTGAGTCATGCTCCACCCTCTCTCTGTCCTTATAGACTGGAATTACATCACGAATGCATGACTGGTTCAGATCTGAGAAGGTAATTTCCTGCTGTAAATATTATTTTACAGACACTTGGCAAACTTTTTATGATCTAGATCAGAGGCCCCACGTGGTGCCTATCTGTGGCATGGTGCCTGCCAGTACCTTTTCTGGCACCCACTGAGTGTTTTTAGGAAGTGGGCGGGGCCAGGTAGGGCTTTTGCCCATCAAGGCTTCTGATTGACTACTGGAGATTTAGTTGGCTGTGCTGATTTTTTTTTTTAAATGTTGCTTTGGCAGCAACTGCCACCACAACACAGAGATCTGTACTGTGTTACTGAAGTTAAGTTGTGGCAATAATTTTGTGGCTGGCTCTACCTCCTGAGGCAGACATTTTGTTACTGTGCCCACGGGTCATTTGGGGGGGACGTGGGGGGACGCCATCCCCCCGGGTGAGGTGCGGGAGGGTGGGGCCTGGAGCTCCCTGCTGGTGCCCGCTGGAGGTCGCCGCCGGCTGTGGGGAGGACACACTTCCGGTGATGTCAGGGGGTGTGGCATATGCTAATGAGTTATGCTAATGAGTCCCCCTAGCTCTTTTTCTACGAAATGACCCCTGACTGTGCCCACCATGCCATGTCAGAATACAAAAGGTTCCCAGAGGCCCTGATCTAAATACAACCCTCTTCAGTTGCCAGATGAATTTTCCTGGGCTACACTTCTAAGCAGTAGTCCTAAAAGCTAATGAGAGTTGAACATGTGCTAGCGTGTCATTCCTAGACAGACCTTAATGTACCGGAAATGCGCTGTGAAAACATACATCTCGTTATTCTAAGCACATTTTTCATTCTCACCTAAATGACAGACTTTTAAAAATAGTGGGTTGGATCATATGTACCACCAGCAGTCTGAAGCCTACGGAGTAGGAGTTCCCTGATTCCTTGCATCTATAGCAGCCCAGACAGACCCTTGAAATCCTGCTTCAGAGTGTCAAGAGATCTATAAGAACAATGTGGGGGTCAAAGTGGGGGGATGCAGTTGGAAGAGGAAACCAGTGGAAATTGCCACCACTCTCCACCAACAGAGATGTCATTCCGCCTGAAAAACTGCTGGATTACATTAATGCCATTTGGAAACATTTTTCCGGAGTGTCCTCATCAGAAAAGCAACAATCAGAACAGCTGCAAAATGAGATGCATTATTTTAGGACAATTTCTGAATTCTGGCTGAAGTGCAAACCCTTGGACAGCAATTCATTCAAGAAAGGCTCCTTTATATTATATACCACTCTGAGAGCACATTTACCTGTAGTCTTAAATTAGATACTTTCTTTACCAAGAGGAATGAGAGAAGGGACATTGGATCTTTTTTATTGAGAGGCAGGGGATTGAAATTTTTTAAAATCATAAATAAAATCTGCAATTTATCACAGGACTCATCATTCAATATTTTTTTTTTAATCCACCTCAGCTATATCTATGTGATTTGTGGAGCAACACAGCAGCATCTCACAAATGATATAAATTAACTCTAGAGTTCGGCATCTTCACTCAAGAGAGAACATTCTTTTCCAAGAGGGAGCAGGCATTCGTTTTCTCCTTTATGCCACTTAAATCAAGAACTTATAACTCCTTGTAAGGGGATTTAAAAAGGGATACAAAGGAACAGCCCACTAGGAGCTGAAGTGAACAATCTGTCTTTTTGGGTTGAAACATGCTTTCTGCCCAAGACATTCTCAAAGCCCAATTAAAAAAAAAAAGACAATCCTTTTAAAAGTATATTTTCAAGACCAAAAAAAAGAAACTTCATAAAAGTGATTCCCCGGGACAACTATTTCTTAAACAAAACAAAATGTTAAATATTAGTTTTAAAGAACTGAGTTTTGTTCATGGAGCACATTTTCCAAGTTGCAAAAAATACAGAATCTTATACAACTTCATATTTCTTGGGGAGGGGCCAACCACCTCCCTGGGCCTTACCAATCAGTTATGGGTTATTCTCATTATTGAACTTGGAGATGATTTTAGTGAACTCCCACCAACTGTAGAGCAAACATACAGCCTGGCCAAAGTTTCATTTCACAACACAAAACATTATTACAAAAGATCATTTGATCAGCAGTTCAGAGCACCTCAGGGAAATAAAAGAGTCTCACTTGGAGTGATGGCATGACAAGAGTTTGGAATCTCATCCAATGCAAAATTCTTGCAGAAATCAACATTTGATTTCACAACATCCTTTAAAAGAGCAGACATTTCAAAAACAATCCACGTGACCAGAATCACTAGAAAATCTGCTGAGAGACATTTTCTTCCCTATGTAGCAGTTAACCACATGGAACTGGATCCAGTACAAAATTTCCACTTGCACTAGAGTTCTTGCACTAGCAGAAATGCAAGAAAAAACACTGATAGCCACTTGCTCTAAGTCATACTTTTTGTATCTACATTTGCATTTCTCCTTGTGCAAGACACTGTGCAATCAATTTCTAGGCACTATAATATATAGATGGAATGCTAGGTGTTGCATAAGATTTTGCACAAGCAGAACTGCTCTAAGTCTGTTTATGTTGCAGCTTGTACATTACTGGATCCAAGCCACTATAATTCAGGAGTAGATTTCATCAGTTCCATTAAACTATTTTTTCAATGGGTCTGCACAACCTTGTGTACAAAAGCATATATCTTCCACCTATATATGGAGAATTTCTAAAACTAATTCAGGTTCTGGCTTATGCAATTTGTTGCAGCTTTCATTTCCTTCCACATGTTTTCTTATTTCTCCCTTCTCTTAACAAAGTGCACGAGTGAACAGTGGTAAAATGCAGCATGTATAAGCATGCTATCAGATAAGAAACTGGACATAGGTAAGTCAGTTACTCAGTGGTAGAGGATCTATTTTGCATGCTTAAAGTCTTAGGTTTAATCCCCAATATATCTAGCTAAAAGGATCAGGTAGTAGATGATGTGGAAAACCTCTGTAGGAGACCCTGGAGAGCCACTGCCATTCAGGGTAACTACTGACCTTGACAAAACAAGGGTCTAAGTAAGTATAGGGCAGCTTCATGTGTTCATGTGAAGCAGATGAGCACATCAATGTGGCTGTTAAATACTGGGTTCTAGACACATTGAAATGATCAGCTCTGGTTTATTAAGTGATTTCAGCAAACTACTAGACAAACTAGCAGGGCTGGAGCCCTGCTTATAAGCATGCAAAACACCAGACCCAACACACACACACTCCCAGTGATAGACTATTTACATTACACTGCTTATCTATTGGTTAGTTCCTGGATCCAGGCGAGCTACTGTTCTAGAGAAGCAAGCTCAGCCCATTCTAAGGTCCCGTTCACACTGGCCGATTTGAGCCGGGAGCGGGACAGTTCGGGGCGGGATCAAACCGGCGCGATCACACCACAACATCTGGGAAGCGTCTTGCTTCCGTGGCCGAACTGTCCCATCCCCACAGAAATCCGCAGCAAACTGAACCACCTACTTAGGTGGTTCAAATGGACGCGGCGCAGCAACGGGGCGTTTGATCGCCGGCGCGTCTTTGCGCCGGCACAACCCCGGCCCGGATCCGAACTGCGCATGCTCCGACATGCGCAGTTCGGCCGGCTAGGCGTCTGACGTGTGTTTTCTCCCCGGCATTTGATCGCGCTGGGGAGAAAAGGCGCCGTGGCCAGGGGATCCGTGGGATCCCGCCGCGGCGCCTCAACGTTGGCGCGGCTTTTCCCCTGCCGTGTGGCAGGGGCCTAAGTACAGCTAGAGGAAAGGCTTAGGCTCAATACATAACAGTGGGTTTTTGTACTTCTTATCAATAAGCACTAGTCCTGCACATTGGGAAGACAGAGTGAGGAAAGACAAAAAGAAAGAAATTAAATCTGAAGCAAACTGCAAATGTTCAGTCGTTTCTACAAAATCTGGAAATCTTGAAAAATGGTGGAATTCCGGGGGGGAATGGCAGATTCCTAACAATGCCATCCTTAACAGTTCCATCTTTCTAAACTCAATGAAGTCTTAGAAGGCAAGGGGAGCAGTGGCACAGAGGATTTATCATCTGGTTAACATCTGAACTGAAAAGAGTTGCTGTCAGTTCTAGCCCGCACTGGTGTGAGCTACCAGCCTTGTCCCCAGCTCGCCGTCCACCCAGCGGTTCAAAAGCTTCGGTGAGTAGATAAAATGGGTACCACGCCTTAGAGAGGGTGGGCACACTAAACCCTCGTAGGGAGGTGTTAGCCGGCGAATGGAATGTCCTGCTTGTAAGCCTGGAAAAAAGACCTCTTCGACATCAAGAAGCCTGTAATGAGCCAATCCGGCCAAGCGGTGGCAGTGCAGCGCTACGACTCAAAGCAGCCCAGGAAGAACTAACGTCATCAAGCCAAGCCGAAATGAATGCCGCCCGGAACACGACTGAAGCCTACAGCTGAAGAAAATCCCCGTCGGCTGCCAACGTGTGCGATTTAAAGAATTATATGTTGTCCTCCCTTACCCCTATCATTGTTAGTCCCTTGTGAAAACCTGTGTAACTGTAAATCGCTCAGAGCCAGCAGCTCTGCAGGATTGACCGATCAATACATCGAAAGGTATTATTATTATTATTATTATTATTATTATTATTAATTATTATTATTATTATTATTATTATTAAGATGGCACTGTAAAACAGTGATCCCTCATCTCAAACAGTAAGAGCAGATAATTTAGAATCCTGAAATGCAGAGAGAAATTTGAATGGAGGATGTTCCTAATAGTAACCTTCTTCAGTACCTTGCAATAAAGTGCCAATTCACTTTGGAATCTGTCATGACCTACACTCAATAGTAAAATTACCAGCTCTAAGTAATCACTGATCACTTGTATGTCTTTGATTTCTTTGCTGTGAAATTCAGTTTGAACGGCTGAGCACGTGATCACCAACAGAAATTCATATCAAAGTATGGAACATGTCTGTGGATTAACATTGGCATCCTATATGTGGCATCATTGTATACAACCAGTTCATACTGAACAGGGTGCCAATGCATGCAGTGATTTTAAGCATTTCACTTTGTAATGTGTGTCATGTATAGGCAAAGCCTTTATCTACCCCTCCCCAGATTAAAGTAAGGTTTCTGCATATCCTTAAAAAACTGAAGATATAATCCATTACTTGTCACATCATCAGATGATGTAAATTAGTACAGTTTCACTATCAGAAGACTCTAGTAATTACTTTGAATAAAGGATAGCCGATAGGACCAGGAGCATTTAAGTTGCAAAAATCATGCTAGTTCAAAGAGCCCTAATATTCATATTTATAATTTGTTAAGAATTGAGGACGGGGGGAGGAGGAGGAGATTAGATTTATACCCTGCCCTTCACTCAGACTCTCAGAGCGGCTTACAAACTCTTTTCCCTTCCCTTCCCTTCCCCTCCCCTCCCCACAACAGACACCCTGTGAGGTAGGTGGGGCTGAGAGAGCTCTATCAAGAACTAACCTTTCAAGGACAGCTCTGACAGAACTATGGCTTGCCCAAGGTCATCTAGCAGCTGCAAGTAGAGGAGTGAGGAATCAAACCCAGTTCCAGATTAGAGTCCAGGCACTTAACCACTACACCAAACTGTCTCTCTAATCACTGATAGCTTGTATGTCACTGACAGTTTGTATGTCACTGTCATTGTATGTCAACTCTCAATGCAATGTAAAACTCAAAGCCAGACAAGGATACTGCTTCAAGTAGCTTGCTGGTAGAATTATCTTAAGTGCAGGACTAAGAGAAAGGGTTTCACATGCTATATGAATGGGGTGGGGAGAATGGGGAGGTAATGGAATGACTGCAAGATCCAGGCATATGGTGATGAAATAAAAAAGTACAAGCAGGGGACCTACAAGGACCTGTGTGGGGCATCTCATTTTACTGTCCACCAGTATTTCCCCTTTCCCTTCCCTAAAGGCCACCATAGCCTCTCCCCTATTCCTGCTTTTTTGTCTCCTTCCCACCCACCCACCTCTTCTGCTTTCCCTCCTCCCCTCCCCTTCATGCAAGCTGTGTGATAGCAAGACACCCATTGGTTCTCCCAGGCTGGGACCCACTGAGTCCTCTCTCAAAGACCAAAATAGCCCCGGAGAGAGCCCTGCCTTCTCCCCCTGACATTTACTAACAGAAACCAAGGCTTGAGCACTCACAGTACTGTTGTGGTTGCCTAGCACCCCCCACAACAGCTGCATTATTTCTTAAAGCTACAGGTGCTACTTTTATTAGCTGGAGCATTTTAACCCCCAATGTATTTTTTTAGATTTCATATTTTTATGCAAACCTGGGGCTAATTTCAGGTTTGTAGAAAGATCTGCATTGTCTGTTCATGGCTCCAATTTCTAGATTTAAGTATCCATAGATTTGGCCATATTGAGAACTGATATATTGATTTCAAAGACATTTTGAATAAACTTGCTTGCTTAAATCAAGTTTCACTATTCATATTTGTGCCTCTTTGAGGTGATGTGGAGGAAAAACATTCACAGAAAACAAAATAAATTGTACATATATTTCTTCCTCTGGACCTTCCCAATCTTCCATAATGTTCCCCAAATAGTACTACTGTGCTATTCAAACTGTGAAGGCTTGAAAGCTTTTGATTACTTCACAACTGTGAGGAAAACCTTTTAATCCTTTTATACTCTGATAACCTGTTGCTCTTTAATCTCTTCAGACTGCATCACTGATAACTGACATGTCCCTTCATGGAACTTGAAACTAAAGCATTCTCTTTAATTGGCAAGGCACTACAGCATACTTAAGCCATTATTAGTCTGGAAAACTCCTCAAGGCTATGAATTCAAAATAAGACATCATATTAAGAACATAAGAACATAAGAGATGCCAATGTTGGATCAGGCCAATGGCCCATCTAGTCCAACACTCTGTCACACAGTGGCCAAAAATACCAGGTGCCATCAAGAGGTCCACCAGTGGGGCCAGGACACTAGAAGCCCTCCCACTGTTGCCCCCCCCCCAAGCACCAAGAATACAAATTGGGCAGTACATGGATTCAAACCATATTCCTAATCACATCTACTACTCCCAAGTAAGTATGTATAAAATTACAGCATAGCCTCACTGAATTCACTGATACTAAATTAGCATACAATTCAGCTGTGTTAATAATCAGGTTACAGAAGCACCCATAATTATTACAAAAAACACTCAGTATTTTTGCAAAACAGATCAAGACTACAGCACATTTAATAATGTTTTATCAAAACAAAATTCTGCTCAACAAAATTATTCATTTTTTTCTTATTGCTGAGTTTAAAAAAGCACTAGGAAAACCAAATGTTTGGTTGAGGATGGATCACAGTTTAGTCTATTTAACTATTTTTACTTTCTTTTCTCTCACTGCATGGGTTAGAGACAGTAAATTGGATTTGGTAAATGGGTCACTCCCTACTCAACATTTAGACACTCACAGAATTGTTTTAACAACCTACAAAGCCACTTAACACCAGAAACAACAGGGAAACAAAAGAAAGTTGTGTACTCAAAAAGAAACACGTAACTTCTTTGAAACAATGTCTTTCTGGTTCTTTCAGCAAAGTTTAAATATATCATTTAATCTTCATTTTCATTTTAGGTATCCTATGAGAGTACACCAATGAGGTGAGCCTTCTCTCACATTCAAACAGTTAAACTGGATGATCCTTTAGGAGTTGGGTTCTGGCCTTGGGTTCCATAAAACCCATGTTACAAATGCCTTACATTAATTCAAGATGAAGATTTGACTTAAGGCCACATCAATTTAACTTAAACATAAATGAGTGTCTAGATAAAGCCAAATCCTCATAAATGACTCATAAATTGATATAATTTTCTTAAACTTACAAGTTCAAAGAAGAAAAATACATTCTAGATAGATCAGATGAAAATACTACAAACACCAGTATTTATTCATTTATTTAAAAGATTGAATTTTGAAATTAATAGCAAGTCAGGAGATTGGTGGCGGAAAGTGCCATCATGTCACAGCTGACTCAAAACAACCTCATAAGGATTTCAAGGCAAGAGACATTCAGAGGTGGTTTGCCACTACCTGCCTCCATGTCCCAGCCCTGGTATTCCTTGGGAGGTCTCCCATCTAAATACCAGCCAAGACAGACCCTGCTTAACTTCCGAGATCTGATAGGGTTGCCAACTGGCACTTACCCTTCCGGCGAGGGACTCCAGTTCGGCTCCCAGCGCGCGCGCGCCGCATGCACATCACAGGGAAGTGACGTCATGACGCCGGGCATGCTGGGGGCGGGGCCACAACCATACAAGAGAAAACCATAGTTTTCCCTTGTATGGCCGTGGCTCCGCCCCCAGCATGCCCGGCATAATAACGTAACTTCCCTGTGACGTGCACGCTGGGGCGGGGTTCCCCCCGGGGCCCAATTCCCCAGCGTTGGGGAACGGGCCTCTGGGGCAGGGGGGTTTTCTGCTCCCCGGGGGGATTTGGCAGCCCTAAGATCTGATGAGATGGGGCTAGCCTGGGCTATCCAGGTAAGGGTAGTCAGGTGATTAGACATCATTTATTATTTGGTTTTGGTCCAGGTGACATCAAGGGGGAGTACAGAGGAAATCTTTGTCCAATGGCCAGAAGCTCTTGATAGCCCCATTCAATAGTTGTCTCTAGAATCATGTGAAGGAGTTTTCCAAACCATTTAATTTCTCTAAAAGGCAACAACACAGGTTATCAACATTCCAATGTTAGTGCTTTCACCTTAAGTAGTTAGGATGCTCATGAACACTGAATACTATCCTAGCAGCTCGAAGAATGGGTATCAAAGACAGGAAAGCAACAGCCAGATTTTAGCCAAATAACCATTAAGATGTGTGCAGTTGTTGAAACCTGTTGAAAATCTTGAATTATGGAAAACTTTATGATATGCCTTTCACATTTGAATAAGACAAGGTACAGAAAACTGAACTGAGTTGTCTGCGGTGATACCATGGCAAACCCTAACAAATGACAGAATTAGAGCAACATGAAACTAGGGCATTGACCATAACTACAGAGCTTCCATTTACCACTAGGCTTGAGACTTAAAACATGTCCAGTCTGCATTTGGAGTGGCATAATGCCTAGTTTTAAGAAGGGCAATTTTGATCGTGTTGCTACACATAACATTTTTATATCCACGGTTCATCTGGGGGATTTAACATTAAACCACTGCCCCCAACCCCATCCTGCTTTTATTAAATTCTAGAAACAGTTAGTGTATTTACTTTTTTGTGAAAAGGCTTTAGTATATGACAGTGAAATGCCAATGGAAATTTTAAAAGTGGCAGTAAAGAGGTTTCACTGCATGAGTATGTCTATGTAGCATTATTTGTTAAAAACATATTAAATGTAAAGAATGGCAGCTTGCCAGTCCTTGAAAATGTGGCTTGCTCAATTTAAGCAGTAACACATGTATTCTGTGGCAAAGAACAGGAATGAAGTTTGCTGTTGGCTTCCTAGACTATGCACATCTCAATTGTTCAGCTTAGATGAAGACAACCAGATACAACTTGTTAGCTATTAAATGGCTGAGGCCTTTTGGCAACATTTACAGAAGCTGAGTACTTACAGATCACTTCTTTTAAGACCTCTAGAATCTGTGCATGTTTTAGCTTTTTGAATCAAACAAGTCTAGTTGGATAACCTCAACAGTTTGGTACTGGGAACACACACCAGTTCAGCTCACAGCCTACTCATCAATAACCAACAGGGGGGTAGTTTTTCAATGGATTGTTTATCAACCCATCCATATTCCTTCCTAACAAAGCAGTACACCACAAGTAGCTTTTCATGCATCATGTTTTCACAGTCCAATTGAGTTCTGCTTTCTCTATCCTTCATGTGCCACTGTTCCACTCAGCAGGCAATTGTTTAAATAGACAGTTAAGATCAGTCACAAACTGGTCATAAATAAAATTCAGTGTTCATCTAAGCAATTCTTAGTGACATTGGCGGCTGCCAATTTGTTTGGATCACTAGCATTTTTTACACATGAACAGCTTGGGGGGGGGACACAACCCTGTTCAACAGCCATTTGAGTTGTTTGATGTGGAACTGAACAGACCCACTTTATCAGTACATATCTGATCATCACAGTCAAACATATTGAGTTCAGCTACTGAACCCAGTCACTGTGAAATTCATAGCATCCCTGTTGGATCCAATACAGAAAAAGAACCATCAGTTACAACACCCACCTTTCCAAGCATCAGGGATCACATTTAATCATACTTATTAGAACACTTTGAGGGTCTCTAAGGCATCAAGAGGGAGAATAAATGGTTAAGAAATCCCTCTCACCCATTGCACAATAGCACAACCCTGAGGAGCTCCAGGATGTCTTGCCCTCCTAATCTCCAAACCTCAGCAATCCAGTGTACCTGTATATTTACATCTCCCTGTACTGCATGAGAGCATTGGGAAAGAGAAAATTGGGGCTGAAAAATGTTCACCTCATAGTATACATCCTTCAACCCTAATCTGACACTACCCCATTTCAGGATAATTTCAGGATAAATTGTTATGAGTTTTGTCCTGTTCACAGATTAAAGAGTGCTTATGGGGAATTAAGATCAGAGGAAGAGGTGCCTGAATAGGGTTAAGCGCCTGTTCCCCTAGCTGTTCCTACACTCCCAATTTCAGCCTCCCATAACTGCCTTTCATTCTTAAATCAGACAGAGACAGATTAATGGTCTTTCCACTGACCTGCCTCGCCTCATCCTCTTTTTCACACCACCAGCAGCCAACTATTCTGCAGCTCAGGAGGAGGACAAAAAAGAGTGAGAACCTTTCAACTGGGCTGCCACCAGACACCTCCCTTTTGGGATTCACAGTAGGATGTGTGAATGTTCCTTGTTTCCCGTCTTCTTTATATTCAGTTATATTTTTCAGAAATTTTGATTCAATGCTTTTCATTGTTGGTATTATGGATACATTTCTATTGTGTTCCTGTGCTGTATAGCTTTTATGTATGCAAGATCCTTACATAGTCCTCTAAGGTAGGGAAATATGTTTATCCTTATATTGTAGAACCACAGCTATCAAGTGATGATATCACGGTGCAGCCCACTGAGCTCCCAGGAAGGATTGTGTGGCACATGAGAGCCAGTTTGGTGTAGTGGTTAAGTGCGTGGACTCTAATCTGGGATAACCAGGTTTGATTCCCCACTCCTCCACTTGCACCTGCTGATGTGACCTTGGGTCAGTCACAAGCTCTGGCACAGCTGTTCCTGAAAGAGCCATTTGTGTCAGAGCTCTCTCAGCCCCACCCACCTCACAGGGTGTCTGTTGTGGGGAGGGGAAGGGAAAGGAGCTTGTAAGACGCTCTGAGACTCCAAGTGAAGGGCGGGGTATAAATCCAATCTATTCTTCTTCTATATGGGTTGTGCACCCCTCTTCAAAAGAGAAAGCTCATGTAACACCTACCTATCAGCACCTATTCTATTTAGATCATCCTTCATATAGTGAGAAAATCTTACATAGCTTTTTCCTGTGTGCTTAATATGCAGGTATGCATAAAAAAGGCAAACCCCAGTCACATGACTGTATAGAGTTATGTTCTAATTTATCCCTAAATCTGTAGGCATCTTACACAATTATTCACATCATAAAGGGAAGAGGAAAAATAGATAAATAGCATATGCTTTCAGGCAGGTAGCCATTCCCATAATATTATACATAGGCTAATCTCAACTGAAAACTAGTCTCCCAGAATTCTCAGTATACAACACAGCTATGTTTTAAAAGTTTGTACAGTCCACCATATGCAGATAATACACTTCCAGACTTCTCTCCTTCCCTCCCTTCAAGCACAATGTGCAACATTCCTTGCCACAATAATATTTAGGCATTTAACAGCAAAACTAACTAGGAGACCAGAAGCTGTACAGGGTCAAAATACAGCTCTGCCCATTTTCGTATAACAGGTTGATAAAAGGCAGGACTAAGGATAATTAAATAAAACAGACAGATCTGATTATTTATTTTAAAATAAAATAGATCTTCTTAGGAGAAAGATTTTTATTTGAGGCAAATCTGTTAGCTTTTTTATCAGCTTAAACTCATTATCTGCACATATGGTCTTCAAACTGTACATGTGTGTCTGTATGTTTTTAAATTGGGCAAGTATTTTCTTGTAAAATGTCATCTATTCAAATGCCAGAAACCCGAAAGAGACTAAGGCTGGGTAAAGTGTGGCTTCTTTTTAACGGTTGGTGAAAGGCTACTACAAAGCAAGGCATACTTTTTTAACAATGGAAAAATCCTCCATCCATCTATGAATATGAATGCTCAAATATTGGGAGAAATAACTGAAAGACTGAAAGTTGTGCAAAATTTTCTGTGTAGTTCCATGAGAGTTAGGGCAGATGAGTTATAGATACAACCACAGTTTATGGCTCTTTATGTGACATTAACAACTGTAACGTATGAATGTTCATACATAGATATCCACATAATGAACTCCAATTCCTTGACTTCCATAACTTGAACATAGATGTATCAGAAACACAAACATATACAACATTCAGTGTGTGTGTAGAAGAACAAATTATTTTTCCATCATACCCCATTAAAATATCACCTCAGGAAAAAAAACAAGGCTAATAAATGCACATCAAAGTATAATGTAGTGTCACTTCCCATATCTTTAATGTACATGATGAAAAAATATCCCTGAAACCTAGGTTGAAGCATACTTACTCTGGCAGG
Source organism: Gekko japonicus (assembly GCF_001447785.1). Lineage (NCBI taxonomy): Eukaryota > Metazoa > Chordata > Lepidosauria > Squamata > Gekkonidae > Gekko > Gekko japonicus. The sequence goes on from NW_015175975.1 coordinate 594,278, forward strand.
ACCTAGGGCCCATAAGCTTGCTGAAACACAGTTATGATAGAAAGCCAAAATGCCAGCTTTCCGAACAGTAAATTGGCAAGCCTGAATGACAGAACTGAACTACAAAAATACTAAACCAACCATCAGCATCTGTTTACCAGGACATGTTCCATAAAAATAAGCCTATTTTAAATCCTTCTCAGTTATCTATTGACCTATTGTGGAAGTTGCACAAGAACAAAAATTATTGATCTTTTGCAATTATAATTCATCAACTGAGGCGAGACAAAAGGTTCATCGTGGGATGTTAAATGTGACATTCCAAAATGCCTAATTAAGTGGCCCAAAATTAAACAAACATACTAAAATAACAGTGTAAGGAATTAATTCCAGGTAGTCAGCCGTGTTGATCTAAAGCAGTAGAACAAATTTAGAGTCCAGTGGCACCTTTAAGACCAACAAAGGTTTATTCCAGGTATGAGCTTTCGCACACTTTGTCAAATACATTGGAAATGTATCTGAATTGGTCTTGTCTACTCATTTCTATAGATACCATTTCAGCTGCCTAAAACTGATGCAAAACCATAGCGTGCATTAAGCAATATTTCAGCTAAACACACACAGACAAGTTGGCATATAACTTAGCACAGCTCTACAGTTTTACAAGAAAAATATAGTACACTTCCTCCCCCCCCCCCAAAAAAAACCCTATAACACAACACAACAGCCAAAAAATGTCATTCTGACATAATATTGTTGTTTGAGAGGCAATGGAGAACTGGAAGAAAAATATTACAACCAACACTCCCCAACTTTTAAAAGGTTATATTTGAGCCCTGGATGTTAAAAATGCTGTTGATATTTTTAAACTGGGTAAGGGAACTTATATTTTATTAAGCAAAAATGTACACTGCTCTCAAGTTTACAGTTTCTGTTTTTCTCACAAACTGCCTTTTCCTAGGTTATTTCAGTCACTCCTTGTCAGTTGCGTTCCTTGCAAGGTCCTTCAGTAACGTCTTGATTTCATGCTTCATGTTATAACATCATTCAAGACACTAGTGGTTGAGACTAGGGATGGGCACAAACTAGCTCACAAGCCAAAATTCAGGCCAAACGTGGGCCAGTTCAGAGCTCAGGAACCGATGTTTAGGGAAGGTGCATTCCCCAAACATTTACCGGACATGTGGCTAATTCAATTTGGCTGTTTGGGCCCAGCCATTTAAACCTAACAGCAAAATGGTATAGGGTCCTCTGGTTTTTTGCTCCCCCCCCTCCAAAGTGATAAGTAGCAAAACAGTGAGCCATGGCCAGGAGAAAGGTGGAAGGGAAGTCCCTTTGAGGGCAAAGTCCCTTCTGCTGTGAGCCTCAGCCAGGAGAAAAGGGGAACTGAACTTGCCAAACTAGATTGGTTTGTGGGGGGCTCATTCAGTTCAGGGGCCAGTCCATGAGCCGCCCTGATCCCCAAACTGAACTGAACCACCTTTTTTAGGTTCATGCCCATCCCTAGTTGAGACTACAAGAGGTTTTTTATTGCACTAGGGTAAAGGCCATTTCAAGATCAAAGGAAGTAAAACATGAATTATGGAAGATTATGAATAAAAACAGTCATCATGATAGGTTGCCAACCATCAAACAAGCTTTGTTCTACTCAAACATGAGTATAAATGTTAAAATAGTGGGATAACCAGGCCCATAGCCAGGATTTTGTAATTCAGGGGGCCTTTAAATAAGTCAGGGGGCACTGACATCACAAAATGCATTCACACTCTGCTCGCCTACATGGGGAAGCAAGCCATGCTTGGGGAAGGGATGGCGGTGGGGAGTCCTCCAGGTGGCCCAGAGAGCCGGGAGGACTGGGGGCTGGATGGAAGTGGGGAGGCTTGGCAGGAAGTCAGGGGGCCAGGCCCCAAAATGCCCCACTCTAGCTACGGGCCTGGGGATAACATTTATCATCTTTGGTTACCTAAAGTTTATGCATCCTTATGTAACATCAGCAGAGTTCACATTGATTGGACTATAGATCTTATTTGAAGAACTCATTGTTGATAATGGAAAGGCAATAGTAACAGCCTCAGCAGTAGGTCCCTTCTCACACACAAACTGGGACTTTCATTGTCTCTTCATTTTTACTATTTGTAAATTATAAACATGATGGATCATAAACCATTTCACAAAGAAGTCATTTTCCTCAAAAGGATATATTCAGAAATGAACATGACTTATATTTTAAAAACCTATACACAACGATTAATTTGCAAGGGAGTCTTGCGCTAAAAGTAACTCTCAGGAAAATTCTAAAGAGGCAGCATCCATTGTTTTGATCTAATATTTATTTAGATGGTATCTTTATATGTTATACTCAGTTTTCTCTCAAGAGGTACCAACAATCAAATATAAAAATAGTTAAAATGCAACTGTCACAATATTTCAAATAATGGTAGAAGCAATAATGAGACTGTTGGGGGAGTGGAGGCACCACCATCCCCCCTCCTTCTTAGCCCCACCCAGGCACAATGGAATGCTTGATGCACCTCATAAAAAGAAGCATACCAGCCAACCAATCAAAGGCACCAGGTCCTGTAAAAGACAGGCACCAACTGACAGCTGGCCCTTTGACAGCTACCTGTCTGACCATCAGCTGTTGGGAAGCTCCACTCTGGGGGTGGGGAAGAGGAGTAGGTAGAAATGGCTTAAGAGGTGCTATTGTTCCCTCATAAGCTGGGCTGCACTCTCATAAGGCTTTTAGGTAGAGAGAGGCCACTGGGCATGCCCCAGACCTGGCTAGTCCCTTCAAGAGGAAGCCAGTGTGGAGGTGGATTAAGGTGGTACTCAACCCCCATCTCTCTCTGTCTGAAACCAAGGAAAGACACTTTAGCTGAATTAGGCCCTGTTGCATGATGGGTGGGGTTGGGATTCCTACAAAGACCAAACATAAAACCAAGGTAAGCAAAACACTCAAACGCTCAAGGAAAGGCCATGACTGGTAAACTAACTGGGCAAAGACATTGCAGCATACATCTCAGCCTCCATCTATAGGACAGGATCTAAAATCACTCCCAAACTGTAAACAGAATCATTTCTTAAGCCACAACTTGTAATATCTATCAACCACACCTCACCACTCTCTGGATTCTGCTTCAGCTTTTTGGCCCTCATTCAGCCCATTACTGTCTATAAATACAAGTTCTGAACAACCACTCCTCACTTGATTTAAACTTAAAGGAAAAACAGAGTTGAGTATTATTAGCATACTGATGACATCACACTTCAAATCTCCAGATAATTTCTCTCAGTAGTTTGATGGAAATGCTGGACAGCATGAGAAACAAAATCCCTACAGAACCCCATAGTGTAAGTGCCATGGGATTTGAGAACCTAACTCCCAGCATTACATTCTGGAACCCGTCAGGTTCAAATCAAACAACTGGAGCACAGTGCCTCTGACAGCTATTCCATGAAAGCCACAGACATTTCCAGAAGAATCAACAGATTTCACTACCCATGTTTCTTCCCCAGCGGAGGTCATCTGACAGGGAAACCAAGTAAGTTCCGGTCACAAAACCAGGTTGCATTGACAGTTAAAGTAAGAAAGCCTCAAGTTGTACAGCTACTACCTCCTTGTGCTCCTTGCCCAAGAGGTGATATTTGCAAACAGTTGATATTGGCTTGAGTCATCCATATCCAGGTACGGCTTATTCAGAAGGGCTATCATGGTTGCATCCTTCAAGGTGATCACCAACACTATCCCCTCCTTTAAGGAAGCACTAAATACTCCCACCACAACCCAACTGGGCAATATCTTCAGGCTAAATATAATAAACCACAAAGGGCAAGAATCAAACAAGGCTGCACTTCTTCATGGACCCTGCTGTCATCTTCAAGCTGTAATAACTAAAATTCATCTCAACCAATGCTACCATATTGCACCCCAATAACATTTCATTATCCATTCATGGGAACGGTGGTGTCCAAGACATGATGTAGATGATAGTCCATATGAAATACCTAGCAAATATGTTATGGCAAGCTACAGATTGCTCCATGTTTACACCAAGGGCAAGATATTGAAGCCTCACCTACATAATAGTAGAGTAGGATGGTTTTCCACAGATGCAATGGTGGCTGAGTTACAACAATTTGTAAGTTTCATTGTGCAGGCAGCCTGGAATGCTCTGTAAAACAAACCAGTGGTCCATCTAGTCCAGCATCCTGTCTCACACCATGGACAACCAGTTATGCTGGAGGGTAAACAACAGGGCAGAGGGACCGAGGCCTTCCCCTGATGTTGCCTCCCGACACTGGTATTAAAAAGTTTACTGCCTCTGAATGTGGAGGTTCCCTTTAATCACCATGGCTTAGTAGCCACTTATAGACTTCATGAAGCTGTCTAATCTCCTTTTGAAGCCTATGGCCATCACTATATCCTCTGGCACCGAATTCCACATTTTAAACATTCACTGAGTAAAGAAGTATTTCCTTATGTCTGTCCTGAATCTACTGCCCATTAACATCACTGGATACACATGAGATCTAGTATTATAGAAGAGGGAGGAAAAAAGTACTCTCTGTCCACTCTATGTCCACTATAAACCTCTATTGTGCCCCCCCCCAGTCTTTTCTTTCCTGATGATCCATTTTATAGTAATTGTGCCACACAGCACATCAGCAATGCCCAGCATACACACCTGCAATTTAGTTGCTATAAACACTGAATTATTCTGCTTGCCAGTGACCATCTGATATTTGAATAAGTATGAAGAGTGCTGAAGAATTCAGAGGGAAACAGAGTAGAAAATAAATCTTTAGACCAAAATTCAAATGGAGTTTGTTACACAAATAACTAAAAGTTGCTACTTAAATCAATGCAAGTTTGGTATTGTTCTTATGACAACTTCAAATGAACCCTGAATCCATGATTTAAAGTCACTTCCAAACAATTATGTTAAGTTGTTAACCACGGTGAAGCATCACTTGCACAGTGAGTAAACCATGGTTGAAGTAATTTTACCATCTTCCTAGTCTCTCTGCTTACACATCAAGGCATTCAAGAAGATATCAGTTTGGTAAACTCAGTGAGTCTCTCTGCTTACATATTGAGGCATTTAAGCAGATATCAGCTTGGTAAACTCAATGATAGTTTCAGTGTGCATTTGAGATCTTAATTCAGGTTAGAGCAAGAAACCATGATCAGCACTAACTATGATTAAGAGTTATGTCTACACTACACCTATGAAATTACAACTACACATTAATAAATTTTAACTTAACATACTAAAACTAGAAATCTGATCTACATAGCATTCACATTTGCAGTGCAATCTTAAGAATGCTCTCCTGGGAGAAAGTCCCACTGAATAAACAGGAGTAGGATTGTGAGAGACCTGCTTAAGGTTCCTTGCTTGGTTTATTAGGAAACACTATAATAGAATTGGAAGTAATTGCCTGGTCCAGCACACCATCTAAACGAAAGATATCCCAGGCTGAGAGCATCTCAGACATTTAGAATTCAACTTCTATTTTAACAAAAATAAAATAAAAATGGAAAATCAATAGCCTCCCCTATGTATGAAGTTCCAGTTATTCTGTGGAGCTTACCTACAAAGCCACTTACTATCAACAATACTGTTTTGTTATGATGCAATGCATGCAATAATTATAGAATCTCAGAATAACTAATAGGAGGAATTTAGACACTCAGGTAGGCCTGAATGTTTCTTTCCTCTTTTTTAAATTTCCTACAAACAGGAAACTAGTACAGAAGGAAAAGGCTAGACTAAAACCCTCATCACTTTGCTTCTGTGGGGACTTTTTTACATGGGAACATTCAACCTCTATTCAGATGCCTGCTGTCCAATCCAGTTAAGATCTATAGCACATGTTATTGATGCATTGCATTGCTGAATTAGCTTTTAGGAAGCGTATGATACATCCCAACAAAGATCCCACAAATTCAAGATAATGCATTTCATCACCCAACTAATCTTACAAAGAATTTTCCAAATGTTTAACCAGTGCATCTTCTGCTAACTACTATGTCAAACATGCTAGGATACTGGCACTGGGGAAAATAATGATTTTAAGAATTAGAAGAACAAACAAAACAAGAAATAGGTGATATTATTGAGCTTTACAGACAATACAAATTTCATCTGGTAATAAAATATGCTACAGGACACTGCATTTCATAAAATAAAGCATTAACAGCTGGAGACCCAGATAAAATAATGGTTTGATTGCTAGATATGTCTACAGGAAAAGAAGTGCTTCAGTGATTGTTGGAGTTATTTCTTCCAAAGTATCAGTTATGTGTTTGATATAGACAATTCGGTCACCCAGATCAATAGAAACTTTTCACATTAGCACGTTCCTTGGTCTAAAGGCAAAACTATTTGTTAACAGAGTGTTCCAGCCTAGGAACCCTGTAATGTACTAATACATTTAGCTCCTTCCCCTGCTGTTAGCAGCAAACTAACAATACCAGTATGAAGTCCAAACAAAGTCTGAGTCCAGTGGCACCTTTAAGACCAACGAAGTTTTATTCAAGGTATAACCTTTCGTGTGCATGCACACTTCTTCAGGTATGAAGTAAAATGGTTAAAGGTGACAACTCATTAAGTTGATCTTCAAAGATAACAGACCAAGTTCAGTGGGGATCTGAAGTTGCTCCATATGCTGCCATGAAACAGAAGGTCACAGAATGAAATTCTGGTCTCTGGACTCAAACTTTGTTCTAGCCTCAAATTCACTTAAGCTTGGATTATCCCAGAGCTCTAACATATTTTGTTATTACCAAACACAGAGAACCAACTGAAAGGAAGGCACCTGCACATACATGGGAGGGAGACTGAGCATCCAAGAAAGGCCCCCTTGTATCTCCCCTGCAAAAAAAAGCATGCAATAGCTCACTCAGTAGAAAGCCCCCTTCACTCACACACACACACACGCATAGTTTCACACACTCACTGCTGGGGAAAGGCAAGTTGACTTTTCTTCCCTACCTCACTTTCCTAAAACATGCCTCAGAGAAGGGTGCTACCACCTTGTTTAGTCTGGACCTTTTCTTCAAAGAAAAGAGCAGGACTAGGTAAGATGGAGAAGAGGGCTGCTATTGTCTGTGCCTCATAGATAAGAAAAGTCAGAATGTGTGAGGTCAAGATAGGTTACTAGATCCATGGAAGAAGGGCAAAGACAGGAAAGAGAGCTGCTCTGCCAAGAAGGGCTTTGGGGAGAAAATGGGCACTTACCTTCATGGCTGGGGATATTTTGTGAAGAATGAGGAGAGCATCATCCTAGACGACTAAACAGGGAGCTTTCCAACCCTCAAGAGACTGGGATAAAAGAAGCCAGCCCTTGTGGACGAACAACACTGTGGGGCTTTTGCTAGACAGTGCTCACTGGAGAACAAGCACAGAGAGACTGTAGAGGGTGTCAGAAAGCAGCCCTCTATTTACGGGGCACCAGAGCTCTAGGACACGAGGCGAGGAATTGGGGGGGGGGAGGTTTACAGGAGGACCAGAACCCCACTATTTGAAGATGACATGAAGGGAATGGAGAACCTGACGTCTGGTCCTGAAGAGCGCTGGAAGGCACAAGCATCTCCCGGGCACAGGAGAGCGTATTGTCCAAGAGAGCCGAGAAGAACAACGCCAGTCCAAAGTCTGCGACTCGGGGGCAGGGGGCAGCGTGGCGCCGTGCCAAAGTGGGATTTAGGGCGGGAGAGTCCAGCGAGACCCCGGCGCGACTCCAGGCAGCGCGAGGAATCCAGCCTCGGCGGGGGCCACGCGGGGCCAGGCGCGCGCGCGCGGACTTACCCTGGGCGCAGACTCTTCCTCCTCCGCGGGGCCGAAGCAGCCGGGGCAACTTTTTGAGGAGCCGGCCTGTCGGAGGGAGCCGGCGCCCACGTCCCCGCGGAGCCCGTCGAGCTCGCTCGAGGAACCGCTGCTGCAGCCGCCCGGCACTTCCTCGCTGCGTGAGCGCTCCCTTTGCCCAGCAGCCTGGGAGAGCCGGAGTCGCCAGCTGCAGCCAGCGCCAGCGCCGGCTCCACCTCCCCGCCGGTGCCCCCTCCCCCCTTCCCTGCCCTCCCTCTCAGCCGTTAGCGCCTTCCTCTCCGCGCATTGTTCCCTCGGCCCTCACGCGCTGTGCAGGCGCGTCCTGTGCTGGCGGGGAGCTCAACGCCGGCTCTTGTTTCTGGAATTCCTTCGCCCGGTCTCGGCTGCTGCCGAAGTCTCCCTCCCCCGCGGGCAACCGGTTGCTTCTCCCTCCCGCAGTGGTGTGTAAGTGCCTGCCCGCCCCGCCTGGCATTTGGCTTTCGAATCTCCCCCTCGCGACAGAAAACTTTTCGTCCGTGTTCGCGTCAGTTAAGTGGCCGTGGGGTAAGCAGGCGCGGAAAGTAAGCGTAAGGGAGTCAAGGAAACAGATGCCCAGAGCCTTGGCACCTTGCAGACTTGGGAGCTTTGATATCAAGCCTCGGGCACAGAAGTGTTCTCTCCTTTCCCTTTGAGAAGGGTTGTCAGATGTATTTTCGTTCATGAAAGTATCTCGATTTCAAAGCCGTGGTTACTTATCCCAGAGGGATACCCGTGCTAGTTGGTTGCACCAAAACCAACAGTCTTGTGGCAGCCCAACAGTTAACATTATGACCAGAGCCCACTTCATCAGGAACAGAATTTCCCTAGCTTTATATTGCTATATCGCATGGGTGCCACCCTATTCTTATACCCTCCCCTAGTCGTTCTTTGGGGGTGGGGGAGGCAGGAGTGTTGTCCTTTTGCATGTAGAATGTAAAAAAAAAGAAGAAGAAGTCAGCTGTAGTCATGCCTTCACCTCCAGGCCAGTAACTGCATGCTAGGGCACATGCCTTGTACTGCAAGATAACTAATAATGTGGAGCAAGAAATTAATTAAAAATTAATGTTTCCCAGGAGCCCAATGTACACATCAACTGAGGACGTTGCGTGCTGGGTCTCTGCATTAGTCACTTTTCTAGACTTACCTTCTTCTAACCACTTTCTATCAGAGTCTGGTAATTCTGCCCTATTTCTTTATGAGATGGGGGGAAAGTAAAAACTGGATCCACACAGATCCTCATGGATCCTCTAATTTTAAAAAGAGAACTTGACCAACTCCAGTATCAAATCTAATGTAAAAGCCAAGACTATGGACTGGACCATTTAAAAAAAACAGATCCAACACTTTGTGACTCTACAACAGTGCAAAAATATGGTTCTGAGGCATGGATATGTTTTTTACATTGAAATGAAAGAAACCACCATCACACCGTAGGTCATGACTCAGTCTATAGGAAGCACTATAAAAATCACACATCCTCTGCTTCACGGCACCACAGTGGCACAAAAATGTGGTTCTGAAGCATGGTTACTCATGGATCCATGGGATTTTTGCGTTGTGTCACCCCAAACTCTCTATCAGATCACAGAGTGCACCACAAAAATCGCACATACACTGCTTCATGAAATTGAATCCATTAAAGATGGAGGTCCTGTACCTGGCTCATGGGGGACTGGGATAGGGTTTTGGGCTCCCAGCCTTTGATGGGGCCCCACTGGTGCCAGCACTGAAGGTAAAGAGCCTAGGGATGTTCCTGAATGCCTCATTAATTATGGAGGCCAAGGTCACTGCCATTGCCAGGTCTGCCTTTCTTCATCTGATGCAGATCAGGCAGTTGGCCCCATACTGCTGGCTGCAGTGACCTATGCAATGGTCACTTCCAGACTGAATTACTGTAATTCTCTCTACATGGGGCTTCCCTTGGCTCTGCTCCGGAAGTTACAGCTAGTGCAGAATGCAGCAGTGAAGGTGTTGATGTCGCTGCCTGTGCGGGCACATATCCACCTGGTGCTGCGTGACCTGCACTGGCTACCTATTGAATTCCAGATCCGTTTCAAGGTGTTGGTGCTTAACTTTAAAGCCCTATACAGCCAGGGGCCTGCATATCTTACATTATACGAACCAACGCCTCCTGGTAGTCCCTGGCCCTAAGGATGTCCAACTTGTCTCAACTAGAGCAAGGGTTACTGTATGAGATCAGGGCCGCAGGGACTGCAAGACAGAGCTCTTCCGCCAGACCTTTAGTTGAGGCAGCAAGCATCCATTTTATCACCTCCCCTCCAGCGACTGCAGTTCCCAAAAGCCGGACGGTACCACAATACTATCCATTGAGGCACATTATTGTATTAGTCTATGGTGTTCTTATTGATTTCAATTGGATTGTCATAATGTATTGTTATGTATTGGGACTGAAACATCCCAGAACTGTTCTACGAGAGACTGGCTGAACTTGGAGCCCAAGAATAATAGCCCACCAGGACTCTGGAAGTAACCAATCAAGAAGTAATGTTATGTAAATAGCTTATCGTTGGGAGTGAGGTGTGTTTGGGTGTGGCAATTGCATTTTATTTAAACTGGGCTATGGCCCTGGAGTTTAGTCTTGTACTTGTTGAAATCACTAATAAAGTAGAGGTGATAACTAGTAGTAGGGTCTGCTGATCCATGGAACCCAGTATTTAACAGTGTTTTATTGTAAATATACTTTAATTGCGGATCTTCACTGTAAATTATGAACTGTTTTAACTGCAAATCTGCATTATGGTAGACATATATGCTGGTACCCTCCCTGAGCCTACATTGTGGGGAGGGCAGGATATAAGACTAAATAAATAAATAAATCACATATCATGTCTGTAGCCACAGATGTGGCCTCTAAAATAATAGATCCACCGCATGATGGTACCCACATAGTGCCGAAACATGGTTCCAAAGCACTGATCGTCACGAATCCTCAGGATTTTTGCATCTGGTCACTCCAAACTCACCATCAAATAACATATAAAGTCCAAAGATTACCACAAAAAAAGCATGGTTGCACATCATGGCAATGCCATATGGTGAAAACATGGTTCCAAAGCATGGATCCTCAGGATTTTTGTGTTATGTCACCACAAACTCAGCATCAAATCATATATCTTCTCCATACCTACAGATTATACTACAAAAATCATGTATCCACCTCTTTGTGTCTCCACCACAGAGCAAAAAAGTGATTCTGAATTAAGGATCCTCAGGGTTTTTGCATTACTTCACCCCAAACTCACCATCAAATCACATGTATTGTCTATAACCACAGATTGCACATCAAAAATCACACATCCACGGCTTTGTGGTGACAGAATGGCTCAAAAACATGGTTCCAAAACATAGCCCCTCATGGATCCTCAAGGCTTTGCTTTGGGTCACTCCAAACTCACCACCAGATCACATATGGTGTGCATATCCACTGCTTCATGGTTCTGCAGTGGTGCAAAAATGTGATTCCATAGCACAGATCCTCATGGATCCTCAGGATTTTTTTGTTGGGTCACTCCCAGCTCTCCATCAGATCACATATCATGTCCGTTGCCACAGATTTCTTTACAAAAAATGTGGAATCCACTGCTTAGTGGCACTTGCACAGTGCAAAAACAAGGTTCCAAAGCATGGATCCTCATGGACCTTAGGATTTTTGCATTGGGTCACCTGAAACTCACTTGCATGTCATCACATATCATGTACTTCACCACAGATTGCATCCAAAATTAATCACAGATCCACTGCTTCATGGTGCTGCCACAGTACCAAAATGTTGTTCCAAAGCACAGATCCTCATGGATCCTCAGGATTTTTACTTTTAGTCACCCCCAAATCATTATCCAATCACATATCATGTCCATGGCTACATTTTGCACCACAGAAATCACAAATCCATGGCTTTGTGGCTCTGCCATGGTGCAAAAATGTAGTTACAAACAACAGATCTTCATGGATCCTCAGGATTTATACATTGGGTCACCCCAAACTCATCATCCAGGGGTCGTTTGGGGCCAGAGTGTGCCAGAGCACCGCTCTGGCAGCCCAGGAGCAGACACAATCAATTTCGGCTGGCAGCCCCCCCTTCCAGCTCCCTGCCCCCGCCCCCAAGTAGGGGTGTGCAAAAAAAAAATGTCCAATTCGGATTCGGCCAAATTGGGCAGAATCAATTTCGGCTGGCAGTAAGACACCCGCATGTCAGTTTCGTCAGTACAAGGGAGTCTTATGGCCAGCCAAATGTCAATTTCAGCCCCATTATCTCCTACTCACAGAGTAGCTGCTGGAGCCTCTCCCCAAGATACCCACCAAGTTTCAAGAACATTGAACCAGGGAGTCCAATTCTATGGGCCCCCAAACAGGTTGCCCCATCCCCTCCACTGTTCTCTATGGTAGGAAAGAAAGTTATTTTTTTCCTACCGTGCTGTTAGTAGCTCTGGGAGGAAGGGGGTTTGTGGGAGAGGCTCCAAATTTTCAGGGTAGCTTTGGAAGCCTCTCCCTACATGAACCCCCATGTACCAAAGCAATTGAACCAGTGGGCCCAATTCTATGGGCACCCAAACATGTTACCCCCATTACCTCTATTATTTCCAATGGGGAAATCCAGCCAGCAGCACTTAAAGCTGGCAAGCAGGCCGCACCCAGCAGTCAGACTCTCCCAGAGAATCTCAGGAAAAGTGAACAGTGCCACACAGAAACCCCAAAAGACCAACAGGAACAACATTTATACAGGCCCTGCCCTGTGTAAATTGATGGTGCAACCAGAAGTCCAGGGATGTAGCAGGTCAGGCCAGGGTATGCAGGATATGACATTTCATATAAATAACGAAATTAAGATATATTTATTATGCAATGCTGTTAGTGGGGAAAGAAGCTGGTAAAGATCCTTTCACTACTAGCTTGTAAGCAACATCATTTACATTGGATTCAGCTGCAAGAAAATCTGAAAGAGCTAGAACACATGGTGAGAATCAGAGCCCTTGCAAAAATATAATGAGGGCCAGAGGGCAGTTTAAAATTTAGGTTCAAATTAGGGACAATTGAGAGGTACGGTCAGTGGAACTCCACACTATATTTACTTGTGCAAATTCGATCTGGCATCCAGATGCAAGTGGAATGGGGAGGAAGGAGAAGGGGAGGAAGAGTATTAGCCCAAGCTCATTCATCATACAACACCCCCTACTGCACCCATACATTGACTAATATGCAAAAACTTCATGTTTCCAGATTCCCTTTGCTGTAGACTGTATTATTTAGTACTCTGCTTATAGGAATGTGCAATAATGTTTGGCTTCCCATAAAAACTGGGTGGATTATCAATCACCATGCCAAGCATTATGGAACCAAAAAAACCAAAGGTGATGGGAACAGGCTATAAGTTGCAGATCAGTCAGTGACTGCAAATTGGTTTAGCTGACAGAAACTAGAAGGCCAGGAATGACAACTATGGCTATATAACACTAGCCAGAGGTTTCCAGTTTGAGGGGTAGGTAGTTCAGTATTTTCAGCACCACCATATTTATTCTTTCCCCCCCTCTTACATCATACCCTTGACTACAACAGTTCTCAAATTCACAACTAATACAATCCACCAAAGTGGGTCACATTACTGCAACCCAGGCAGTGCTAACTCATTGCATAGGAATACACATTACAAACACTGTTACCACAGGATTCTTTGCTTGTACTGCAGGAAGACATCCTTCCTTGCTGGAAGAGGCTCACATTCTGGGGTGATGTAGCTATGATTAACACATTAACATCATTAACAAAGAGTGATTAACACATGGAATTCACTGCCACAGGAGGTGGTGTCAGCTGCACGCATGCATGGACAGCTTCAAGAGGGAATTAGATAAACATATGGAGCAGAGGTCCATCAGTGGCTATTAGCCACAAGGTATAGATAGGAACTTTCAGTCTGGAGCAAGTGATGTTCTGTATTCTGGGTTCGGGGGGGGGGGGCAACAGTGGGAAGGCTTCTAGGGTCCTGGCCCCGCTGCTGGACCTCCTGATGGCACCTGGTATTTTTGGCCACTGTGTGACAGAGTGTTGGACTGGATGGGCCATTGGCCTGATCCAACATTGGCTTCTCTTATGTTCTTATGTTGTTATGATTGGACATGAGATGGACACATGGAGGGGAAAGGAACTAATGAGGGTGGGGTCATTGGGAAGAAAATATTCACCCTCCACAGAAGCTTTAGGAGTGCAATTAAGAATGTGAAAGCTCTGGACTACAAGAACTCCTTCCTGCTTGAGGTAAATTAGTCTTCCCCCCCTAGAAGTTTAGGAATCTAAAAGGTGTGCAAAAGACCCATTCCTAGCAGCAGTTTCTTGCACACAGGATGCTGGTGGTCACATAGTGCACACTGTATTCAACAGGATATGTTGTTGGTAATTTTAAACATATTTTATATATTCGGTTCCCCTGGGGCTCCTTGTAAAACAATAATAATATCTAAGAGGTCTCAGATGTTGAATTAGTGGTTCTCTCTCATAGAAAGATGATCTAATCCTTCTTCACCCACAATCTTTCTCATGTCTCCTAAGTATGGCTGTGGATTTGCTTTCTTTAGTAGAAATTTACTCTTTGGGGAGAGGGGAATTCTAAAGCTCTGCCTCTACCCCTCTGCCTCATTCTGTTGCTATTTTCTCCCCTCTCTGCTGTCCTGACTGCTTTCCTGAATGTGCAGGCAAAGCATGCAAATACAATAGAAACCCCCCAGATTAAATATCACTCCTGAGTCCTGGGTCAACTACTATAATATGACCTTTGCTGACCCCGCAATTTTTCCAACAGACTGGGATAACACCATACCAGAAAATGTTCCTAATTGGCCTCCAAAGAACTGCTTGAACTAATTTCCTGGCCCACCTCCCAGAGCACCCCCCGCCCCCTCCTGGCCCGCCTGCCGAGGCAGGTGAGCCAGGAAGGGAGCAGGAGGGACTGGGGAGGAATTTAAAGCTCTCCCCATTGCTTCTCCTGCCTGCCCATCGAAGCAGGCGAGCAGGAGAAGCCTCCCAGAGCCCCCGCCCCCTCCTGGCCCGCCCGCCAAAGCAGGCAAGCCAGGAAGGGCCCAGGAGGGGGCGGGAGTCCACCGGTGACTGCTGCGGGACCCCGCACTCACCCAGGCCCCCTTCCTAGAATTCATTGCATTCCTTTCCGCAATGGGCCTTTCTCCTAGTAATATGCATATTTTATTGTCGAAATTTACTTACTGGAATCAATTGTATCTTCTTAAATGTATTTATTATATACTATTATGCCATTAAAGGTGTCTGAATCTATGTCTCTTTCCTCTGATGCAGACTGGTTCCTTATCACAGGGTGCAAATGTAGCTTGAGGTCTTTACCACTCTTCTGCCCTGTCCCATGGTATCTTCTATCTGGATGCTGAGAGAATGCCACCATCATTTATTAGTACTTATGTTTACTGGTACCTATGATCTTATACATCATGGTTTTTATTTAAATCTTGTGTCTTAATGTATTTCACTGGTGTGTGTGTGTGTGTGTGTGTACACATATATATATACATATACATACACACATGTTCTGTAAGCCGCCCTGAGCCTGCCTTGGCAGGGAGGGTGGGATACAAGTTAAACAAACAAATAAATAAATAAACAAGATCCATTCTCCTGTATAATCAGACAGCCCACCCAAAGCCTGAAATAGTGAAAAGTGAAAACAATGTGAAAAGTGAAAGTGAAAACAATGAACACAGAAATGCTAATTAGGATAGTCCTATATGACAGGAAAATGAACTAACGGTTCTGGTTGGACAACCTCCTTGTTAGGCACATATCTTTTGAACCACTCTCTCCCTTCCATCCTCTCTTACCTTTCATTGTCTGGCAAACGAGACAGGGGTATGCCAGAATTGCTGTCAGATCTGAAGGTTGCCAACGGTTCACAAAAGTCAGAACTAGTTATGTGTGGATTAGGAGCACTCCTGATATTTATAAATAGGTGTGGTCAGACTGGAACTTGATCACTGTGTTTCGAGTTGCACAACCCCATAGCAGAATCCCTGGGTTAAGTAAGATATGGAACAGAGGGAGGGGGGGTGAGAATGCCAGGCTGTCACTGCCCTCAACCAAATGCCTGGTGGAAAATCTCTGCTTGGCAAGCCCTGTGGAATGGTAACACATCCAATAGGGTGCAAATGTCCACAGGCAAAGAGTTCCACCAGGTCGGAGCCAGGGCTGAAAAGGCCCTGGACCTGGTTGAGGACTGCCAGATCTCTCTTGGGCCAGGGACCACCAGGATATTCTTATTTCCAGATCATAATGCTCTTCCCAGGACATATGGAGAGAAGTGGTCCCAAAGATGTGTGGGTCCCTGACCTCTAAGAGCATTGAAGGTCAGAACCTTGAACTGGATCTGGTGCTTCACCAGAAGTCAATGCAGCTCGCGCAGCACAGGTTGTATATGTGCTGTCCAAGGGGTACCTGTTAGGACCCACGCAGCTGCATTCTAGATCAGTTGGAGTTTCCAGGTCAGGCACAAGGGTAGGCGTGCGTATAGCTAATTGCAGTATTCTGTCCTGGAGGTGACTGTTGCATGGATTACCATGGCTAGGTTGGAACGAGACAGGTAGGGAGTATGCTGCCTAACCTGGCATAGTTGAAGAAATTATAGACATTTATGAGATTATCTGGATACAGATTGGGATTCTGTTTTCTAATACAGATGTATAAATTGTAGTCCTACTACAGATATGGTAATGTCTAATGGCAACACAAAGAGTTGTAATACCCCTTTGGAGTTACAGCCAAAGAAAATCATGTTCAATGCATTTTCACTGAGCATGGTTTTACCATATTTCATATTATTATGATTAGTCATATAAAATAAAAACAATAATCCTACTTTTCAAGATAAATATACATAATATGATACCTGTGACTACTTACTATGTGGCATGCTTGAGTCACGAGTTTACACACTAAGGGACCCCCTAGCTCCTCCTTTGGGTCAATAGCACAGGATGTGATTTTCCTAAAGAAATAGCAGTCATCCTTGTGCTATTCCTTGTAGAGCAGACAGTTTTTAATCTCCATCCAAGATTGCATTCTGCTCAGTATCCCTCAGATGTCACATTTCCAAAAGGCATACATGCTAATGAAACCCTCAAAATTTTCCACAAGATGTTTTTCATTACTCCTATTCAACACTGAAATAACAGAGGAAATTCTTTTTTAAAAAATATAAATAACCACCAACTTTCCATAAAGGCATTTGTAGATTTAGAGTCTGTTTCCTGTCCTTAATGTGCTCTGGAGTCATAGTCTAGTGCTCTATTTCAGGAAGAGATGTAAATATTCAACAGTCTGATATAAACTTAATAGTCTAAAAAGCTAGCAATGATGTACCCCACAGAGTCAGCAGACATTGACAGTTCCAAGTGATCATACAAGTATTTCCACAAAAGAAATAGCTGTTGTAGTTCCACTGAATAGACAGAATTATGTATGGCATTCTCATTGCCAAATTTTCTAAACTTGCAATTTTGCTAAAGTCTAGATAATAGTTGCATGATAATTAACTGTGTATTGGAGCAGGTTTTTTAGGGACATATCTAGCTGTTTAGCCATCCTTGACGGCTAATGAGCATCAGGACCTGCTGGAGCCCACTTCTGAGATGGAAATTGAATCAGAGGAAGAGACTAAAGATCCCTTGGCTTTGAAAACCCTAAAAGCAGAGGCTTTGAGGTCCCATGGATTAAATTTTGCTTATCTGATCAATCATTAGTGATGTAATGTATGTTTATTATGCTAATTAACGTTATGTAGAATCTATGTTTTAAAGTCAGATCTCTGCCCTGTAAGAAGCTTCTATCCTCAATCCCTTCCAGTCCGGTTTCCGCCCGGGTCACGGGACGGAGACGGTGCTGGTCGCGCTGACTGACGATCTCCGTAGGCATCTGGATCGAGGCAGCGTGGCGGCACTGGTGCTGTTAGATCTGTCGGCTGCGTTCGATATGGTCGACCACCAGTTGCTAAAATAGAAAGGAAGAACAGATATTCTGTATAAGGCAAGCAACGAAGTCTAGCAGTGCAGGATGGAACAATAAAATATAGAATAGTGAGCATGGCTGGCTTCTGTAAACACAGTCCACCAACTGAACACTAGAAAATCTCTTTACAAAACAGAAAAGAAAAGAACCTCTTGTTGGAAATCAGATTATATGTTGTATGGGCCATATAGGTCCTGGCAGTAGGTAATCCTCTTTAATATAAAGAGTTTCCCTATATCAAAGAATCCCCCGCTCTTTTTGGTGTTCATCTTGTAGCCTGATTACACGTGAGGTGTGTGGCCCAGGTGGCAGCCACTGCCAGGTCAGCCTTTTACCACCTGCGGCTGGCCAGGCAGTTGGTCCCCTATCTCGACCATGAAGACCTGGCCACTGTGATCCATGCGACGGTCACCTCGAGGCTGGACTACTGTAACGCTCTCTACTTGGGGCTGCCTCTGTCGCAAATCCGGAAGCTGCAGCTAGTGCAGAATGCTGCAGCTAGGCTGTTGATGGGCCTCTCCAGGCGAGACCACATCCGGCCGGTGCTGCAAGTGCTGCACTGGTTGCCAATAGCATACCAAATTCGCTTCAAAGTGCTGGTGCTTACCTTTAAAGCCCTGAATGGCCAGGGTCCGGCTTACCTAAGGGACCGCCTCTTCCCATATGTTCCCTCAAGAGCACTGTGATCGGGGAATCTCCATCGCCTTGAAGTACCAGGCCCCCGTGTCGTGAAGCTGTCCCACACCAGAGCCAGGGCGTTTTCGGTGGCGGCTCCTACCTGGTGGAATGAGCTCCCGGAGGAGATCCAGGCCCTGCGGGACCTTGTACAGTTTCGCAGGGCCTGCAAGACGGAGCTCTTCCGCCAGGCCTTTGAGTAGGAGCCGCCACGGCCACTATTCCATCACCGAGATGCTATCTTCCGCCTACCGCAATGTGAGGGAGCGGTGGGTGTCGCCCGATTGAAGCCTGGAAACAATCACTCCTGGCGCTCATGTCTTTAAGAAATCTGCCATCAATGCGATTGTTGCGCATCTTGGGTATTTTAAGTAATTTATTGTAGCACCATTTTTAATACGCTATGTAACATTGTTTTATTGTCTTATATTTTTAACTTTAATTGTTAGCCGCCCTGAGACACTATGTGTAGGGCGGGATACAAGTCGTAAAATAAATAAATATAAATAAATAAATAAGAGGGCTCAAAATGTTAATAACATTGTGGTAAACAATTGAGGCATTGTGTTTAAGAGGAAAGTAGCTGGTAGGGTCCCCACAGAAGCTGCATTAGAACTGCTGCTCATTAACATGTCTTTAATGATTGGGAGTCAGAAATGCACAGTGAGGCAGTCAAGTTTACAGAATCCATCAAATGATTCATGGTGTTAAAATCCCACCTGGATTGTGAAGAGCTCCAGTAGGCTGTTTTTTCAACTGGGTGACTCAGCAACAGATGGCAGATGATATCCAAGATAAGTAAAGGCAAAGTGTAGATCATCAGGACAAAAATTCCTAATACACATTAATGTGACAGATGATATTCAACATAAGAAAGTTCAGAGTGTGTCACATTAATGCGGCATAAATTGGTTAAGTACCAAGAAATAAATTTTCATTTCATGATAAAAAGTTCACTGGGAACAGAATGGAGTATGAGTATGCACACTTTCTTTTGTCTTAAAAAACTAGAAGTTAAGAACATAAGAACATAACAGACGCCAATGTTGGATCAGGCCAAAGGCCCATCCAGTCCAACACTCTGTGTCACACAGTGGCCAGAAATACCAGTGCCATCAGGAGGTCCAGCAGTGGGGCCAGGACATTAGAAGCCCTCCCACTGTTGACCCCCCCAAGCACCAAGAAGACAGAGCATCACTTGCCCCAGAGCCCCTATCTATACCTTGTGGCTAATAGCCACTGATGGACCTCTGCTCCATATGCTTATCTAATTCCCTTTTGAAGCCATCCATGCTTGTAGCACCCACCACTTCCTGTGGCAGTGAATTCCAAGTGTTAATCACTCTTTGGGTGAAGAAGTACTTCCTTTTATCCATTCTAACCCGACCGCTCTGCAGTTTCATGGAGTGCCCACGAGTTCTTGTATTGTGAGAAAGGGAGAAAAGTACCTCTTTCTCTACCTGCTCTTTCCCATGCATAATCTTATAAACCTCGATCATGTCACCCCTCAGTCGTCTTTTCTCCAAGCTAAAGAGCCCTAAGCGCTTTAACCTTTCCTCATAGGGAAAGTGTTCCAACCCTTTTATCATTCGAGTTGCCCTTTTCTGCACTTTTTCCAAAGCTATAATATCCTTTTTAAGGTGTGGTGACCAGAACTGCACACAGTATTCCAAATGAGGTCTCACCATTGATTTATATAGGGGCATTATTATATTGGCTGATCTGTTTTCAATACCCTTCCTAATAATCCCCAGCATAGCATTGGCCTTCTTTATTGCAGTCACACACTGTCTCGACATTTTCAGTGAGTTATCCACTACAACTCCAAGATCTCTCTCTTGCTCAGTCTCTGCCAGTTCAGACCCCATCAATGTGTATTTATATTTAGGATTTTTGGCTCCAATGTGCATCACCTTGCACTTGGCCACATTGAACCCCATTTGCCATGTTGACGCCCACTCGCCCATCCTTGACAGATCCCCTTGGAGTGCCTCACAATCCTCACTGGTTTTCACCACCCTGAACAACTTTGTATCATCCGCAAATTTAGCCACTTCACTGCTTACTCCCATCTCCAAATCATTAATGAACAAGTTAAAAAGCAGTGGACCAAGTACTGATCCCTGCGGTACCCCACTGCTTACCACCCTCCACTGAGAAAATTGCCCACCTACACTCACTCTCTGTTTTCTATGAACTAGCCAGTTTTTGATCCATAAAAGGACTTGTCCTTCTATCCCATGATTTTTGAGCTTACTTAGGAGCCTTTGATGAGGAACTTTATCAAAAGCTTTCTGGAAGTCAAGGTAAATAATATCTATTGGATCCCCCTTGTCCACATGTTTGTTCACCCCCTCAAAGAACACTAACAGGTTAGTGAGACAAGATCTTCCCTTACAGAAACCGTGCTGAGTCTGCCTCAATAGGTTTTGTTCATCTATGTGCCTACTAATTCTTTCCTTAATAATGGTTTCCACCAATTTACCCGGTATCGACGTCAGACTGACTGGCCTGTAATTTCCCGGATCTCCTCTGGAACCCTTTTTAAAGATGGGAGTGACATTAGCTACCTTCCAATCCTCAGGAATGGAGGCAGATTTTAAGGAAAGATTACATATCTTTGTCAGGAGATCTACAAGTTCACATTTGAGTTCTTTCAGAACTCTCGGATGTATGCCATCTGGGCCTGGTGATTTATCAGTTTTTAAGTTGTCTATCAGTTTTAGGACCTCCTCTCTTGTCACCTCAATCTGACTCAGGTCTTTCAACACCCCTCCTGAAATCAGTGGTTCTGGAGTGGGCAAGCACTTCTCATCTTCCACAGTGAAGACAGAGGCAAAAAATGCATTTAGCTTCTCAGCAATTTCCCTATCATCCTTCAATACTCCTTTTACCCCTTGGTCGTCCAAGGGCCCCACTGCCTCCCTGGCTGGTTTCCTGTTTCTAATGTATTTGAAGAAAGTTTTATTGTTGTTTTTTACGTTTTTTGCTATATGCTCCTCATATTCCCTTTTTGCCTGCCTGACCTCAGACTTGCATTTTATTTGCCATAGCCTGTGTTCCGTTTTATCAGCCTCACTGTGACTAGCTTTCCACTGCTTAAAGGAATTCTTTTTACTTTTTACAGCTTCCATTACTCTGTTTGTTAACCATGCAGGCTTTTTCCTATACCTGTTTGTGCCTTTCCTAACCTGCGGAATATATATTTTTTGAGCTTCTAGGATCGTAGTTTTAAATAGTTTCCAAGCTTCCCCAATTGTTTTGACCCTTTCTACTTTTCCTTTCAGTTTCCTCCCCACGTGTCCCCTCATATCAGAGAAATTACCCCTTTTAAAGTTAAAAATGGTTGTGTGAGTCTTTTTGGCCAATTCTCTATTTGTACAAATGTTGAACTCAACAACATTAAAGTTGATAACCAAGGAAACCAATCAGCAGTAGAATCAGAATTAAATAATGATTTCTTTATGTAATATATGATATTATTATCACTGATGGCTATATCATTGATGGCTTTATAAAACAACTAGGCTGTGATCAGACAGGCTATTTGACCTGATTTTGTTGCTTCTCCCTTATGGATTAAAAATGATCATTCAGGCAGTGACATCTGTCTCCTGTTCCGCAGTCATTGGTGGCCCATGCTCACAGCTGACTTTCCCAACACTGGAAAAAAGCA
Organism: Gekko japonicus; assembly: GCF_001447785.1. Lineage (NCBI taxonomy): Eukaryota > Metazoa > Chordata > Lepidosauria > Squamata > Gekkonidae > Gekko > Gekko japonicus. The sequence goes on from NW_015175975.1 coordinate 616,493, forward strand.
GATCTGGTCTCACTGTGCAATTCCTAATGTCTGAACTTTCTCTTGCGACATCAAGCCATTTGGGAAGCTAGAGAACACACTTGCATTGGCGCCATTTTAAAATAAATATTTTAAATTGAATATTTTTATGTGTATATGTTTATGGTCTTAATTGTAATATATAGGGAATTTTATGTAAGCCACCCTGAGCCCGTCTTGGCAGGGAGGGTGGGGTATAACCCAAATAAAACAAATAAATAAATAAATAAAATTCATTTAGTGTATGCACTTAAGTAGATCTTCGCCCCATGTGTTTCTCTTTTTAAAACCTTTTAAAACCTTCCAAAGAAAGACACCTATGTGTTTCAGCTGTTTTCTGCCTATAGCTTTGTGGCACACATGGTTAGAAAAGGGGTTAATTGAAAAGTTGATGTTTTTTCAGAGAGGGAGGGGGGAGGGAGGCAGTCTGAGAATGATGCTGTGACTCCAGCTTTGCTCCAAGTTTTAAATAAAAATGTCAGCACACAGGACACAGGATAAGGCTTCTCTATTCTCTCCCCCCAGCTCTGAAACTTTTGAAACATTTAATTTTTTTAAAGCATAGTTTAAAAAACACTCTTGCAGCTGCACTACACATCCGAGCAGCCTCCTCCTGCAATCTCATTGGCCAGTAGTTTGAAGCTATACTTCCCATAAGCACTTTTGCACATGCTCAAAGGACAAATAATCAAGAAAAGCTTCAACTCCACATCTGCCATCTGATCAGGCCTCCACGGGGTAAGTGCAGGGTGAAGCAGGTTAAGGATGGGATATCTGATCAAATTTCTCCAAAAAATAATAGAGAAATTAGAGGCAGGGTCAGACTGTGCTAACCCTGCCATGTGACCAGAGCCCTACAAAAATTCATGGAGGATAGGCTTATCAATTAATATTAAGTAACTAGGATAGGTAATAATGGAATATCTGTGATCTAGAAACTGATTACTATATGGTCTACAAGCAGGGAACTGAGGCCAAAGCCAATCCTTCTTATTGTACCCCAGCACTAGTATTCAGAGGGCTAGCTAGTGCTGAAGTAGAGCTTTTTATGCTGACTTTCTCCTCTGGTAGACCAGAGGAAGGGGGATTTTCCATTATTAGGTATCTTGGCAGAAGAGCAATGGAGAAATTTCATCAATGCTTCCACTTTATTGAAGTCCCCCATGCCACATGCATGGTGCCCACAAGGGTATATCTTTTGGGGTATAACAGAGCGCTATTGGGGAAAAGGGGGGAACATGGCTTATAGCATGCTTTTTTACCATTCAACCCATCACTGTGCTTTATCTCCATGGTGAACTTTAGCTGATCCTATAGAACAAAGGACCTCCATAAGCAAGGTGCAGTTGCATTGGAAGCATACAATGTTATCTCCAGCTGTTCCAAGTCCACTATATTTAGCATATCCCATAATTACTAGAAGACTCATATGTATTTCCTTTCTGATTCCTTCAAGGCAAAACTTCTGTCTAGATGTTGAAATAATGGAATAGCAAAGAGGAGCTAAAGAGGAGTTACCTGATACCCTAACATGTGGACATTTGTCCCCCTGCTCCAACTTTACATTTTTCGATGTTTCTTTTTGTTCTTTGCAGTTTTCAGTCTTTGGACACTGCTCATTAAAAAAAAAAAAAAAAACAGATGAGAAATAGTCCATGGTACAAAATATTTCCCTTCACAAATCTCTGAAGTGCCCTTCTTTATATTACCATGATTTGAAAGAATGTAAACCCATTGAGTTCCACAGCTATTGCTCTCTCCACTTGTTATATGATATTCTGATTACATGAATAATCTCTCCCCTCCTAATTAATTAGGATCTTCCCAGCAAAGACTCTTATATTGATTGCAAAGTGTAATTCTATTAATTTCTGAGAAAGCTGGATTTTACCACTGGAATCCGATAATCTATTGTGTTTTTCTTGTTCAGGCCCCCCAACCTTTGCCATGCCTTCCCATTTATTCCATCACTGACTGACCTTCTTTGTCTCCCCAGCTCTTCTCTTTTTTTTATTTCTATCCATTAAAAATGAATAAACATCAAGTGACCCAATGCCATATCAGCTTGGTTCTAGTTCCTCTGCTTCCACTTAATAACATGGTTCGACCATGAGCAGATGGGCAAATAGAAACACCCTGGATGCTGTTTGCTGGAACCTAAATGCTTGCCTTTTTCCAGATAATTGTGGCAAGATCCAGCAGCAATCTGTGCTCTTTGGAAATCAAACATGTTACTATTGTATAAATGCATGCTGTGACTTTACACAGAGCCTCATGAAGCATATAAAAAGAAAAGCCTCCTTTAAACCAAGCCCAGCATTTCAGACATGGGTGTCTCAAATTAGAAAGATAAAGCCATAGCAAAACAACACTTTAGTGACCTAATTTCCTAAATGCCAACAGTTCTGTCTGTAGCTGCACTGATTAGTAATCTACACAGTTTATCCAGATCCCAGCAGAGAGATCAGAGACTAGAAAATCAGAGTGAAGTGTGTATGATATATAAGTTACAGGGAGTTTATTATCTAATTAATTTATAATTAAACAATGATGTAGTTCTCAGTCTTGTTCTATTTCTCCAAGATCATGGCCTTTTGCATGCATGTGATATTAGTGGTATTAGAATAGGTAAATGTAAAGGTTTCCCTTGCTCAAAAGCAAGTCGAATCCGACTCTAGGGATGCGGTGCTCATCTCCGTTTCCAAGCCAAAGAGCCAGCACTGTCCAAAGATATTTCCATGGTCACGTGGCTGGCATGACTAGACGCCGAGGCGCACGGAACGCTGTTACCTTCCCACCGAAGTGGTACCTATTTAACTACTTGCAATTTGTTGCTTTCGAACTGCTAGGTTGGCAGTAGCTGGGACCAAAGATGGGAGCTCACTCCATCATGCGGCACTTGGGTCTCAAACTGATGAACTACCGACCTTCCAGTCTGCAGTTCAGCGTCTTAACCACTTGAGCCACCGCAGCCCTGGTATTAGAATAGTCATATGCAATTCTTCATAGCACCTTTTCATTCATTATTATGTTAATACCTGCCATTCTGCAGGTGTTATTTGTACCATTTCACAATCACACTATTTTCAGTTTTAAAAATCCCAGTTTCATGTTTGCTTCCCATATGCAAAATTAAGCATTAAGTCTTTATTTTCAAATCATTTTCTGTTTTCTTGAACTAAATACTTCACATTAGAATCAATACACTTTCAATGCATATCAACAACATGTAATATAAATCATATAAAAAGAAACTATCATAATAGCAACAACAGCAGTGAAAATGTGCTGAACAAAGTGGCTTACAAAGATAACATACAAAAATGAAAAACAGGGTATTTATCTATCTCTAGTCACCATCCTGAATAATTTTCTGTCATCTGCAAACTTGGCCACTTCAGTATTCAGCCCTAGTGCCAGATAATTTACAAACAAACAGTACTGGCCCCAATACCAATCTTTGTGAAACCCCAGTGCTTACTTCCCTCCATTGTGAGACCTGTCTGTTTCTACTCTTTGCTTTCTGTCATTTAACCAGTTTTTAATCCATAAGAGAACCCATTTACTCAGGAGCCTTTGTTCAGTAAGAAACAGCAGATTCGCACTTAAGAGCCAGCAGAACATACAGACCAGAAGCACCTTCAGTGGACCCATCTACCTCCAGCATCCTCTCCCCCATGAATAAACAAGGCAGTGGGCCGGAGCCAAAGCCTGGACCAGGAGAAGGAGCACACGCTTGACAGATGAAGGTCTTGCACACTGCTGAGGACAGCACCATACTCTAGATCTTTGCAAGATCTAGGACTCAACCCTGGGATTACCAGCTCCCTATATAAGCCTCCAGTTGACCTCTAGCATTTACTGGTTCAACAGCTCTTTTGCCTAGCTTGTGCTAATCCTAGACTGAACCCCATAGCAAGGCTTCTGCTATTCAGCTTCTGCACCAAATGTTAGCTCCAACCCAGTCTGATGTTGGCTGCTCACTGGGGTCTGTGTGGCTTTTTTCCTGGTTATCTAGGAGTATGACATGCATCCAGGCACTGACCAAACCTCAGCCTCCTTAATTCCAGCAAATATGCAGCCTCATGTGCCCCCCCCCCCAACCATTCCATGGAACTGAGGTGAAAGTTAGTAGGAGCCTGGCAGAATGTGACCAGTCAGTAGTAAAGCCAGGACAAAACCTGACAGATCAAGAGTGGAAACTGACAGAATCTGCCAGGCCAGGATAGAACATGATTGGTTCAAGGCAGAATCAATAGCAAAACCAGTAAAAGTCTATTGGCTTTTTTTTCTTTCATTTTTTGAGTCCCAGAGGGGCCTTAATACAAGCTGTTCCAAACTACCACCTTCACTACTCCTTCCCAAGTAAAACTAAGGCCTGGTTTAAACATGACACTGGTGAGGCAAAAGTGCTTACCCATGGGACTTACACATGTCCAGCATCTTCTTTAAATCAGGCTGCCCCTCCCACAAAGTAGCTACTCATTCTTAAATGAACGGGAATTTAGTGGCACCTTAAAGACTGACAAAATTTTGTTCCAGCATAAACTTTCATGACCAAGAACCCATATCTTCAAACACACTGAGGGGTCATAACTATGCATGAGTGTACCTGAAGAAGTGGGCTCTAGTTCGTAAAAGCTTAAACTGGAATAAAAATATGTTAGTTTTTAAGGTGCCACGACTCCTGTTTATTTTTTTTCTGTAACAGACTGAGGTCCAAACGACATGTCACATATCCCACATGATTGCAATAGGAACTTGTAGCCATATGGCAGCTGCAGGTTCCCCTCTGGAACTCAATTTGGAAGTGCCACAGGGACCCAATCTGGACTGGGGATGAGGGGTTTCTGCCTTCCCTTTGCAATATTTGCCCAAGCCTTAATGGTGAGGGGTGTATTATTCGCCCCTTTGGGGGTAAGCACATGAACTAAATGCTTGCACATGCATTGCCTGAGTGCCTCAATTCAGAGCTGAAGAACTGCTCCAGAGACATTTTAGGTTGTGAAAATGGTCCAGAGGAAGGCAGGAACCCCTTCATCACACACATGGTCCAAACTGGGCCCCTGCAGCACTTTCAAATTGAGTTCCCATGGGGAAGTTGCAGCTGGCATCCTGCTGCAAGTCTCTGTGGCAATAACAGGGTATATACAATGTGCAGTTTGACCCCAAGACTACTTCTACGTGGGTATTTTTCCCCTGAATGGACAGCAGAAATCCCTTGCAGTTAAGAATGTCCAAATGACATCATGCCAAATCAGCACACAACTCATCTAGTTTCCCTTTTTTTTTCTTGGATATTTTTGCATTTGTGTGTGTGTGTACGCGCATGCGTGCACCCCCCCATGCCTGAACATCATGGCGACCTCTGGCAACTCCTACTGGGGTATGGAGGACATTCAGAGAAGTGGCTTGATAGCCCACCTCCACCTCCTGGCCCTGGTGTTCTCTGGAGGTTTCCCATCCAAATACTTGCCAGGGTTGGCCCTGCTTAGCTTCCAAGATCTGACAAGATTGGGCTTGCCTGGGCTATCTAGGTCAGAGCTTTCTCTTTTATTCTTGATGATTATAAACCTAACTGTGGCCTGGTTACATGTGGAGTGTCCATCTGGATACTTCCCTGTAGCCGCCATTAGGAGAAGCTCCATGTAATGTTCTACTCTTTCTCTGAGACCCCTTATATGTAACACCTGTAATGGTACCAATGCTCCCTCTAAGCTGTGGAGTCTTGTGAGCAAAAATTCTACTTTGTGAGCTACTGGCATTAGAGTTGTGAGCGAGCACTTTGGCTACTGCATAAATTAATTTGCTCTGGAGCCATCCTTCCTGAGCCAAGACAAAAATGCATGAGCTGGAGGCTAAAAAAACTGTGCGCTAGCTCAAGGGTGTAGACTTTCCAATTTCCCGGGGGGGGGGCTGGGGCTGGGCCAGAGGCATTGCTTTGCTAGGAGCAAGGGTGGCTCCCGGGGGAGGCTGAGCAGCTTCCTGAAAATTTCGGCGGGGGCTGAAGCCCCGCCGCCCCCACGAAGATTACGCCTATGCGCTAGCTCACACTAACTCAGCTTAGAGGGAACACTGAATGGTACCTCTTTGTAGTGTTATAAAGAGATGTATGTTGTGCTGCTTCCTTGCCTTCCTTAGCATTCCCCACTTATTTTTGCAGCCACCAAAGACTCTTGCTGGAGAATTCTTAGTTGGACCTAAAAAACAGGATGGCTTGGGGGATGCATTTTCATGTCTACATATGGATGTAGCCTCTCTTGGCTGTTCCTCTGGAGTCATTACATGTTCTAAGTATGCCTGAGATCTGTAGTCTGGGTATGTGTTTAGCTGAAACACTTACTTAACACACATAGTTGCTTTGTATAGGGAGAGCCCAGTTTAAATGAGACCTATGCAAGTCCAAGTCTCACAGGTAGACATTTTTGTCATTTTTAAGATAAGGGAAAGCTTTCTTCAGGTCCCTGGACAAATTGACCAAACGTTGGGGGGGGGTGAGGTGGAGAGGAGAGGAGAGGAACACACACTTGATATATAGAGAAACAAAGAACTTGAAAGAAGAGTCTGGAAACTCATTCTTTTACTTAGAGCTCACAATCAGAGGGCACTATAATCAAGTTGACTCTTCTGCTCTAAACAGTGCATTGACTGGTGAAGCAAAGTGATCTGGGAGAAATACAGGTCTTCCCTTAGAGTAATCTGAAACTAGGAAGGTCTGCCTTGTGCTTTAGTCACGCAAGTACGGACTGTTGAAGAATTTTGCTCTGCTGTCTCAGAATTGCTGGGTGTCACCTCTTCCATCTTATCATTGATTGTGGTTTGCTATTAAGGGTTTTCTCTATATTTTAGTGATTTCATAGAGTCCAGTGATATATAGATAGATGATTGATTGATTGATAGACAGATAATTAAGAACTTTTAAAAATACAGGATGCAAAATAGACAAGGAAATGTATTTCAGGGTGGTTTTTTTACCACTAATGAATAAATATATCAACATAATTACGATAGACTAAATATACCAACATTATTGTGATAGGCTTATATATGTGTCACAGTAGTAGATCAATGTTCTTTAGTTTGCCATGAAATAATAACGGAAGTCCAATTTCAAGCACATTACTGTATTGTCTCCCTTCTGTATCTCCTATGTAATCAGTTGCTTTAGATAATACTGCTTATTTAAATTGCTTTTCCATTCACTTGTCATTGGATAGCGGAAACTGACCAAAATTCTTGTAGCCACTTACCATATACACAATAAGTTGATGGTATTAAATAGATATATTATTTGTACACATCAATAAAATGAGTACACAATATTAGCTTCATTATGATAATTCTATTAGTTAGCTTCATCTTACCTCAGAGTAATTTTTTTGCTGTATCATATGTCCACCACATATGAAAATAGGAACCATCTTTCTGTTACTGCAGTCTGAATATGGGGAGAAGTTTTTGGTGTGAGCCCAGCATGCCTATGCTTGACCCTTGCCCAGCTTCTGATTGGATTGGCCACTTGGGACCAGGGAACAGTGAATGTTTCCTTAAGGAAGAGTCAGTTCTAGCTGTCTTAAGCAGGTAGTTATGAGGGTCCTATCAAATATACTATCTCTAGACTAAGGCTATAAACAACAATTAACTTTGCTGGCAAGGTACTTTAATGATTGGGTATTTCCTGCACAGCTTAAGGCTTTCCTGGATGAAACTAATTAACTAGAACCATTTCAAATCTGGCTTCTAGTCTGGTTTGGAAATAGAAACAGAGGCTGCTGCCACACACGCTAAGTAATCCACTTTCAATCCACTTTCAGTGCACTTTCAAAGTGGATTTTGCCAGTTCACACAGTAAAACTCCACTTTGAAAGTGCACTGAAAGTGGATTGAAAGTGGATTACTTAGCATGTGTGGCAGCAGCCTGAGTTGGTCACCCTGACTTTACTGTGGCAGATAGGGGGAATGTATTGATACTTCAAATTTCACAGTGGTATTTGATAGCATCATCCATGGGTCTTTCTGATCCTGTGGTTCCTTTCTTATCTGTCAGACTGGTACCAAAGTGTGGTGCAGGGGAGCAAATGGATAGTACCATAGCTCTCTCAAACTATATGGTACCACAGGTAGAGTACAACAATGGGATTCCAGCATGGTTCCGTGCTATTTAATATTAACATGAAAAACCTGAAAAAGGTTGTTCAAAAACATTCAAGGATCATAGAGCTCAGTGTGATCAAAATGATGATGACACCCTGTTTTTCCTTTTTATTTAAATTAGGCGAAACACTGGAAATTCTGAACCAGAGCCTAGAGATAATAATGAGCTTAATAAGGACCAATTAACTGAAGCTCAGTCCAAAGAAGACTGAGATGCTGTTGATCAATAACTGAGCGAGGGATGATTATGAAGTCATCCTGTTCTTCTGGATGGATTGCACTCTTCCTAAAGGAGCAGTTTCACCTTGGAATCTACTATTAGATTCGGATCTTCAGATGGAGACACAAATCTCTGCTTCCATTGATGTAGAGATATGGTGGCACCTCACCTCTGAAACTTCCTACCTCCAAGGTCTTCCCGGCATTAGATCTGCTTAGCTTCAGGCACCAAATAAAATGTGACTGTTTTAACTCATGGTTTTAGGGTTAGGGTTATTATGACTGATCTAAATGATTTTTTGTTTGGACTTTTTGTCTGTATGTTTTAGAGTTTGTATCTGACTATTTTAGGCTAATGGATATTCTGGTTTTCCACTGCAGTCATAAAGCCAAAGATGGCAGTAATATACTCTATTTTAGTTGACAGTTAAAATATTAGAATAACTTCTATCCCATTTAGTTTAAAAAGTTTTATCCACATTTCATGTATGCTTTTGGGCTCCCCCTTTCACCGAGAGCCTTCAAACCAAATAACACTTCATTAGACATTTTAGAGATTTTCAGAGGTGCTTTTGACAGCAAATGACATTAAAGAAAAGCTCAAAGTAGTTGGTTACCCACAGGGAAAATGAGAACTGTTGGTTTAAAAAACCTCCTGAAAAACTTTATTTTTCTTTATAAAAGCGTGAGATTGTCCTCCAACAAAATTTTTGTCAATACAGTCATTTTTGCTTAAGCATTTGCTGAGAAATATTAGAGACTTCCAATGCAACTCTGGCATTCCGTATTTAATTGCACATTTTAACTTTCAGAGCAGTCAATCACAATATGGAGACATGTGGCATGCCTGTACCTTTAAGTTGTCAAAAAAATTAACCCTGCGTGCTTTCCCTTTTCTGTTGCTGACTCATATGGAACATCTCTTTACTTGGAAAGTTGATTTGTGCTTAGTGAGAACCAGCACTGATTAATCTTTAGGATATATCCTGAAACAGATGAGGAAGGAAATGGATGAACCATAATTTAGAGGCATTCTTGGTATCTTGCAAATCTATTTTTCAGTGCCTACGGAAGACTAGGAGAACAGCAGCTGCTATTCCATACATATTCCCAAATACAGCTTTTTACAATGTAATTAAGGTCAAAATTTGAATATATAATTCCTCAAGAATTCTTGACAGGAAAATTTAGGGGACCATATGTCCATTTTTATACTGGGCACAGTGCAACTCTAGAGATCTTGTCACTACCTTTTATTGTGCCTCATCCACACTATTGCCAGGTTGCTATGGTTACTTTAAACCTTCATCTGGAAACCAGAGCAATTCTCAGTGCTCCTGTAGATTCAAGACTAGCATGGACTCCACAGCTGGGAGCCAAGCTGAATGGATGCAGCAGTGGGAAGCCTTAAGCCATCCATGGACTAGTCTTTAAGAAAACACACCATACAATTTGCACACCTCCTTCTGTCTGCTGGAGACAACCCTGTTTATTCATTCTCCAGCTCTCTTCTCCATTTAGGCTGCATTAGATAAAAGTCTAAGAAGTAACTTGACAGATCTAGCCAATGACTTTAACAGTCTGTTTCCAACACCAACCACCCAGAAACCTCTAAATCTTCACAAGCAAGTCACTAGAAGAGGCACCAGTAGGAATCACATATACCATTTTAAGATGTGTTGCTTCTGTGGGAATGATAAATAAGAGGATAACAGAATACACATGAAAGAAGAATGAACCAGCAACATTATCTAACAGGAGAGGAAGGGGGGGGGGTTTGGGGGGGAATCTCTGTTAGTTGAATGAGACCTGAATTTAAACAAATAAGCCTACAGTGGCTACAGTTAAAATGGAGACTCCATTTAGTCAGGGGAAATCATAGTTGAATGAAACAATCTATGAAATAGCTAGGCCACTAGGTTAATTAAGTTTCATAAAACCAAGATCATAAGAAATGCTTTGCAATTGATTTATTAAACACTCTTAGGTATGTGCATGTCATACCCATACACATATCCTGGTTTAATCATGGCTTGTTCTCTGGTACATCCCTCAATGCAAGGCAGGCAGAGTTTCCAACTGTTGGAAAATTCCTGGACATTTGTGGGGTGGAGTCTGGTGGGGTTTGGGGATGTGAAGGACCCCAGTAGGGTATAATGCCATAGAGTTCACCTTCCAAAGCAGCCGTTTTCTTCAAGGAAACAGATATCTGTAGTATGGAGATCAATTGTAACTCCGGGAGATGTCCAGGCCCCACCTGGAGGGTGGCAACTGCACTGGAGACAGTGAAGCCAACAGTTGTCAAGGCGTACCTTGCTTTGAATGATTATCTGTGATCTGTATCCTGTTTTCCCAACTAATCATAATTAAAATAATCCATGGTTTCATAATATGTCTGAACTGAACCAGAATATCCCTTGCTGCTGACAGAAAGGCTGCCCCCTCCTATACAGGCTCCCTTGTGTTCCAGAGAAGTAACCATGGAGAGAATGAACTCTTCATCACATTGCATCCAAGTGCAACAGGCCAAGAGAAAGCCTCCTTCCCCTTTGCTATAGTGCAGCAGCCTATCAGTGTGATTCACTAAACAGCCTTCATCCTTCATCAATCAGGAAAAGCAGATCTCCCTGTGCAGTGGGGGCCTGGAGAGAGGGGGAGAGAGAGAGAGAGAGAGGAGAGAAGTAAGCTTTTAAGAGCAAAGCCTAATGGCCCCTTGAGAAAAGCAGCAGCTGAATGGAGAGGAGAGGAGGGGAGACTAAGAAGGGTTGAGAATGAAATAAACTATATATAAAAAAGGGCTTCACCTGAATTTTAATCATACCCAGGGGACAACATGAGATTTAATACACAACATTACACAGCTGCTTTGCTACACGAGATTAACTTTGTGTAACAGGATGAATAAAAATATATTCCCAGTCCAAGTTTCTGAAATATTCTGGCCCCAGGCAGTTGGAGGAACGGGCACGGAATGTAGAATGAGGCAGGGAGACAATCCGGAGATGCTTTTAAGCACCAGACAAGCCAGCAGACCAGAGCTGTGTTCTAAGACAAATCTTCCATAGAGCTTCTCAATGAATAATTAACTTTCAGTTGCAATGATCAGTGGCAAATCCATGTCTCCCTATAGAGTAGATCCAATAGATCTTAAATTAATACATCTACAAAAAAGTGAATAGTCTTACTCATCTATGAAAGCAAGCAACAGATTGCCCCCCGCCCCTTAGGTTTTGTTGATTCAGCCTGGGCAACTCACTGTTTTGTGCACGATCATAGGGGTGGCCCACTTCTGCTGTTGTAGTTTGGAATTTCTCCCAGTAGTACACATGATGTTTTGACTTCTGACAACATGCAGTAAAAATGCTTGTAGGACTCCTGGGAGGTTATGTTAAAGGAGGTGGGGGAAAACCATTGCAACAAAGCTTTTTAACTTTTAAAAATCCAAACTATGGTCTTGTCAAATACACGACAACCCAAATGGATGTGGCAGAATTTTTCAAGAACAGACAAAAAGACATTCAGAGTTTTAACAATGCCAGAGAACTCTGTTGAAGTAGAGTCCTCTTCCTTGAAAGCTAGTTCCATTATTCACATTGCAAGTCGAAAGAAGAGGTTCTGTAACCTGTGACTGCCTTCTTTGGGCTACTCCCAAATATTTTAAACAGAGTACATATAAGGCTGAAATTATATATTGCACTGATTTCCATCTTTGTATTTCTTCCACAATTTTTAGTGGGTATAATCAGAAGGAAAAGACAGGCAACATCTAACTTTGATACAAAAAAAAGGGGATTAGTTTTAGAAACTTGTGTGATCTGTCGGCGGTGTTCAACAATTGACCACCAACTACTGATCCACCACCTCACCGACACTGGGATCCAGGGGTCTGCCTTGCAGTGGCTTTCCTCATTCCTTCAGGGTTGGGGACAAAGGGTGGCCGTAGGGGAAGAGCTGTCCTGAAGGCACCTGCTATTTTGTGGAGTGCCCCAAGGAGCTGTCCTTTCCCCAATGTTATTTAACATCTACATGTGCCCCCTAGCCCAGATTTCCTGGAGGCATGGGTTGGGATCTCACCAATATGTGGATGACACCCAGTTCTATCTGCTGTTGGGTGGCCAGGCTGACTCTAGTCCGGAAGATCTGGACCTGGCATTGCAAGCTGTGGCTGGTTGGCTTAGACTGAGTTGATTGAAATTGAATCTGACAAAGACAGAGGTTCTGTGCCTGAGTCGGAATGGCTCGAGGGTAGGGATCCCACTCCTGACCTTTGATGGGGCACTGCTGGTGCCAGTGCCAGAGGTTAGAAGCTTGGGAGTGCTCTTGAATGCCTCCCTAATGATGGAGGCCCAGGTAGCAGCCACTGCGAAGACAGCCTTTTATCATCTTCAGCTGATTAAGCAGTTGGTTCCCTTCCCCAAACAAAATGACCTGGCAACAGTGATCCACGCAATGGTCACCTTGAGATTGGACTACTGTAATGCTCTCTACATGGGGCTTCCCTTGTCCCAAATTCGGAAGCTGCAGCTGGTGCAGAATGTGGTGACCAGGCTGTTGCTGGGTCTCTTCATGCGAGAGCCTGGCCCGTAGCTAACATGGGGCCCACGGGGCCCAGCCCCCTAGTATTTCTTCTGGGCCCCCTCCCTCCTGGGCTGCCCCAAAGTGCTCCAACTTACCACCTGCACTGTACTTCCATTTAATTAGCTGGTGGCCCCCCCGAGGCCCCCTCCCAAAGAATTCCCTAGCTACGGGGCTGGCGAGAGCACATCCAGCCTGCACTAAAAGCACTACACTGGCTGCCCATAGCATACCGAATTCGGTTCAGGGTGCTGGTTCTTACCTTTAAAGCCCTTTATGGCCAGGGGCCTTTCCCCACATGTTCCCCAGAGAGTACTATAATTCCGGGCCCCAGAGAAGCTAGGCTGGCTGTGATGAGGGTCAGGGCCTTTTCAGTAATGGCTCTGCACTGGTGGAACAAGCTCCTGGAAGACATCAGGGCCCTGCGGGACCTTTTACAGTTCCACAGGGCCTGCAAGATGGAGCTCTTCCACCAGGCCTTCGATATAGTGAGCTGCACCTAACAAACTGAGGCCCTGGCCCCAACAATAACATCAACATTAACAACTGGTGCCTTGCCAATTTGACCCAGACTATGATGGCTGTGGACTGTATATCTATGTTGGATCGGATGCTACCAATGCCCGCTATCACTACATGATTCATGCTAGCGCTTTATGTAATGTTTTAGTTATATTTTTATTGTTTAGCTATATTTATTGTAATTTTATGCAATTTTCTGTTTTATCTGTGCAATAAATACTGTGTTAGCCGCCCTGAGCCTGCCTTGGCAGGGAGGGTGAGATATAAATTAAATAAATAATCTAACCTACTCCCATTTCTCTCCACTGATTTTTGTAAACATTTAAAAAATATTGGAAGACATTTTCATTAATTGGCTACAAATCTGTGGGACTGCGTGCAGGCCCCTATTTTGCATAGATGCCATAATCACCAAAATGAGAAAATTCAAGGACATTAGCAATATAATGGGTAGCTTGGAAGATGAAGTCCTATCTTGACTTAGGTGATATGGCCACATGGACATATGTTGTAGTTACCTTGAGGCTAGATGACTGTGAAGTACTCCTCATGAGTTTGCTTTTAAAGGCAACTCAGAAATTCAGTCGATACAGAATGCAACACCCAGCTACTATCAGGCACTAAGTGGAATGTGCATATCACCCCACCCACCACCATTCTGCATACACTCCATAGGGTTATTGTGATAACCCCTTTCTTAAAACTGAAGGGAGGGACCCACATTGCCTCTCTGATGAATATGGAGAACCTGCTTGGTTTTGAGATATAAGTTTTCTCCTCAGTTACAAGATATTCTTAGGTTAGCAAGTTATAAAGGCTTTGGGTTTCTGCTGTGAGGTAAGTTTTATACTGAATATGAAGAGTACAGAGATAATTGAAGCAGGAGGTTTAATAAAACAGCAAATATTTATTTACGTACAGGACATATGGTGAATTCCAGGGGTCGTTTCATAGAAAAAGAGCTAGGGGATCTCATTAGCATAACTCATTAGCATATGCCACACTCCCTGACATCACCGGAAGTGTGTCATAAGGCCACACACCCCGCCCCCAACGGTCCCGGCCGCCACCGCCGCCGGCCTTGCAGGTCCACTGCCGAGCCCCATGAGGGGCCCGGCAGTGGACCTGCAAGGCCGGCGGGAGTGCAAGGAAGCCCCACGAAGGCCCTCCCTGGCCCCAGGCAGGCAGGGGTGGGGAGAGGCAGGGAGGAAGCAACTTACCCTCCCTCTTCTCCTGCCTCCTGGCTGAATGAGGGCCAGAAGCGGGGCGGCCGGAAATGGGGGGCGGGACTTCGTCATGTGCCCTGCCCCCCGTACCTCACCCAGGGGAACTGCGATCCCCCGCGATCCCCCCCGAAATGACCTCTGGTGAATTCTCTTTAAAGCTTGTAGTTACTAGGTCTGCTCATCACTTGAGGCAGAAGTCACAATTCTATCCTCTCCCAGAGGTAGAGTTAAACCATTCCACCACACTACCAAGCAGAGCTACACATTAAATTGTCTGGTCTCTTGCTGAGACAATTCCCTTTTTCAGTCTGCACTCCTCCCTCAATGGTCAGCTCCCTGGGATTGGGTGCTGGAGCAGCACTGCCATAGGCTTAGTTGTGAAAACAGTTAAATGGCTGTTTTATCTCTCAGGGGCAGAACAGTCTTCTGTCCATCAGAGTTACCAATCAGGTACCAGGTTCAATTGAAGGTTCTGGCTGTCATCTACAAAGCCTTTAGGCCCAGATACTTGCAGAACTGCATCTCTTGCTATGTCCCACAAAAATGGTAGGACTAATCTGAACAAAGCATTTGAAAGTTGCATCCTGCCCATGCACATGCATCTTCTGTGGTGGCTTCCACATTATGGAACACCCTGCCTGAGATTATCAGGAAGGCCTCCACACTTCTGTCATTTAATAGAATGCACAAAACAGACATGTTCAGGAGGACATTCTTACAAAATAATCAGAATATAGTATAAGGATAGTACTGTAGTCTATTGCCAT
This sequence comes from Gekko japonicus, assembly GCF_001447785.1. Classification (NCBI taxonomy): domain Eukaryota; kingdom Metazoa; phylum Chordata; class Lepidosauria; order Squamata; family Gekkonidae; genus Gekko; species Gekko japonicus. The sequence goes on from NW_015175975.1 coordinate 631,974, forward strand.
GTTTACTATACTTTCCATCCCTGTTTACTACAATGCAATATTTTTTAACTTTTGTAACCCTTTCTACATTAGTACATTCTTGCATGTTTAGTGCCTCAGGCAGTTTTTTGCTTGCATTATTTTCAGTTGTTTTTCCTGTTTTGTAATCTGCCTTGAGTCTCAGTGAGAAAGATGGGCTATAAATGAAGTTAATAAAGTACAGTGTGAAGGCTCAGGTATTTCATCTCCTTTGCCTCCTAGGATATCAAATTACAATGCATATACCAGTTTTCCCATTTTGAACCAAAATTTAGCAAGCATTCAAAGTAATAATTATCATTCTAAGCGTGACTCTATAATCCCCCCCCCCCAAATATAATGCTGTATTTGCTTCCCTACATTTTTTTTGCCATATCAAGTAAATCACATCAGGAAGGTGTTTTGATACTACATGGCAGCCCAATTGCCTGCAGTCTTAATGAAATGTTGATACAATATGACATACTACCTCAATAGATAGGCATCCATAAGTAAGCCTTGTTTCCCCCCAGGGCACCTTGCCTGAGCCCATGTCATTTTCATCCCAAAAAGCTTTGGCCTTCAGCTGCTAGAGGTGCAGGAAGTTTGATATTTAAAGCTGGGTCTCACAATTAAAGCAGGCATTCCCCTAGGCACTCGCTAAAGGGAGTAGCCTGACCACCTGCGAACATTAAGCTAGGCTTCTTTGTTCGACCCTCCAGAGCTCCCCCCATCCATAGCCGTAAGCAGACCAATAACCAAAGCTCTCAGGATTCCACTCATTGCATACTCTTCCTTGATAAATCAATCATGAGCCTAGGGAGGACCATCAAGCCACCTCCCTGCCTCATAGTCTGCCACTTAGGTAATTTAATCACCCTACCTCTGTCCCCTGCTACCTCACCTGGTGCCTATCATCCTTCCCTTCCCCACCATATTTTGACTTCATTTCCCCCTGGGCTGACACCATCCTCCACTCGTCAAAAATTCAAATCCACCAATAGAAAGTAGGATCCGGTACTCTTAGTCCAATACATTTGTGGACCCTAGGTTTGCCTCAAATTCAGCCAGTAGCTGATCTCCCTAACAGTAGCCCAGATAAATATAAGTGCATTAAAAGGGCATCTCAAACCCTCCATTTTCATCATAGGTTGACTCCCAGATCTTCCTTCACTGACATCGTCAGACCTTACGACACCACTGGACCCCTCCTCTTTGAGACAAGCAGGGTATGTTTTCCTTGCCATTCTTCTACTCTCCATCCCCAGATACTTTCTATCCTTTCCACATTTTCCTTGCTCTCCTACCTAGTGTTCCAGACCACTCTACATGTCTCTGGCTTGTCTCTCCCATAGAACCCCCCCTTTTTTTGCAAGGACTCCTTTCTTTCTACCCAAAATTCATTTCCTGTTTATCCCATCACAACTTCTGGTCCCATTGTGGCAACCCTTAAGCTTTCTCCTGTCTCTGGCTTAGTTTCCTCTGGGTTAGCCATGTGGGAGGAACGTAATGTGAATCAGTTGGGTATTTAGCATAAAGGAATTGAAGAGAATTGTGCAAAGTGACTTTTTATGGGATTGCCACATGTAAATTACTGTGTTATTGCCATTGAATAGTTCAGTCTTGCTGTCTTGTGCTTCTGCCTCTCTTCCTTTCTATTCTGTACCTGTGTCAGGGCAATAACATTACTTGCTGGTTCAATGCTCGTTTCCCTACTAATTGCTTTCGTATTAGAGAATGATTGTGCCAGCATGGGACCCATGTATACAATAGACTGAAAAGGATCCATTTTGCTCCAGAACTCCTATTCTGGTTCTATATGTGCTTTGCACTTGATAGGCCTGACCCAGAAACTAATTTGGGTAACAGCCTTGCACAAATATCACAACTGCCTTGTGGTAACTGGACCCATTTTGTAATGCAGGGAATACCTGTACACCTCTCACATGCAACAGTGCCAATAAAATAAACAAAATCAAAACAACAAACTATTATAAAAGACTAGCTTTGATGTAGTTTGTTGCACTTGTGCCCATGGATGTCCTCTTATCCATTCCTTTATTGCTGCCTTCTAAAGCCCATGGGCTATGGATGGATGTGAAATTCTGAGCCAGCTGTAATTTCACAGCAGCGCTTCATAGGAGGGGAGTAATCTTGCCACTTTCATCCCCAGAACCTGTCAAAGCAATCACGGATTTCTATTATGGGGAAGCAATTAGGGACTCCCTGTGGCTCCTCACACTGCTTCTCTTTTGTAGGACAACACATCAAGCATGCTTTATGCTATCCATGGAGGCAAGGCTGGCCTTGCCTGAAGCCAGTAGAGTTTGTGAAAATAGAGGTTACTGGGGCAGATAAAATGTCCTCCCTCTGAACACATGTAGTACTGCCGATTTTGCCCTTGAATGTAGCCTGCAGCAATTTCCAGCAGACAAATGAAAAGATTTCTCTATTGATTTTCGAACTAATGAGCCCAGTTTTTGCCTCCATACTCAGTATTCACGTTCTCACTCTACAGTATCTGGCCTGGTTTGCACTTTCCTCCTGCATCCTCCATCTGTGCTAATGTTTCATATAGTTCATTTTAAAATTTAAAAGTTGTCTTTTTGGATGAGACCAAAGGTTTCTCTAGTCCAATGCTCTGTCTCCAACAGTGGCCAGATGGATGTTCCTGGGAAGCTCAGAAACTGAACATGCTGGAGATAGCCTTCCCTTGTTTTTATTCTGCATTTGTTAATCAGTGTTATACCAATTCTGAACATGAAGGTTTGGGTGGCAGACTATTAAACAGGACTATTAAATGTCTTGTTTAAAAAATATTTTCTACTTGTAGCCATCCAACCATCCTATTACAATTGCATGGTTTGTTTGAAAATCCCTTTTCTTCTGGATTGCCCCTCTGCATGCTTTATGATGTACCCATACAATTCTAGGAGGTTAATTAGGCAAGGCTTCCTTTTGCAGAACCCATGTTGGTTATTCCTCAGCAGTCTTCACATTAAGAATGCTTTCCATCAGACTGTTTAGGACAGTTACATTAGCTACCTGCCTGTTCTGTGAAGGAAGGCTGTTATTAGTGAGATATATATCATTCAGTATGATATCATTTGGAGGGAAGGCATCATGGTATAGGTCAGTCTTGTCAGATCTCGAAAACTAAGCAGGGTTAGTACTATAATGGGAGACCACCAAGGCAGGCTCTGCAGAAGAAGGCAATGGCAAACCACCTCTGCTTCTAGGGTTGCCATTCCCCCCAGTGGAGGTGGGGTCCCCCTGATTTCAGGGGGCCCAATCTACCGCCAGCCAGCTGGTTGGCAGGGGGAGCCCCACCCCCAAAGAGCCCTGCCACACACCTGGCACGTCACACGAGGGGAAGCTCTAGCATTTGGCTAAAAACTCTATGATAACCATAGAGTTTTTAGCCAAATGCTAGAGCGTCCGCTTCACAATGTGCCCAGTGTGATGCCATCACTTCTGTGAACAAAAGATCCAGGAGAGCAGGCTAGAGCCCTCTGCCAGCAGAAGGTAAGGACCTGGCAAACCTATCTGCTTCTGACTTGCCTTGAAAACTCCTTGCTGGGGTCACAATAAATCAAGTGTGACTTGATGGCACATACATATGTATGATATAATTAATGCTCTCTGAAAACTCTTGGGTGAATGCCATTCAACCCCAGTGGCTTTTCAGTTTGTCTGTTTTAAAACAACATTTTTCTCACCTCATGTTATATATTGGGACTGAAACATTGCAGGACTGTGCTGCCAGAGACAGGGTGAGCTTGGAGCCGAATAACAATAGACCAACAGGATTCTGGCAGTAACCAGTTAAGATGTAAAGTTTTGCAAATAGCCTATGGGAGTGGGGTGTGTTGGGGTGTGGCCACTGCATGCAATATAACCAAGATGAGGCTCTGGTCTACAGTCTTGTTCTTGCTGAAATCACTGAATAAAGTAGAGCTGATCACTAGACTTGGAGTCTGTTCATCCATGGAACCCTCTATTTAACAGGGTGTTCCTCCAACATCTTTTGTTTTATGTTTTAAGTGAGTACAAAACAAGGCATTCCATTTGTCTGAAATTCCTCTGTTGTCCAGCATCAATCCCTAGAAGTCTTTTTCATCTCACTTCTTCTTTGGGTAGCTTCCTGCTTCTATGGTACTTAAAGATTAAATTAGTTTTAATTTATGATTCATTTCATTTATATCCCTCCCTTTTCCATCATGGACCAAGGCAGAACATATTGGGTTTGCATGAGGTCTCCCATGTAAATACTGGCCAACTCATGCTGAACACCAGCAAAGATACATGATATAACTTCCAACTACACTTGCAGAAATTTAACACTGCTCTTCCCAGTTGCTTCTTCAGCTTCTTTCCTAAGTTGCCTAAATGTTTGCAAGAGCTGGACATCAGTATATAAAAAAAGTCATGTCTTTTGTACTCTGCTTTTCTCTACATTTTATGGACTTTTCTGTGTCTTTTCTGATTTGTGGTGTTCATTTTAAATGATCTCTTATACATTTTAAAAATCCCTTGTCCTCAACTCATAGTAAGAACAGAAAGATGGTTTTGCTCTGTAAAGCAGCATATACCATCATGGGGCTGGATCCCACAAAACATTTCCACTGATGAAATCACAGAATCATAGACCATCGAATCCAACTCAATGCAGGATTAGCCTAGAGCATCCCTGACAAGTGTTTCTCCAGTGGCTGCTTAAAAATTGCCAATGAGGAGGAGCTCATCATCTCCCTAGGCAGCTGAGTCTACTGTTGCACAACTCTTACTATAAATAAGTTTTTCCTAATATCCAGCCAGTACCTTCTCACCCTTAATTTAAACCCATCATTGCGAGTCCTCTCCTCTGCTGCTAACAGGAACAACTCCCTGTCCTCCCTTTCTACCAATTCCCCCATCTTCCAGTAAACCTTCAGTTCCCCCCCTCATGCTGTTTGCAGATGTCCCCAGCCCCTAGGAACAGCATTTGACACAGAAATCCAGAAACATGGAATGCCATTCAGCCAAAATATCACATGAAAGAAAAAGACAAAAGTTCTCAAAAGTTATAAGAAGTATGTATCCCATTTCTGGAGTAAAACATACAATTTTCTCCCACTTATATATGAAGGAAATATCTGTGTGGAATGGAGTGGGGCCCATATTGTGAGTTTATTCTTTGCTCAGTTTGTGTGATCTGGTGAATCTAGGATAATGGATATATTTAGCTATGATTGTAGGATAAAGCATCAGAATATAACCTTTAACAAGAAGCATGCCCATAAAGCTTTGTAGAATGTTTGCTCCTCTCCAAACAAATCTGTAGTTTTCATGTTTGTGGGGAAAATGTGTTATTTATTTCTGCTAAAGGCATCAAAGCTGGAATTTAAGAAATCTGCAGAGATTGTCTGTTCATCAGGTCAGTATGCCAAGAATTCCCAACTTCCATATAACACAGAAGTGTGTGTTTTAGGGCATAGGACAGTGAATGAATGAGATTCTTGGCTCACAAGACTGGTTGCCGTCTTGGATGTTTACATTCTTCCTGTGGCTGCCTGCATAGTCCTCCATTTCTGCAACGTGTGCCTATAGCACTGCTTATAGCTAAGAGGTCACTGTGCCACCTGCTGACCTGCAGTCTTGGACAAATACACATGGAAGAAATTATGGAGGTGATGGAGCTGGGAATTGAAGCAGAAATCCCTCAGGGCCACCACATTAATCCTTTCAGCTGGGCAGGAGAAGAAGCTTGAAATCCCAGATACCTGATTGCTGCAAATTCCTGTTCACTGCAGAATGCAAACAATGGATCAGTGATTCATTGCTTCCTTATAGCTAATAAGTCATTGCATTGGTGGGAATAATGACTTAAAAAGAAGAAGAGCTATTTTATATCAATAAAAAACTCTGAAGGGGCATAAATACACTTTCTCCCCATTGCCTTAACCATTTTATTCAAAACAAAGTTTGAGTTGAGTGGCATCTTTAAGACCAACAGCGTTTTATTCAAGGTACACACACTTCTTCAGATACAATTCATTTTATTAAAGCTAGCATCAATACTTTGCAGAACATTCATATATAATAATTATTTTATGGATGTATATGCAAAAAGTATATTGGATAAAGGACCCAAAATCCTGACTGTTAAGAACTTTGATGCTAACATGATCACCAGGCAAATTAACCTTAACTCTCAGTATCGTCATCTTTTTAATATGGTTAGCATATCTTTCAGTAATACAGTCATTAAAATAAATTACAGTAAAAATTATAGTTAAAAAGCCATCCAAGATCTCATCCCAATGGCTACTTATTTTTTTTAAAAAGGTTCAGTTGTCTTGAGCACCATGCCAAGCAGTTTTGTGCCTGTGCAGCAGCTGTTTGTGCCATAAGGTGATGATCAGGCCATGCTTTGGCAGAGGTCATTTCGGGGGGGAACGTGACGAAGCCCCGCCCCCTGCTTCCGGCCGCCCCGCTTCCGGCCCTCATTCAGCCAGGAGGAGGCAGGAGAAGAGGAAGGGTAAGTTGCTTCCACCCTGTCTCTCCCCACCCCTGCCTGCCTGGGGCCAGGGAGGGCCTTTGCGGGGCTTCCTTGCACTCCCGCCGGCCTTGCAGGTCCACCGCCGGGCCCCTCATGGGGCTCGGCAGTGGAGCTGCAAGGCCGGTGGCAGCGGCCGGGACCGTTGGGGGCAGGGTGTGTGGCCTTATGACACACTTCCAGTGATGTCAGGGGGTGTGGCATATGCTAATGAGTTCCCCTAGCTCTTTTTCTACGAAATGACCCCTGTGCTTTGGTAATGTAATATATTTGTGTTGCAGCTTGCAGCTGGTTTTCCACTTGCCCAGTCCAGAAACCAAATCTTCCAAGTCATAGAAAAGATCATGCTCAGCTTATTAAAGTGACCTACTTATCAAGCATAGAATCAATTTAGAGTCCAGTGGCACCTTTAAGACCAGCAAAAGTTTATTCAAGGTATGAGCTTTCATGTGCAAGGCACAACCTAGGGTTGCCAATGTTGAGTTGGGAAATACCTGGAGATTTTGGTGATGGAGCCTGAGGAGGGGATGTAATGCCATAGAGTCCACTTTCAAAGCAGCCACTTTCTCCAGGTGAACTGATCTCTGTCACCTGGATATAAGTTGTAATAGTGGAAGATCTCCAGCTACCACTTGGAGGAAATAGGTGTTAACCATTTATTGTTCCTTCCTTGTGAAACTTTATATTGTTGGAATTTCATATGCTATATGATAGTAAATTCTAATAATCAGTAAGCAGTAAATATTGTACATGGTGTTACTTTTAATTGGTCAGCCGTGTTGGTCTGTATTTGAAAAAGTGTGCCCTGCACACGAAAGCTCATAGGTTGAATAAACTTTTGTTGGTCTTAAAGGAGCCACTGGACTCTAAATTTGTTCTACTGCTCCAGCCCAACACGGCTGACCACCTGGAAGCATAGGATCAGTAATGGCTCATCAGCTCTTTTGCTATTATTATTATTATTATTATTATTATTATTATTAT
>NW_015175975.1:639630-647768 GCF_001447785.1 Gekko japonicus
GGCAACTTCCTGGCGCAGGTCTTCTGGCGCGGGTCTTCTCTTTAGTTGCTGCGATTCCACGGGCTTGGAAGAAGGGCGCGTCAGTGCGTGCTCCTGCTGCGGCTCTGGCCTGCTGCGTCACCCCGCCTCCGCGCTCCGTCAGCCCAGCCTCGCTCGCTCGATTCGCCGTCGCCGCCATGTTCTCCGCCGCCACTGCTCCGCCGCTCCGTTGCTCCGCCACCACGAAGGACAGGTGCCCCCCCCGCTCTAAGAGCAGGTACCCATTTTGTCTACTTGCCCTTTATTGGGCTTTCGAGCTGTTGGGTGGATGGGAGCTGGGACATGGGCCGAGACCTCACCCCGGCCACGGTGGGCTCGAACAGCCGAAGTTGTTCGACAGATGGAATTGCAGGCTTCATTTACCGCCTGCGCCACCACTCCCTACGCAGTCAGAGATATCCATTGTCTGCATTTTACACCCACCTAGTCAGCAGCATTTACCATGAAGTGATCAGAAGAAGTGGTGATAAACACCAGGTTCATGGGTAGACACTGAGTGATGGTGTCAGAGGACAAAAAGACATCCACATTATAAGTCTGAACTCAAAAATCATCAATGTAGTTCCCCTCTTCCCCTTTTATGTATGTGCCTTTTAACAAGTGGAGATGGCCACAGGTCAGGAAAGTAGTCTGTAATCATGCAAAGGAACAAATCCAAACCATTTGGATACAGAGAAGCAGCCCATCAAATGATTGGCTTACAGATCACAACCAATGAGGCAGATACAAGCTGAAACGATGGGTAATGAAGCATCCCTACCCACAACTTCAACTGGGGCTACTAGGGCAAAAATATTTTAAATAATATACATGAAATACTACAATGCATACTCAGCTCTTTTAGTTTACAGTAGACTGATGTTTAGCTTATACTAGTTTCCCATGTGCTTTTCCTACAAACAGGAGCAAATATGGGACCATAACAGGTAGCACCATCAGGAGAGAAGCTGCTGAGAAAACTGTACGTAGATCAACCAAGCACTGGACAATGAACACAAGTACACAGTTTTCTCTTTGATAAGTAGAGTGAAAAGGTAGCTAATTTTCAACTAAACTGAATATAGGATTTTGTGTGTTATGTACCACTAAGCTGCTTTTGGCTTATGGTGACCCTATGAATTAATAGCTTGCTTCCCAAACATCATGTAATTAACAGCCTTGTTCAGGTCTTGCAACCTGGAGGCAGGGGCAGATTAACCATTAAACAGACTAAGCATGTGCTTAGGGCACCAGGGCCAAAGGGGGCACCACAAAGTTGGGAAAAACGTTAAAACCTTAGTTTGTACAGTATATTGTCTTATCATATGAATAAATTTTTGTATTGCTGCAAGCTGCATTGTATATCTGGTCAGACGGGTCAACAGCTAAAATGGACTGGGTCAGTGTAGAAAGGAGGGGGACACTAAGATTGGTCAGTGCTTAGGGCACCAGTGAGGCTTAATCTGCCCCTGCCTGGAGGCCATTGCTGCCTTTATAGAGTCAATCCATCTCATAGATCCAGTTGGTCAACTGTGTTGTTCTGAAGCAGTAGAACAAATTTAGAGTCCAGTGGCACCTTTAAGACCAACAAAGGTTTATTCAAAGTATGAGCTTTCATGTGCATGCACACTTTTTCAAATACATACTTTGTTGATCTTAAAGGTGTTGCTGGACCTGCCATTCCAATGTATTTGAAAAAGTGTGCATGAACACGAAAGCTCATACCTTGAATAAAGCTTTTTTGGTCTTAAAGGTGCTACTGAACTCTAAATTCATCTCGAGTCTTCCTCTTTTCCTGCTGCCTACAACTTTTCCTAGCATTATTGTCTTTTCCAGTGAGTCTTATCTTTTTGTGATGTGACCAAAGTAAAATAGCCTCAGTTTAGTCATTAACACAAACACTTTCAGTCAATTCAGGTAGCCTAATATGGATACTATAAACAGTTCTAATGCATATAAATGCAATTCATTGCTCAACCCAGCAAGAGACAGCGGTGAAAGTGCATAGTGTCCTCACGTATCACATATCACTGTTTGCTGGAGAAGACCCAGTCCCAAGAGCACATGACACACTAGGCCCAATGTCAGTGGTGGGGTTGAAAATTCCTTTACTTAATGATCAAGCTAATTTATTTTATTATTATTTTTCTCAAGCACATATTCTTAGGTTTGCAGTCTTTCATTATTCCCTTAAGCCAGAGGTCCTCAATATGGTGTTCATGGACACACTGGTGCCAACCAGTATCTTCCCTGGTACCCCCACCCAAGTGTGTTTAGAAAGTGGATGAGGCTCCTGCCTTAAGCTACTCCTACCTCTGTCCTAATTCACATCTGTTGACTTGTGTGATAGGATCAGGTAAGCAGAAAGCATCTTTTTTTCCCTTATATGTTACCACCTGGGACTTTGGATCATCACAAACAGTGGTAGTTGTTGACACCATTATAACAAAGACCATTATAATTATGGTGTCTGTGATTAACTGATTAATCATTGTTTATCCTACATGAATTCTACATTTTAAAGCCAGCCCTCTCCCCTGCAAGAGGACATCTAATGCTGAGGGCATTGTGGTAAGCAATTCACGCAGTATGTTTAAGAGGAAAGTAAGTTGTGGAGTCCCCAAAGAATTTTTATTAGAACTGCTGTTTGTTAACATGTTTTTAATTACTTGGACTCGGAAATACACTGTGAGGCGGTCAGGTTTAGAAGCAATCAAATGATTCATGGTGCTAGAACCTCAAGACAGACTGAAGAGCTCCAGTAGGCTGTCTTTCCAATTGGGTGACTCAGTAACAGAACGGCAGATGACATCCAACCTAAGTAAAGGCAAAGTGATGTAAATGGGGATAAAAAGTCCTGACATCTCACTAATGTGACAGATGACATTCAGAGTAACTGCAGAGTGATACAAACTAGAGTGGTGGCACTAATATTTTCTAAATTGGTCCTAAGCACACAGAAATATGTTTTGGTGATACAGAAGAAAGCTCCCTGGGATTAGTATGAAGAACATGAATATAAAAATTATTTTCTATTATAAAACCATAGAAGCTGAGATCCAAAGAAACCAATTGCCAATAAAGGCAGAGCAAAGGAACTGTTTCTAAGTGCAATATGTAATTATGGAATTACCATAGATTGCTTCATAAAAACAGATGAATTCATAGAGGATAGGTTTATCAATTGCTATTAATGAATCAAGACAGCCAGTATTGGAGTCTCTGTGATCAGAAGCAATGTGCTTTTGATTACTAGATGGTAAGTACAAACAATGAAGGAAGACAATCTTTTCATTATTATTTACCATGCTTATGACTAAGAGGTTCCAGTAGCATAGGCTACTGCCTTCAGGAAAAAAATCCTGTCCCATAAGCAGTGTTCCCTCTAAGCTGAGTTAGTGTGAGCTGGCACACAGTTTTTTAGCCTCCAGCTCACAGATTTTTTTCTCAGCTCAGGAAGGATGGCTCCAGAGCAAACTAACTTATGCAGCAGCCAAATTGCTCACTCACAACTTTAATGCCAGTAGCTCACAAAGTAGATTTCTTGCTCACAAGACTCCACAGCTTAGAGGGAACATTGCTCATAAGTAGTGGCTTAATGGGATGTGACCTACCAGGTGATATTATTTGCTTCCATGCTGTGAAAAGCTTTGCCTGCCCATACCTACCTAGTTCCACCTACCCACACATCAAGGCTCTATTAAAGGGAACGAGATCTTTCTCCAGGGTTGTTGGCAACCATAGCCTCCAGAAGTAACTGGCTAGCCATGGGAGACACAGCGCTCTTCTAGGTTGGTCAATAGGAATTCCAAAGAAACATGCCTAGGATCAGACTGAAAGTGCATTCTAGTGCTTTGTACCTAGAATAGGTCGCTAAGGATTCCCATTTGACAAACAAGAAACTGAGATTAGGAGCAAGCATTCATTTTAGATATGCCAAAAAGTAGTCATGTCATTCTGCAAAAAAAAAAACCTTGGGAGAACTTTTCATTTATTCCTACTCTGTTTCTGGTCATTTAACTAGTCTTCTTATCCTATGACTATTTATTTTCTGCTCTCAAAGAACCCTAACAGTTGGTGAAATGGGTATTGCACTTACAGAAGTCATGCTGGTATTTCCCAGTTGGTACAACATTACATTTTGCATCAGGTTCTGCAGTGATAAGAGATGAAGTTCAAGGTCACTTTCTCTATTTTGAGTTCCATGACCAATTATTCTGAACATTTTTGTCTCTTTCGTGACTCGAATGCACACTTACACAGTTAATGTGCAGGTTGAAGTCACTCATTGTTACACAACTTTCTCCTCTTGTTGTCTTCCTTATCTCTTTCTCCGTTTTGCACTCAGAGTTTTGGTCACAGATATAACTCCTGTATTATCTTTCAGGCCTGATATTTCCACCCCCCACTACTCTGTGGGGGAGTTGATTCCTCTTAAATATTCTAGTTAACTGTACTCTGACGTACAGAGTCACACCACCCCCGATATATTCTTCCCTTTCCTTGCTATATAGCTTATATCCAGGAACAGCTATCCCACAGTATTTGTCCCTTTCCTTTGGGCTTCTGAAATGCCTACTATATCAATGCCCTCATAGGATGCGATCATATGCACAATTAGACCCAACATAGGTGTGAATTCCAGGCAGATTTAAAGGGCACGATCAGACAACATCTGGGAAGCGCCCCGCAGCCATCAGCAACCCGTTCTGCTCCGCCACAGAAGCAGAGTTAAAAGACACCTGGGAAAATCCAGTAGTAAATGGGTTGTGATGGGCGCCGGACAGACTTTCCTGTGTCTGATCGCTCCAGTGCACTCTCATGGTGTCTGGATGGTCTGAGCAGGCCATCCCATGGTTGACCATTCAGATTACTGCTGTGCGGGCAGGCAGGCGGCATCCTTTTAAAAAATGTTTTTTAAAAAATTCTGTATGTGCAGAAGTGCTTATTTAAAGCACCACTACTTTCAGCTCCTTCCCCCCCCCATAGGATTCAGATGCAAATTTACACTTACAAACACTGTCATATGGCTTTAAATAAAAAGTTCCAGGGGTGGAATCATGGCTGCCGATACAGGAACCTAACTGGGTACTGTTTAAACCCCTGTCCTACCCCAGGCAACAGGAGAGAGTATTTTTGGGAGCTTTTTCGCTAGAAGACAACACGCCCGGGGGTTCCCAATCATGGTTGCACAGAAACGCATGAGCATATTTAACAACCATGGAGGGATGATCCGTTTATGCACACAGACATCAGGAAACGTGGAGTGAAAATTGCTGACATCCTTAAACCTCAGACTTTTCCTGGGGTCGGAAAACATGTAATTGGGGAGGAGTGACAATAGGGGGTCAATGGCTGTGGGACAGGATAGGGATGATGCTGTCTGATTGTGCAATTTAAATTCAGAAGGGAACAGCAACAACATCAGATCATCTGATCGCAGCCTTAGTCTCTTTCAACTGTTGCCAATTTTTGACATCCTTTTTTTTGGTCAAGTTCTAATCTGTCCCTATGAACCTAGCAAGATTATCCCTCTATGTTTTTCCCCCCTTTACTGATTGAGACACCCTAGTAATTAGTTTTCTTCTTTGCTGAAGAACTCTGGCTGTCCTACCCCGTCATAGTATGATATTTTGGATGTTGGCTCAGCCCAGGAACTTGAGGGAAAGATCAGGACCCCCCTTTAACTTAAACAATTTAAATGGCCCTCGAGGCATTTTGAAATTCAAAAATAACAAAATATTGTGTTTAACATAGAGGGGACAGGGCAGGTGAAATCAGGGGTTGAACTTTCTGAGGTAAAACCAGTACATGCACAGACTTTAGTTATTATGTTTCAGGCTAATTAAAGTTTCTAAGTGACTTAAATCTTGATCAGTACATTTTGAGTATTCGCTGACTCTTTTAGTTTCCAGAAGAGTGGTACAGTCTTTCCAGTACCCAAACCCCTTCTCTTGAAACACCAGTACTCCTCTTGAGTTTTTAGCTGACTCTTAAGGTCTCTAAAGGCAGTTTCTAATCACACCAGACCAGGGATCTCTGCACTCTTCAAAGCTAACTCCCTATTTGCTGGGTAGAGAAATTCTCCTCTCATCAGATGATCTATCCCCTTTCTTTGCCCCAAATGGGAGTCTTCACCTACTTCCCAAAGTTCCTTGCCAACTTTCCCCATCTTTCCTTTCTGTGTTAAACTGCTCTCTGTCAGGGCTCTCAGTCAGCACTCAGCTCTTCTCAGCTAGGGCTGAAATCAGACAGCATCCAGTTCAGAAGTCTTTTTCTGCTCTGTTACTCAAAACTCTCTGGCTCTGTGAAGAATTAACCACAGTCCTTTATCTGTTTACACAGCACTTCTAAGCTTTTAAAAGTGCAGTCCATCACAGTCCCCATCTAGAATACTTGGACCATTCACTGATCTCCTTCAGTTGAGTCATCCCAGACTGTATGTTCTTCAGTTCCTGTCAGCTTTCTCCTGAGAGTTAGTTGGAAAGCTTCTCTGACTTTTTTTTATTAAGCACCAGCAGTCTGGTTCCATTTTAGTTCGAGTCCAGCTCTTTGGTACATAGTCAGCTTTCTGAAAATATGGTCACTCAGAGAGTCTGTAGCTAAGGAGGTATCTGTGTACTGATTTCTCCTTAGCTAAGATTCTGCCTACAAGGCCAGAATCTCTTTCAAGGAATGTCTTTTACTCAAAGGATGCTGTTTGAACACATCCATCTCCCACAGGACACCCTAGAACATGCAGCTGATGAGTTGGTTGACTTCCCACACTGAATCTGAGGGTGCCTTGAGGGGAAAAGTACCTGCTTCTTCATAAGACACTAACTGCTCTTCAGAGCCCAACCACCGGCACAGGCTGCTGTTGTTGTCGAAACACGCCCTCAGTTAAATGATTTTTTATTTTTAAAGTTAAGTAGTAAAAAAAGTTTCACTTGGGCCTCTCCCTGTATGCCTGCTGCCAGCTATTAAAGACTTTTTTGAGTGTTTTTGAGGCAATTGCAGCTATTGAAGAGTTTTTACTAAGAACTTGGTTCATTGAAGATTGACCCCATCTGCTGCTTTATTACCCTGGTTATTTATTTATTTGGTTCATTTTAATCCCACCACTCCTCAAAGGAGTTTGAGGTGTTATACATCTGTATCTCCTCCATTTCACCCTCTGATGTACGTAAGGCTGAGAGAGAGAGTGTGTGTCTCAAGATCACCCAGCAAGCTTTATGACATGGTGGGAATTTGAACCCAGGTCTCCCAGAACCTACCTCAACACTTTACAGGCTCTCATTAAAAACAAAACAAAACCTTTTATTGTAGTTACCTTACATTATTATATGTCATGTTAAGTGCTCTAAATTGGTTGGAAGTGCAACTCAGAGGAGGGTGTTGAAAGACCTGAGTCAGAGTGTTGTTTGTTGTTGTTTGTGTTTTTGTTTGTTGTATTTGTTCTCGTAGTTCATTCTTGCTTCTTTCTGAAAATATAAAATTATTATTATTATAAGAAAGACCTGAGGCAGATTGAGGTGATGACAGAGGAGGTCCTATGACTGATAGACAACTTAAAAACTGATAAATCACCAGGCCCGGATACTATGCATCCAAGAGTTCTGAAAGAATTCAAATATGAACTTGTGAATCTCCTGACAACAATATGTAATATTTCATTAAAATCTGTTTCCATTCCTCAGGACTGGAAGGTAGCTAATGTCACCTCCAACTTTAAGGGTTCCAGAGGAGATCCAGGAAATGACAGGCCAGTCAGTCTGATGTTGATACCAGGTAAACTGGTGGAAACTGTTATTAAGGAGAGAATTAGTAGGCACATTGATGAACAAAAACTATTGAGGCAGACTCAGCATGGGTTCTGTAAGGGAAGATATTGTCTCACTAACCTGTTAGTGTTCTTTGAGGGAGTGAACCAGGGGTCATTTTGGGGGGGACGCGGGGGGACGCCATCCCCCCGGGTGAGGTGCGGGAGGGCGGGGCCTGGAGCTCCCTGCTGGTGCCCGCTGGAGGTCGCCGCCGGCTGTGGGGAGGACACACTTCCGGTGATGTCAGGGGGTGTGGCATATGCTAATGAGTTATGCTAATGAGTCCCCCCTAGCTCTTTTTCTACGAAATGACCCCTG